>NW_006408553.1:121375-122329 GCF_000296735.1 Chrysochloris asiatica | reverse complement strand
TTTACGGGAGCAGAAAGCCTCATCTTTCTCCAGTGGAGCAGCTGGTAGTTTCGAACTGCTGACCTTGCGGTTCGCAGTCTGATTCATAACCACTATGTTACAGGTTGAATAAGTATGGTGAAAGAATATAACACTGTCATACACCTTTCTTAATTTTAAACCATCCAGTGTTCCCATGTTTTGTTCGAACAACTGCCCCTTGGACCTTGTACAGTTTCCACATGAGCAGAATTAAGTATTCCAGAATGCTCATACATATTTCTGATATTTTCTGTTTTCAGCCAAGATCCATCGGACATAAACAATGATATCCCTCCTTCGACAGCCTCTTCTGAATCTGGCTTGAATCTCTGTCAATGTATGCTTGCAGCCATTTTTGAATTACCTTTAGTAAAACTTTATTTGCATGGGATATCAAAGAGATTGTCCAGTGATTCCGCATTCCATCGGGTCACCTCTCTTTGGAATGGGCCCAAATACGGATCTCTTCCAATTAGTCGGTCAGATAGTTGTCTTCCAAATTTCTTGGCATAGATGAGTGAGTGCCTCCAGTGACACCTCACTTTCTTGAAAGATTTCAATTTTATTCCATCAGTTCCTGGTACCTTGTTCTTTACTAATTCCTTCAATGTACCTTGGACTTCTTCCTACAGTATCATTGACTGTTTATCATATGCTACCTCTTGAAACAGTTGAACATCAACAATTTCCTTTTGTAACAGTGACTGTATTATTTCCATTTTCTTTTGATGCTTTCTGCATCCTTCAATAATTTGCCCAGAGAGATCCTTCAATAACAAAAGTCAAGGCTTGATTTTTTTTCTTTAGTTCCTCCAGCTTGAGAAATGCTGAATGTGCTCTTCCCTTTTGGTTTTCTGACTCCAGATCTTTTTCACATTTTGTTGTAATATTTGACTTTTTCTTCTCAAGGTGACCTTTGAAATTTTCTGTTCA
>NW_006408553.1:120130-121034 GCF_000296735.1 Chrysochloris asiatica | reverse complement strand
TAATGGCTAAGATATTGGTGTTTATGTGTTCCATTTCATTTTTGACAATTTCTAATTTTCTTAGATTCATAGGAATCAGTATTAAGTATTAAGAGCACCTGGTGTGGCATTGTGGGTTAATGCACTAGACTGCAAAGTCGGTTTGAACTGCAAGGTTGGTGGTTCAAGCTCACCAGTCACTCCTCGGAAACCCTCTAGAGGGTCGCTGTGGGTCATAACCGACTTGACAGCACTTAACAACAACAAATTAAGAGCATGATATTGGATGATATCAATAGTGTTGTGACTGAAAATGGAACATCCCTACAAGCAGAGGAAATTGAGAGCGTATGGCCAGGAAGATAAGAAAAGAACCAGGTAATTGTGAAGTTATAGACGGCAAGAAAAAAGAATTTGCAAAACAATGAATGATCAGCTGCACCAACTGTTGCTGATGGATCAAGTGATTGAGATAGAAGAATTCCATGCCAGATTTAGCAACATGGAGGTCAATGGTATCCTAAATAAGAATAGTTTTTATGGAGAAAGTATAACTGGAATGTTATCAAAAGAGAATCAAAAGAAAGAATGTTGAGATACAAATATAGACCATTCTTTTAAGGTTTTTTGCTGTAAACCAAAAAGGATGGAAGGAGTGACACCTAGATTAGAAGTGAGATCAAGAGAGGGTTTTATCAATAAAAGTTGGCAATGATATGGATAGCCTGGAACCCTCCTATACTGTGGTGGGACTGTAAAATCATGCAATCACTGTGGAAAGTGGTATGCCGCTTCCACAAAAAGTTGGAAATAGGAATACCATAAGACCCAGAATTCCCTCTACTTTGTAGATATCCCCAAGAAATATGAGCTTTAGCACAAGTAGATATATGCATACTCATGTTCATAGCAGCAGTATTCACAA
>NW_006408553.1:107830-115625 GCF_000296735.1 Chrysochloris asiatica | reverse complement strand
TCTGTTCCACAGTTTGCCTTTCACCTTATTTTAGCTGAGAATATGGAGCTTATCAACTATCTCTTACCACAGATGTAGTCATATATACTTTTTTTTCTTCTGTGTATTACATCTGGTGATGTCCATGTGTTTAGTTGTCTTATGTTATTTAAAAATGGTATTTGCAATGAAGTCATTAGTCTTGCAAAATTCTATCATGCAATCTCCATCATCATTTCTATCACCAAGGCCTCTTTTTTTCCAACCATTGCATCTCAAGTGCCAGTAATTATCCTCCATACATCTTAATTGCATGTTTGATCAATTTCACACTGAAGAAGTTGGTAAAATTCTTCAATTTCATCATCACTGGCTTCATTGTTTGGTACCTAAATTTGAATGATAATTGTATCAGTTGGTTTTCCTTGTAGGTGTATGGATATTATCCTACCACAGATAGCATTGTACTTTAAGAGAGATCTTGATATGTTCTTTTTGATTATGAATGTGATACCATTCCTCCTCAATTTGTCATTTCGGCATAGTAAATCATGTGTTTGTCTGATTCAAAATGGTCAATGCCAGTTCACTTCAATTTGCTAGTGCTAAGGATATCAATGTTTATGTGTTCCATTTATTTTTGACAATTTCTGGTTACCCTAGATTCATACTTTGTACAACCCATGTTCTAATTATTAATGGATGTTTACAGTTGTTTCTCTTCATTTTGAGTTGTGCTCTATCAGCAGATGATGGTCCCTCCATTAGAGTCACCAAGGTCAACTCTACTTTGAGGAGGCAGCTCTTCCCTAGTCACATTTTGAGTGCCTTGCAACCTGAGGGTCTCATCTTCTGGCACTATATCTCTCAATATTCTGGTGCTCTTCTTTATTTTTCAATATTCAATATTCTGGTGCTGATAGTGTTTCACTGTTATGCATAAGGTTTTCAGTGACTAAATATTTGGGAATAGTCTGTCTCTCCTTCTTCCTACTCTGTCTTCATCTGGAAACTCAGCTGAAACCTGAATATCATGAGTGACCCTGCCGGTGTTTAAAGTACCCATGCCATAGCTTCTAGCATTACAGCAGCACACAGCCACCACAGTATGACAAGCTGACAGATGAGTGGTGGTACTTCAACATACATGCTTGTATATTAATTTTGTATCACTGTGTAACAAATAACAGCAAACTTAGTGGGTTAATTCAACATGTGTGTAATATCTCAACGTTTTCATAAGTCAGCAGTCCTTAGGCTAAACTTGGTGCCTTTGACTCAGGGTCCATTATAAAGTTGTGATCAAGATATTGACTAGGCTCTTCATGAAGTTTCCTAGATGATACAAATGGTTTGCTATTGTTTCTTCCTAGCAGTTGTTGTTAAGGGCCATCCAGTCAGTTCAGGCACATAGCGACCCTGTATAGGGTTTCTGAGGAGCAACTGGTAAATTTGAACGGTTGACCCTATGGTTCAAGCTAACTTTGCATTCCAGTGCACAACCTAAAGTGCACACCAGAATTCCTAGCAGTGCTGAAGAAAAGTCCTGGTAATTGGATTCCATTAAGATTGTTGCTAGAAAAACCCTATGGAGCAGTTCTGTTTGTAATCCACTGGGTCATCATCAATTGGAATGGACTTCATGGCAACTAGCAACAGCATGTGGATGATTCCAAGATATGAATCTCAGACTAAACTTTTCTTTTGAACTCTTGATTCATATATTCAACTGCCTACTTGTCATCTCATACAAATGTCTAACAGACATCTCAAACTTCGCATGTCTAAATGACACTCCAGATTCTTGCCCACCTGCTGCTCTTCTCCTCCATCTTGGTTAATGATAACTCAAACCTTTCAGTTACCCAGTCTAAAGCCCTTTATTTCACATGTCATATCTCCTCTGTCAGCAAAACCTTTTCAAGCTTCAAAATAAATATCAGATTAGACAATTTCTTACAACCTCTCCTGCAAACCCTTCAGCAAAAGCCACCATAAGGTTTCCTAGATTTTTGCAGTTGATTTCCAGCTGGTATCCTGATTTATGCCTTTCTCTACTTCAGTCTGTTTTCAACCCAGCAGTCAGAATGAGCTATCAAATTGTTAGTTACGTTATGTCATACATTTGCCCAAACCCCTATAATCTGCCAACAAACCAAAATCAGTCAGTTGCCATCAAGTTAACTGATTCCAACTCAAGGCAACCCCATGTGTGTCAGAGTAAAATTGTGCTTCATAGTATTTTTAATAGCTGATTTTTCTAAAGTCTCTAGGCCTTTCTTCCAAGACATCTCTGACTAGACCCAAATCTCCAACTTTTTGGTTAGTAGCTGAACATGCTAACCATTTTCACCACTCAGAGACTCATCCTTCTACCACTTACTTCTTCATCTTCCCTATTCTAGCCCCACTGGTCTCCTTGTTGCTATTTAAATATGCCAAACATGTTTCTGCCTCAGATCCTTTGCACTATCTGTTGTTGCCTGTCTCTGGAATCTGTTTACCCAGATATCCAATGACTTTTTTCCTCACATACTTTATATCTTTATTCAAATATTGCCTGCTCCCTTGGGCACTCTTATCCAAAAATTTAACACCATCCAGTACTTCTATTTTATTTTGCCTACTTTATCTTTCTCATTAGCTTTCATCATTTAACATATCATGCACTCTACTTTTTCAATTTATTTATTAATATATGTTTCTATAATATAAGCTCCAAGATGACCAAGATTTTTGTCTGTTTTGTTAACAAATGTATTCCTAAAATTTAAATCAGTGTCTGGCACGTACAAATTTACAAATATATATTTGTTAAGTAAATGAATAAATACAGAACCTTCAAAATTTTTCTACAGCATGAAAGGAGATCATATCTTCAGCTCTCTGAGAACTTTTTAAAAAATAATATTTCATTATGTTTTCTAGGAAAATTTACACAGCAAATTAAGTGCTGTTATTTACTGATAATGCTTAGTTCTTTGAAATCTGTTTGCATTCAAAGAACAAATACATTTTAATACCATGAATTTAATTCTGGTCTGTCATTGGACATGGCACTGCATCATCCACATTCAGGCCTGAATACTGGCTTCTAATAATTCCCTCAATGGTTATTCCAGTACTCTGTTGATGATGATCACAAATGCAAGTATACCCAGAGGATACATAAAAATTTAAATGTTAATTTATCTTCTAATCAGATTTACCATTTGTAAGTTTAAAGTATAACTACAGATCAACATGTCTTCCAACTATATCTTCTCTTGAAGGTCTAAATCCATAGTTACTGAATTCCTAGTATGTGATCTTTGAATGTTAACTAAGAATGCCACCAAGGTGGCAAATAGGCAAGCATATCATTGAGAAAATGGGAATAGAGGTCATCTTCACATAAGAAATGGCCATTCTTCATTAGGCATTGTGGCCTAATGTCATGCAAACTCATCAAAAACAGTTAGACAGGCTTGTGGAGACTGTTTCACTCACAAAGCCATTTTCCTGGAACCCAGCCCAGGCCCCTGAGGTAACTCGGTAGGTGTGTGTCTTGGAACTTCTAGGGGCATATCTTCAACCCTAAGTATAAGATTAGGAAGATGAACCATGTGGATCCTGGTTCAGTTTTGCAGCACTTGTCTAGACAACACTATCAGCGCCAACCAATGCCCAACATCAAGGAAGGTGTCTTAGTTAGCTAGTGCTGCTATAAAAGAAATACTGTAGGTGGATGGATTTAACAAATAGAAATGTATTGTCTCACACTTTAAGTGATTAGAAGTCCTATTCTAGAAGAAGGCTTTCTTTCCAATGGTTTTGGAGGAAGGTCATTGTCATCTATCTTTCTCTGTGTCTGGGAGATTCTCAGTGCAGGGATTCAAAGGATGTGCTCTCCTTCAGGCTCTATTTCTCTTGGTAGCCATCAAGTCTCTGTGATCTCTGCTCCCTTGATTAATCCCTTTTATATTTCAAAGGAGATTGACTCAAGATACAACCTAATCTGGTAGATTATATCCTGCTTCATTAACATAACTGTCTTTAGTCTTGCCTCATTAACATCATTGTTGTTTTTGTTAGATGTTAGAATTTACAACACATTTGATAAATACATCAGAATACAAAATGAGTCTGGACAAATTTTCACATTGGGGGAGAAGGGTGCACAATTCAATCAGTATCAGAGGACTAGAAAGAAAATTTTGTAGAAGATACTCCAAAGATCACAGTCTCCAGAAGGTACTAGGAGCAGGGATGAAAGAGGAGCTTTTCCCAGCCTACATCATGCTACATTTACCTCATTCCAAGGTACTAATCACAATATGTAAGACAAATTGAATTATAACAGGGACACCACAGCACCATGTGAACACAAGGAATGTGATTATTAATTCCTGCTTAGGGAATTGGTTTGAACTATGTAGCGTAGTGGTTACGAATCGGGCTGAGAACTGCAAGGTCAGCAGTTTGAAACTACCAGCTGTTCCGCAGGAGAAAGATGAGGCTTTCTACTCCCGTAAAGATTTACAGCCTCGGAAACCCTGTACAGGGTTGCTATGAGTTAGAACCGACTCCATGGCACATAACAACAACAACAACATGCAAACCAGAACCCTAAGTAGAGACGCTGTTTGAGTAGTTTTATTTGTTGTTGCTGCTGGATTGTATGGGTTTCTTTTTCTTTTTCTTTTTATCTTAATGTCTAACATGCCAGTGAAGGTTGTATTCTTTGATTTTCATCAGTAAATTCTTCAAGTCCTCTTCACTTTCAGAAAGCAAGGTTTTGTCATTTGCATATCAGAGGTTGTTAATGAGTCTTCCTCCAATCCGGATCCAATCCTGATTCTGAGTTCTTCATATAGTCTCAGTTTCTTAGGTTATTTGCTTAGCAGATTGCTCAGCAGGTTGAATAAATATGGTGAAAGAACACTGATGCACATCTTTCCTGATTTTAAACCATTCAGTAACCACTTGTTATATTCAAACTATTGGCTCTTAGTTTGTATATAGGTTCCACATGAGCACAATTAAATGTTTCATATTTCCCATTCATTTCAATGTTATCCAAAATTGCATAATCAATATTCTCTTCTTTTAGCCAAGATCTATTTGACATAAACAATGCTATCCCTCATTCTATGTCCTCTTCTAAATCTGACTTGAATTTTTGGCTTCTCTCTGTCAATTTATTGTTGCAACAAGTTTTCTGAATTATCTTTAGCAAAAATTTAACTTGCGTATATAATGTTAATGATATCATTAAATAATTTCTGCATTCTGTTGGATCACCTAATTTGGAATGGACAGAAATATGGATCTTTTTCACTTTATTTGTCTGGTAATTGTCTTACAAATTTCTTAACATAGATAAGTGAGCTGTTTCAACGTTGCATATATTTGTTTGAACATCTCAGTTGGTATTCCTTAAATTCCTGGAAATTTGGCTTTTATCAATGCATTCAATGAAGCTTGGACTTCTTCCTTCAGTAGCATCAATTTTTGAGATGGTTGAAAATCAACCAGATCTTTTTGGTGCACGATTGTATTCCTTCTACCTTCTTTTGATGCTTCCTGAATCATCCAATATTTTTCCCAATAAACCTTCAGTATTACGACTCAGACTTGATTGCATTATTTTTTTTTCAGTCCTTCAGCTTGAGACATGCTGAGTGTGTGCTTCTCTTTTAATTTTCTAGCTTCTGTATTTGTGTATTTCACTATAATACATTGTTTTGTCTTCTCAAGTTCCCTTTGAAATCTTCTGCTCACCTCTGTATTTCATCATTTCTTTCTTTTGCTTTAGTGTCTCTGTGTTCTTGAACAAGTTTCAGAGTCATTGCTGACAGACATTTTAGTATTTTCTTTCTTTCCTCTTTTGAATGGCCTTTGTTCCTTCATGTATGATGTCTTGATGTCATTCTATAACTTGTCTGATCTTCAGTGATTAGTATTCAATGCACCAAACTTATTCTTAAAATGGACTTTCAATTCAGGTGGGGTATACTCAAGGCCACATTTTGCTTCTCATGAGCTTGTGTTAATTGTCTTCAGCTTCCACTTGAACTTACATATGAGCAATTGGTGATATGTTCTGTAGTCAATCCCTAGTCTTGTTCTGACAGATAATATTGAGTGTCTTCATTGCTTCCTTCCATCTATTTAGTCAATTTGATTCATTTATACATATGGCATATTAGAAATAACAACAAGTATTATTTGTGAAAAGGGAGTGAGGGAAGTGAGACTGGGTGGGCAATGGTGTCAATATGTAGAGAATGGTAAAAGGAAGGAGATTCCAAGACTTTGTACTAGACTATAAAGATTGCTAAGAATCACTTGTTGTTGCTGTTAAGTGCCATCGAGTTGATTGGGACTCATAGAAACACTGCATAAGGTTCCTAAGGTGAGTTCGAACCACAGACCTTGCAATTCAAAATGACCTTGTGATCAGCACCATACCAAGACTCTAAAGGGAGGGAGGGAAATGTAGTGCCAGAGAGCCAGTTATAGAATAACTGGAGAGAAAATGAGATATAATGGCTTAAAGTTCCAGTCTGGGACAAATGTAACAAGTCTTTTATTGTAGGTAAATAACTTTGTAAGGGAGAAGATAAGTTCTTAAAAGAATTGTCAACACCAGAGAGTGTACGAGCAAAATGGATAGCTGTTGTTGCTGTTGTTATGTGTCATGGAGTCAGTTCTGACTCATAGAGACCCTGTACAGGGTTTCTGAGGCTGTAAATCTACAGGAGCAGAAAGTCCCATCCCTCTCCTATGGAACACCTGGCAGTTTCTAACTGCTGTTGGCTAGATATTATGAAAGGATGAACCATATATTCTTATTCATTCTTTAATATCTGAATGTCTACTGCCTTGTGCTACGTGCCATCTCTTGATATTTTTGCACTGAGTAATTGGACAGATTGCAGCCCTTAAATATAAAGAAAAGATGAGAAGACTGAAGGTCAAAATAATGAGTTTGAGGTGTTGCAAGATTATATAACAACCAAAGCACCAAAAGTAATAAACACAAAATGGGAGCATTAAAACAAACAGATAACAAAAACAAACAGATAATCTCTGGCCTAAGACCCATCCCATTCATATAGATATCCATAACTCTAGATAAGCTGGTAATCAAATGTGCAGATAACAGTGTGTAGGTAATATATACTTGATGGATCAGTGAATGAATCAGAAAAGGCAGTGAACTGATTACAAAGAAACTTAAATTGAGGTCTCCTTATTACCTTGTTTTTCAGTAAAATCACTTCTTTTAAAGCCTTCTTTACATTGTCTGTAAAATAAAGGCATTAGCCTAAATGATGCCTAGTGTTTCTTCATAATTCTATGGGCAAAATATTGAACGATGCGGAAAGCATCAAAAGAAGATGAAAGGAATACGCAGAGTCACTGTACCAAAAGGAGATGGTCACTGTTCAACAATTTCAAGAGGTAACATATGATTAAGAGCCAATGCTACTGAAGGAAGAAGTCCAAGGTACATCGAAGGCGTTGACAAACAACAAGGCTCTGGTAATTCATGGAATACAAATTGAAATTTCTTAACAACTGATGAAGCACTGGAGGAACTCACTCATCTATGCCAAGAAATTTGGAAGAAAACTACCTAGCCAACTAACGAAGTGATCCATATGTGTGCCCATTTCAAAAAAAGGTAACCCAACAGAATGTGGAAGTCATCAGACTATATCATTAATACCTCATACAAGTAACATTTTGCTAAGGATAATCCAAAAATGGCTACAAAGTACATTAACAGAGAACTTCCAGAGGTTCAAGCCAGATTCAGATGGATATA
>NW_006408553.1:87214-91377 GCF_000296735.1 Chrysochloris asiatica | reverse complement strand
TTGTTTGTACTGGCAGTAGCAACGGGCTCAAACATAATAATTGTGAGGTTGGCGCAGGACTGGTTCATGTTTCATTCTCTTGTGCATAGGTTGCTATTAATCTGGACTATATCAAAGGCACCTAATAGTGAAAACAACAAAATTCTTTCAACTCATACTTTCTACTCTATTCCCTGCAGGGTTTGTCTTTGAGTTGAATGCAAAGAGCAGCTTCTCAACTGACCACAAGAGCAAATAGAAAACATGTCTGGAACTTACTCCTCATCATTATGTGTCTCTACTTGGCCCAAAATTGCTTCAAATATTTGGGAACCCTTCCTTAGTCCATCACACTTCTCAACCCCAAGCTCTGTGTAAACCTTCCTAGGGACCTCAGTAATAAAGCTCCAGTGGTCCTTTACTTAAAAAACAAGGCACTTTACAAGTTGATCCCAATTTATCCCTCCAATCTCTCCATGGTCCAAGCTCTTGGTCTAGGCCTAGTAGATTTCCTTAAATTCCTTACCAATTCTGCATTTCTGAGTATTTCTATACCCTGGCTTCAAATGAGCATTCTGGCTGTACTTCTTCCAGTACAGATTTATTTGTTCTTCTGGCATTCCATGGTACTTTTAATATTCTCCTCAAACACCATAACTCAAATGCATCAATTCTTCTATGGTCTTCCTTATTCTTTGTCCAACTTTCACATGCATATGAGGTTAGTGAAAATACCACTGCTTGGGTCAGGTGCACCTTTGTCCTTGAATACTTTAAAGAGGTCTTGTGCAGCAGATTTGTCTAATGGAATATATCATTTGATTTCTTGACTGCTGCTACTATGTGTGTTGATGGTTTATTCAAACAAAATGAAGTCTTTGACAGCTTCCATCATTTTGCCATCTTGATGTTTTTAATTCATCCTGTTGTGAGGATTTTTGTTTACTTTACATTGAGAAGCAACCCATATCAAAGACTGTGGTCTTTGATCTTCATCAATAAATACTTTATGTCCTTTTTGCTTTCAGCAAGCATGGTTGTATCATATGCATGTTGCAGGTTATTAATGAGTCTTCCTCTAATCCTGATGCCAAGTTCTTTATCATTGAATTCTGCTTCTCAGATTATTTGCCCAACCTACAGATTGAATGGAGTCCTAGTGTGGAGCTGTGGGCTAATGTGCTGGACTGCAAAGTTGGTTTGAACTGTAAGGTCAGCAGCTCAAGCTCACCAGCTGTTCCTCAGAAACACTATACAGGGTCACTGTATGGGTCAGAAATAACTCAATGGCACTTAACAACAACAACAGATTGAATAAAAGAATTCAACTCTGGTGTACACCTGTCCTGATTTTAAACTATTCAGAGTCCCCTTGTTCTGTTCAAATGACTGCCTCTTGGTTGACATGTAGGTTCCTCATGAGCACAATTACATGTTCCAGAATACTCATTCTCTGCAATATTGTCAGTAGTTTGTCATAACCCACACAATCAAAAGCCTTTTTGTAGTCAATAAAGCACAGGTAAACATCTTTCTGATAGTCTCTGCTCTAAAGCAAGATCCACCTGATAAGAGCAATGATATCCCTCGTTCCACGTCCTCCTCTGAATCCAGCTTGAACATCTCGTCAATTCCTGTCAATGTACTGTTGCAGCTGTTTTTGAATTAACTTTAGCAAAATTTTACATGCATGCGTTATTACTGATATTGTCTGATGATTTCTATATTCTGCTGGGTCACCTCTGTTTAGAATAGGGACAAAGATGGATATCTTCCAATCAGTTGGCCAGGTAGCTATCTTTCAAATTTCTTGGTATAGATGAGTAAATGCCTCCAGTGCAGCATCAGTCTGTTGAAAGATTTCAGTTTGTAGTCCATCATTTCCCAGAGCCTTGCTTTTGCCATTGCCTTCAGTGCACCTTGGATTTCTTCCTTCAGTATCATTGGCTCTTGACCATATGATAACCTCTTGAAATAGTTGAACATGGATCATTTATGTGTGGTGGTGGTGGTGGTGGTAGTTATGTGCCGTGGAGTCGGTTCCGACTCAAAGCAACACTGTACAGAGTTTCCGAGGCTGTAAATCTTTACGGGAGCAGAAAGCCTCATCTTTCTCCCGCGGAACAGCTAGTAGTTTCGAACTGTTGACCCTGAAGTTAGCAGCCCGATTCGTAACCACTACACTACCAGAGCTCCTTTAGGGCTATTTTATTCATATATGTCTTCCCAGTTTGCATTATAATCCTTATGAAAGTGGGAGCTAAATTTTTAAAACCTTGATGTTCTTTCTTATAATCCCCAATAATTCAACATTCTGCCTACTCATCTTGAGAAATATCTGTTGAGTGATAGGACCAATACTCCCCCAGAACTTTGTGAAATCTCTATTGTGCTTCTACCTACATGTATTATAATTACTTATGTTCACCCTTCTTCCTTCCTAGGAGACATCAAACTCCTCAGGACATTGCTAGTCACCTTTGCAGAGATACAGCACAGGAGGTAGTGCCTAGGATGGCTCTAGCCAAGTTGGATTACCCAATAAGCACGGTAAGTATGAAAGTACCCGTGTTTATTTACTTATCTGTAATGACCAGTTTCACCTATTTTTAATGTAGTACAAGCCATATGAAAAATTTCACTACAGATTAGTAAACTCCTGTTTACTTTGCTTATCAGACAATCTGCCCTAGGCTCTGTAGTCAGATGAGCTATGTTTGAAACCCATGCTTTGAAGCTGGGTAACCTGAGGCAGGGTAACCTCTCTAAGTCATTGTTTGTCTATATGAGAAAATGGATTAATAACAGTACCGACATCATGTATAGTTCAGAGAATTAATTGTAATAGTCTGTAGAAAGCGGTTAGCATCGTACTTAGTGAACACTCAGTCATATTAGGCTGCATTAGTAATTGTGGAGCTATCGATAGTGAGAGTAGTGAGAGTAGTAGCAAAGGGTTCCCTTACACCTCTCACAGATTCACACACAGATTGTTGTTGTTGTTGTTGTTAAGTACCGTGGAGTCGGTTCCGACTCATAGTGATCCTGCACAGGTTTTCCGAGGCTGTAAATCTTTACGGGAGCAGAAAGCCTCATCTTTCTCCTGTGGAACAGCTGGTAGTTTCGAACTGCTGACCTTAAGGGTAGCAGCCCGATTCGTAGCCACTACGCTACCAGAGCTCCTTTTGGGCAATGAATATGTGTGCATGGTTGAGGGAGTGAAACAGAGTACACCTGGAAATGCTGTCTGTGGGCGCAGCTCCAGGAATTACCATTTGTGCCCCTAACAGCACTGAGTGTCTGGAGAGCCATGTTCTCGCTTCCATTCCCAGTCCTGCAGATTATTCCTCTACTCAGGCAACAGTAGCTCATGGCTGCAACTCAACCCTCATTCTCCCTATTGGATTTGATTCCATAGATGGTTGCCCTAAAAGGTTGAAATTACAGTGTTCACATTGCGATAAAAGTCCTTGCCTCAGTGCTCCTGTTATTTGTTAAAATGTGTAATAACAGTCTCTAAGAACCTTGTATTAGGGGATGGAGGGAACACACCTGGGCCCTCTGCTGCCAGCTGTTGTAATTGAAACACCTCAGAGCTCAGCAGTGTGCACTGGGGAAATGCCTGCAGACAGGCTTGGGGGTAAGGAACTTAGGGCTTTCCAGGTTCTGTTCCTGTGTATAGGATCCTGGAGGTGAGGGTGGAAAATGGGGGCTGGGATGGGGAATATGAAACTGAATGTGCAGATAAATTTCCTATCAGATAAATGGAAACTGAGACCTCCAGGTCTCTGCACACTCTTTTTTTAAAAAGTTTTTATTGTGAGGTTTACATGAGAGAGCATCAGCATTACACTCATCCTATCATATTTCATTTCATTGCAATGATTACAATCCCCTCCATGCATCATCAAATAACCCCAAAGGGTACACCACACAGCGCCCCCCACCCCAGCTGCCAGCACACAGCCCTTCTCCCTTCCTGAGCCCAGTGTCCCCAGCTGCTCCATCTGTCCACTTCATCATCTCTGTCTCCATCCATAGTGTCACTGCCTTTCTGGGTGGGGTCCCACTCTCTGTTCTTCTCCCTTGGTCCCAGGGACCTCTGCTCCTGGGCTGCAAAATCAATCACTCTCCTCCTTTTGTCAAAAAACATCTACCTCTATATTTCCTAGCCTCACAGTCAG
>NW_006408553.1:75408-85798 GCF_000296735.1 Chrysochloris asiatica | reverse complement strand
TCCCCTCCTCTCATCCCGTACATCCTGTTGATGAGCAAATATATATATATACATTTTCCCCCCTTTCGGTGTGGGTTCTTTTTCTTATTCTTTTACAATAATGGACCTATGCAGTGTTTCTCCTTTTGTGACTGACTAATTTCACTCAGCATAATGTCCTCAAGGATCATCCATGTTATGTGGTAGCTTGCACCTTCCTTGTTTTTCTTCAAAGTAGCATAGTATTCCATTGTACGTATGTACAAAAGTTTGTTTATCCATTCTTCAATTGATGGGCACTTAGGCTGTCTCCATCTTTTTGCAATTGTAAATAGTGCTGCTATAAACATTGGTGTGCATATATCTACTCGTGTTGTGTATGGCTTGTATTTCTTGTGGGTAAATACCAAGAAAAGGAATTGCTGGATCATAAGGTATCTCTATTTCCAACCTTCTAAGGAAGCACCATATTGCTTTCCAAAGAAGCTGGACCATTTTGCAATCCCACCAGCAATGCAGGAGCATTCCAGTCTCTCCACATCCTCGCCAGCACTTATTGTCCTCTACTTTTATGATCTTTGCTGTTATTGCTGGTGTGAGATGATATCTCATTGTTGTTTTGATTTGCCTTTCTCTAATGGCTATTAATCGTGAACATTTCTTCATATGTTTGTTGGCTGCCCAGATCTCTTCCTTGGTGAAGTGTCTGTTCACGTCCTGTGCCCATTTTTTAATTGGGTTATTTGTCTTTTTCTTGTAGAGGTGTTGTAATTTCCTATATATTTTAGAAATTAGTCCCCTGTCTGATGTGTCATTGCAAAAGATTTTTTTCCATTCTGTGGGTTCCCTTTTTACTCTTTTCATGATGTCTTTTGATGCACATAAGTTTTTAATTTTTAATATGTCCCAATCATCTATTTTGTCTACTTTTGTTTGTGTAATTTTCAGAATGTTTGGTAGTCTGTATGCCCTGTATTAGAGTCTTCACATTTGTCCCTATTTTTTCATTGATGACTTTCATAATTTTGGGATTCACATTTAGGTCTTAAATCCATGCTGCATTGGTTTTTGTATAGGGTGTGAGGTAAAGGTCTTGTTTCAATCTTTTGTGTATCACTTTCCAGTTCTGCCAGCACCATCTGTTAAAGAGACTATCTCTTCCCCATGTAACATACCTTGGCACTTTGTCAAAAATCAGTTGGCTGTATGTGGACAGGTTAATTTCTGGATTCTCGATTCTTTTCCATTGATCAATGTACCTTTCATTGTACCAGTACCAGGCTGTTTTGACCACTGTAGCCATGTAGTAGATTTTGAAATCAGGGAGTGAGAGGTTTCCAACCTAGTTCTCCTTCTTGAGTAGTGCTTTGCTTATCCTGGGTCTCCTTCCTTTCTATATAAAGTTTGTAATCATCTTTTCCATCTCTTTGAAGAATGACGCTGGAATCTGGATTGGGATTGCATTATATGTGTAAATTGCTTTGGGCAGTGCTGACATTTGCAAGATGTTGAATCTTCCTATCCAGGAACATGGTATGTTCTTCTACTTTTTTAAGTCTCTTTTGGTTTCTTGTAGTAGTGTTTTGTAATTCTCTTTGTATAAATCCTTTGTTTCTCTGGTTATGTTTATTCCTAAATATTTCATCCTTTGGGCAGCTATTGTAAATGGTATTTCTTTCCTAATGTCTTTTTCAGCACTCTCATTGTTACTATAGAGGACTCCAACTGATTTGTGTATGTTGTTCTTATACCCTACCACTTTGCTGAATCTTCCAACAATGTCTAGTGGCTTTTTTACTGAGTCTTTGGGGTTTTCAGAGAGAGTTTTATTTCCTCTTTGCCAATTGGATGCCTTTAATTTCCCTGTCTTGCCATATAGCTCTGGCTAATACTTCCAAAAAAATATTGAAAAGGAGTGGTGACAAAAGGCATCCTTGTCTGGTTCCCATTCACAGAGGGAAGGCTTTCAGTTTCTCTCCATTGAGATTGATGTAGGCTGTTGATTTTGTATATGTGCTCTTGATTATGTTGAGAAATTTTCCATCAATTCCTACTTTGTTGAGTACTTTTATCAGGAATGCATGCTGGATTTTGTCAAATGCCTGCATCAATCAATATGATCATGTGGTTCTTTTCCTTTTTCTTACATATGTGGTGGATTACATTGATTGTTTTTCTAAAGTTGAACCATCCTTGCATTCCGTTTATGAAACCAAATTGGTCATGATACATTATTTTTTTGATGTGATGCTGGATTCTGTTGGCTAGTATTTTTGTTGAAAATGTTTGTGTCTGTGTTCATGAGGGATATTGTTCTATAGTTTTCATTCTTAGTGATGTCTTTCCCTGGTTTTGGTATGAGGCTTATGCTTACTTTATAAAAGGCATTAGGATGTTTTCCATTCTCTTCTATATTCTGGAATAATTTGAGTAGAATTAGTGACAGTTCTTCCCTGAATGTTTGGTAGAACTCACCAGTGAAGCCATCTGGGCCTGGACTTCTTTTGGTTGGAAGTTTTTTTGATGACCTGATCAATTTCTTCTATTGTTATGTGTCTGTTCTAGTTTTCTACTTCACTCTGTTTAAGTTTTGGTAGGTTGTGTTTTTCTAAAAATGAATCCATCTCTTCTAAGTTTTCGAATTTGTTGGAGAACAACTCTTCAGAGTATTCTGTTATTATCCTTTTGATTTCATTTTGTTCTTTTGTGACATCGTCCATGTAGTTTCTAATGTGAAATATCTGTCTCTTCCCCTTCTTTTCTTTGGTTTTTTATCCAATGGTTTGTCAATTTTATTGATCTTTCAGAGAACCAGCTTCTTGTCCTGTGGATTCTTTCTATAGTTTTTCTGTTTACCATCTCATTTATTTCTGCTCTTATCTTTAGTATATCTTTTCTTTTGGTAACTGTAGGTTCCCTCTGTTGATCAGTATCTAATTGTTGTAAATGCTGGTTCTTTCTTCTTTTTGGATGTGTGAATTTATCGCAATAAATTGTCCTCTCAGAACTGCGTTTGCCATGTTCCAAAAATTTGTGTCTGTTGTATGTTCATTCTCATTTGTTTCTAGGAACTTTGTGAATTCACGTTTGATTTCTTCTTTTACCCATTCGCTTTTCAGCAGGGTGTTGTTCAGTTTCCATGTATTTGACTTTATTTCCTTGGTCTTCTTATTGTTGATTTCTAGTTTTATAACATTGTGGTCTGAAAAGATGCTCTGTAGTATTTTGATGTTTGTAAATTTATGGAGGCTTGCTTTGTGACCTAACACATGATCAATTTTGGAGAATATTCTGTGTGCACTGGAGAAGAAAGTATATTGTGCTGCTGTTGGGTTGAATGCTCTGTACACATCTAGAGGTCAAGTTGGTTAATTGTGCTGTTTAGTTCGTCTGTAACTCTGTCGAGTTTCTTTCTTGTTGTTCTGTCCCTTTACAAAAGTGGCATATTAAAATCTCCCACTATATTGTAGATTTCTCTATTTCTTTCTTCAATTCTAGTAAGGTTTCCTTCATATTTCTTGGTGCTTTTTCATTGGAAGCATAGCTATTTATTATGGTTATGTCATCTTGCTCAATTGACCCTTTGATCATGAGATAATGCCCTTCTTTATCTCTTATGCTGGTTTTTGTCTTAAAGTTTTCTTTATCAGGGATTAGAATTGCCACTCCTCCTTGTTTATTGTTGCAGTTATCTTGGTAAATTTTTTTCCATCCTTAAACTTTTAGTCTGTTTTTGTCTTTGTGTGTATTGTGTGTCTCCACAGGCAGCATATTGAAGGGTCTTTTTTTCTTATCCAATCTGCCACTCTCTGTTACTGGTGCATTCAATCCATTGACATTCAATGTAATTATGTATAGGTATAAATTAATTGCTGCATTTATTAATGTTTTAGTAGTGCTGTTCATTCCTTTGTTCTGCATGCCTTCTTGTGCTGCATTTGTGTTTTTTGTGGTATTTCTTTTCAGTTTCTTCTTAGTTTCCATGTTTGCTTGTTCTGCTTGGAAGTTCATTTTCATGGTCAGTTGTGAAGTGTTAACTTTCTTTGGGGTTACCTTATAGTCTATTAACTTTTCTCTCCATTTAAGAGAATCTATTGTATCCTGTAATCTACCTGACACCCTCACTATCTGGATCTCTTTCCTACAATTATACCTTCTTTGACATTGATATCATTTTGATCTTTGCTTGACCTTCCAGAACCTTTGAATTCGTTATTGTAGTTTTGTTCTGTTCTGAACTCTGCTATCTGTTAACTGAGTTCGAGGTGATGTTGCCACATCTGTCAATCTCTGGTTGTTGTCTGTTCGTGTTGTTTTTCAGTCCAAATAACTCCCTTTAGGATGTTTTGAAGTGCTGGATTGGTTTTGACAAACTCTCTTAGATTCTGTTTATCCTGGAAGGTTTTGATTGCACCATCATATTTGATTAATAGTTTTGCTGGATAGACGATTCTTAGTTGACAGTGTTCTTATTTTAGGATTTTGTATATGTCTCCCCTTTGCCTTCTTGCCTGCATTGTTTGTGCTGAATAGTCAGAGCTTAATCTGATTTGCTTGCCTTTGTAAGTGACACTTCTCTTCTCCCTGGCTGCTTTTAGGATTCTCTCCTTGTCTTTGATTTTGGAGAGCCTGATTATTATGTCTTGGTGACTTTCTTTTGGGGGTCTATCCTTCCTGGGGCATGTTTGGCTTCTTGAATGGTTATCTTCTCATCTTTCAAGACATTAGGGAACTTTTCTTCTAGAAGCTCTTCAACTATCTCCTCTGTGGACGTCTCTGATTCTTCCTGTTCCAGAATGCCAATAATTCTTAAGTTGTTCCTCTTCATGGTATCCAGCATGAATTTTATACTCTCTTCAGATTTTTTTATTCTTTTTTCCACTTGCTTTTCTATCTTAGCTGTATTGAGAGATTTGTCTTTCAGCTCGCTCGTTCTGGCTTCCATCTTTCTATTCTGCTCCTTTCCTCTTTCAGTGTATTGTCCATTTCAGATATTTTATTATTAATCATCTGGCCCTCTTTTTGTAGGTTTTGGATTGTCTCCAATGCTGTGTCAATCTTGTTTGATTGTTCTTGTAGTATTTTCCTGACTTCTTCCTTGTTTTCCTCCACCCCTTTTTGGAGCATTTGAATTTGTTTCCATATCATTCTTCTGAATTCCTTCTCAGGCAAATCCAAAACCTGCTCTTCCTCTTTTGTCTGTTTCTAGTGCATTTGTCTGAGTTACTCTTTTCTGTTTTGCATCTGCAAAGCATAATTATCGAGATAGTTGCGTCCTTTTATGTTGGGGTTTTGCAGATTGTTCTATGATTGTTCTAACTAGTAAAGAGTCCTGCACTAGTTAATTTTAGGGCTGCCACCCCAAGACTGACATCATAAGTAGCCACCATGCTCTTTCTCTCTGTATCATGGGAAAATTGTGGGGTTAGTGCTGAACTTTTTTTGGGGGGGTGCATACCCACCCGCCTGAAGGCACACAGACTTGGCAAAGAAGGCACAATGGGGAATAGGAGGAAAAAATGTGTAGAATCCCCCACAACTCCTTTTGCAAATGTCATTGTACCACTTTTAGGGCCGGTTCCATGTGCCAGTCTGGCAGTAGCCCCACCTTCTGAACTCTGCATGGGTGGGGTGGTTATAGAGGGAGTTCCATCTCCAGAGATCCTTAACTCACAGTGAGTGCAGAAAACTGATGTCCTGGACCTTATGGTAGATCCAGAGCTCTGGTGTTCCATGAGCGCAGCTTCTCTGGGTTTTCAATCTCTCCTCCATGGAGCCTTTCCCACCGGCTGTCTCTGCAGACACCCAAACCAAAACTCTTTTCAGCACACTCTTGCTTGTGTTGTAGGTCAAAGTTGTTTATTTATAGAAATAGCAGTATAGGAGAGAAGAGGTGCCTTGCCCAGAACTTCACATGTCTCCCTGCCCTACCAGGACTCCAGACTTTACTGTTCCCTTTCCATCCCACGAGCCCCTAGGTTGTGCAAACAGCATATTCAGCTGCTAACTGAAAATACAGGAGGTTCAAATCCACCCAAAGATATCTCTGAAGAAATGTCTGGCAATCTACTTCTGAAATACCATCCATTGAAAACCCTCTGGAGCGCATTTCTTTGACATGCATGAGTTGACATGAGTTGGCACAGGCTGATAGCTGCTGGTAGTACTCCACCACACCCCTGAAGTATTTAGATCATATCTATATGGTTTGCTGTATCCTCAGCCAACTTTCTCTTTGAAAAGTGATCTGACAAAATAAACTGCTTTTTAAATGACCAGTTCCAAAATTTATTTTGAGCAAAAACTCCTTAATTCAGTAATGTACCACTCAAAAGAAGGACTTTCTCCAATACTCCAAAGTCATTCCTATCGAGTCAACTCATAGTGACACTTTCTAAAATTTCTAATCTTTATGTGAACAGACAGCTTCATCTTTCTCCTGTGGAGTGTGTCTGGTGAGCTTTAACTACTGACCTTGTGGTTAACAGTTCAATACTGATCCCGCAGTGCCACCAGGGCTTCTTGAATTATGTTCTAATGATGAAATTTCAATTTAGAGGCCCACCAGTCAAATAGAGACTTAAAACCAGACGAGTTTTCAAGAATAGCTCAAATTGCACCAGGAAAAGGCAGTTTATTTCTCCTGTGTATTCCCCTAGGCTTGCTTCCTGCAGGTTTAGCTCATCAAGGAAATATTAGTGCTATTTAGGAAAAGTGAGGATATTTCTATTTTGAGAGTCCCTTGCAAGATTCCTTTCATCCTAATCCACCTCAAAATTGCAGAGCTATGAGAGATCCAATGTGCCAAGTAGGACTTTTTCAGATGAAGAATCATAAATAAGTTTGTGATTTATCCAAGATCATACTGTCCATGAACAAGTTCCTGACTCTTTGGTAGTTTCTTCTCATGATGTATGGAAGCCAGGTACCCACTCCAAGAGAGAAACCACAGTAACATAAGGATACCATGCAATATTTGTCTGCTTCCTCCACAATCCTTTCCAGGAGTCATTTAATAAAAATCCAAATAATAACATTTCTAGTACCACACATTTTCCTGTAATTACCATGACTTAAACACTTCAGGCTAAGGAAGGATCTAAAAAAGAAAACTCCAAAAGAGCTCTGGGCACTAAAGCAGCTTTAAAAGATGATGTTCATGGCTCATCTTCTTTGTTAGTAACTGGAAGAGTCACCCTGACCCACATAAAGTGAAGAACCTGAATGTTACAACCCTGCTTTGAAGAAGATCTGCCTTAGATGAGTTCAAAGGGAATGAAAAAGTAGGTCAGTTGCCCAGGGTTTTGAAAGAAGTAAAAAGGAAAGGGGGAAAAGCTACTTTTCTAGTGAAATTGTTATCTTACACACACACACACACACACACACACACACACACACACACAGTTTGTTCCTAAACATACAGAATAAATAAATTAGTAAGTTTTTAATTTATATCAAAGGTATAATCCCAAATACTCAGTTAATTTACGTCATTTTTGTGTTGCCCACCCCATTTCCCCTCTAATTCCCTTTGGGGAAGCTTTCTGTACCTTAAGAGCACAAAGGTAGGAAGAATTATTTCCTCCCAACCTGGCAACCAACCCCACAGACACTCATCCCTGAAATCTATTCCAACACAGCACGGTCACAGGGCAGAGTTGTTCAAGGGAGCAACTGCTACTCTCTGCTATCCTTTCACTCACTCATCCATTCATTTAACAAATATTTATAGATCAATTCCTTGGGGCCAGGTGCTTTCTACCCTGAACACCCTGGGACTTAAAGACAGCATGCACCATGTTAAAGACAGCCACTGGCTGAGAAGCCTCTCTTCCAGGCACCGCACATATGGTATCACACTTAGATCTCTGAATACATATATATTGTTGTCAAGCCAATTCCAACTCATCATGATGCCATGTGTGTCAGAGTAGAACTGTGTTTCACAGGATATTCAATGACTGGTTTAGGGGAGTAGATTATCAGGCATTTCTTCTGAGGTGAGATTTGAAACTACATCCTTTCAGTTAGCAAATGAGTATGTTAACTATTTGCACCATTCAGAGACACAAGGAAGATCATATTTTTTTCCTGTTCACCAACAAGAGGATAGTTAATGAACCCAGTTTCTAAGTACTTCTTCTTTCTCTAGAACCAAGTTTCTTTCTTCATCAGCATTCATGGCAGTCCCAAGGCTTGTGGTTGGTGGCTTCCACACTCTGCTATACCTGACATTTCTTGTCTTGTCTGCGTCATTCATCCCCTTGGTGTAATTTGTTCATATGTATCTCTTTCCCACTTGACTGAGCTCTTAGGACTCCACATTCATTATGAATGAATGTGCCTTTAATTAAACAAAAGCAAAACAAACAAAAAGACAGGTGACCACAATAGGACCAGCTAAGAATGGGAAGATATTCTTCTGCCCCGCCTTCAACCCTAGGGCAGGAAAGGACAGGCTGCATAACACCGTGTAAACTCCTAGGTTTGATTCAACATTTTATGTCACTACCAAAAATGGTGTGGTACTGTGGGTTAATGCGCCAGACTGCAAAGCCATTTGAACTGCAAGATCGGCGGTTCAAGCTCACCAACTGCTCTTTGGAAACCCTATACAGGGTTGCTATGGGTCGGAATCTACTCGATGGCATTTGACAACAACAACAACAACCAAAAATACTTGGTTCTACAACATCTTCCTCCATACCATATCAAACCATAACCCAGCAGAAAACAGATGGCTCACTCAAAGGGGAATTTAATAAATAGCCTGTTATAGAGTTGGGGAATCAACACAAGATGGTAAGACACCTGACACCAGTAACAGTAGTAAACAAATACTGCTATGGACCTGAGAGAACACAGCCTAGAACCAGCCATGAAAAAGCAGCCAACTGGTAAGATCTGACTGCAGCACTGTAGTTACCCACAAAGCTGCTAGCAGGGATACAATTGACTCCAGCCTCCTCTCTCCATTTGCTGAGCCCACCAGGAAGGTCAGGTGATGTCCTGCAGGTGAGGTCAGACTCCAGGACAGAAAAGGACAACAAATGAGTTAAAAGGGATTGGAAAAACAAACTCTGCAACTGGAGAATAACGTTTTAAGGACTCATGGGAGCCCTAGTGTGTCAGAGAGTAAAACTACATTCCACAGGGTTTTCAGTGGCTGATTTTCTGGAAGCAGACCATTAGGCCTTTTTACTGAGGTACCTTTGGGTAGAGTTGAGCCTTCAACCTTTTAGTTAGCAGTTGAGCAAATTAACTGTTTTCACCAACCCGAGACTCTCAGGATTCTGAGACAAATTCAATTTGTGCTCTAGATCTTCTCTTGCTGCTTTCTAGGACACATAAAGCAACACAAAATCTCCCAGCTTTGGATCTCACCTTGGGCTTCTCCATCAATGATCTTACCCCAGGTCATTCCTGAATACAGCAGGTACTAAAGGAAAGCAAAGAGATATTTCCCATCTGAAATGTCTGAAATCTGCAACTTTTTTTGAATAATTATTATATGCCAGCTAGCACTCATCTGTCAGTTTGTCATATTGTGGTGGTTACTGTGGTGGTTTATATGTTGCTGTGTTTCAGCAAGCTATGCCACTGGTATTTTAAATACCAGCAGGTAAACAGGTTTCAGCAGAGCTTCTACACTAAGACAGGCTAGGAAAAAGGAGAGACAGACCACTTCTAATGTGTATCCACTGAAAACCTTACAAATAGCAATGAAACATTGTCTAATAGAGTGACAGATGATGAGGTCCTTGGATTGGAAGGCACTCAAATATGACTAGGAAAAAGCTGCCTCCTCAAAGTAGAGCTCACTTTAAGGACATATTTGAATGAAACAAAGATTCCGGGACCTTCATTTGCTGATATGACACAACTTAAGATGAGAAGAAACAGTGGCAAACATCCATTAATAATTAGACCATGGAGTGCACAAAACATGAATCTAAAAAAAGAAGAGTCATAAAAAAAATGAGATGGGTAGACAGATGCAAATCAAAACAACAATAAAATATAATCTTAACCCAGCATTAATAGCAAACTTTTTAAAAAATTACAAAAGAAATAAAAACAAATGCTGGCAAGATTTTGGAGAGACCAGAATTCTCCTACATTGCTTGCAGGATTGTAAAATTGTATACCCACTGTGGAAAATGGTATGGCACTTCCTCAAAAAGTTGGAACTAGAAATACTGTGTGATTCAGCAATTCCTCTACTTAGCATATGTTGTTGTTGTTGTTGTTGTTAAGTGCCATCGAGTCGGTTTCGACCCATAGCGACCCTTTACAGGGTTTCCAGGGGTATAAATCTTTACGGGAGTAGAAAGCCTCATCTTTCTCCCGCGGAGCGGCTGGTAGTTTCGAACCACTGACCTTAAGGTTCGCAGCCCGATTCGTAACCACT
>NW_006408553.1:63415-73698 GCF_000296735.1 Chrysochloris asiatica | reverse complement strand
ATCAGGTCAAGGTTGTATTTTGCCTTTAGTGGACTTGTTTTAATCTTATTCAGCTATAGTGTGAACTTTCATATAAGCAATTAATGCTCAGTCCACAGTCTGCCTATGACTTGTTTTGACTGATGATATGCAGCTTTTCCACTGTCTCTTTCCTCATATGTACTCAATATGATTTCTGTGTATTCCATCTGGTGAGGTCCGTGTGTACAGTCATATTCTATGTTGTTTACTAAAGGTATTTGCAATGAAGAAGTCATTGGTTTTGCAAAATTCTATCATGCGATCCCCAACATTGTTTCTATCACCAAGGCCATATTTTCCAACTACTGTTCCTTCCTCTTTGTTTCCAACCTTTGCATTCCAATATCCAGTAATTATTAATACATCTTGATTGCATGTTTGATCCATTTCAAGCTGAAGAATTTGGCAAAATACTTCAATTTCATCATCATTGGCTTTAGCGGTTGTTGCCTAAATTTGAATAACAGTGGTATTAACTCATATTCCTTGTAGGCGTATGGATATCACAGTGTTTACTTCAAGGCTGACCTTGATATGGTCTTTTTGATGATGAATGCAATGCCATTCATCTTCAATTTGTCATTTCAGGCATAGTAAATCTGCTGTGGTTTTCAGATTCAAAATGGTAAATATCAGTCCATTTAAGCTCACTAATGCCTAGGAAATAAATGTTTATATGTTTCATTCCATTCTCAACAATTTCCAATTTTCTTAGATTCATACTTCATATATTCCATGTTCCAATTATTAATGGATGTTTACAGAGGCTTCTCTTCATTTTGAGTTGAGCCCCATCACCCAATGAAGGTCCTAAAGGCTTAACTCCATCCACGTCATTACAGTCAACTGTACTTTGAGGTGGAAGCTCTATATTGTTGAGTGACTTCCAACCTAAGGAGCTCATTGTCCAGCACTATATCTGACAATATTCTAGTGCTCTTAATCATGTTTCAATATCCAGTATTCTGATGCTGACAGTGTTCTACTGCTATTCATAAGGTTTTCAGTGACCAAATATTCAGAAGTAGTCTGCCGCTCCTTCTTCCTAGTCTGGTTCATCTTAAAGTTCAGCTGAAACCATTTCACTGTGGATGACCCTGCTGGTATTTAGAACACCTGTGGCATAGCTTCCAGAATTACAGTAACACACAAGCCACCACAGTACAACAAACCAACAGATGAGTGGCTTATTAATTAAATGTTTGACCGAATATAGCAGACTAATTTTTAAATTGATAATTTTGTATGGCCCATAAATTATGTTATAAATTTTGCATGAAAAATGGTCCCCACCCCTGGATTATATGAAGAAAAACATGGCATCAGGATTGAAGGGAGACTCATTAACAACCTGCAATATGTGGATGACACAACTTTGCATGCTGGAAGGGAAGAGGACTTGAAATACTGATGAAGATCAAAGACTATAGCCTTCAGTATGGATTGTACCTCAGTGTAAAGAAAATGAAAATCCTCACAATTAGACCAATAAATAACATCATGATAAATGGAAAAAAGATTAAAGTTGACAAAGACTTCATTTTGTTTGGACCCAAAATCAACCCTTATGAAAGTAGTGGTTAAGAAGTCAAACACATATTGCATTATGTAAGTATGCTGCAAAAGATCTCTTTAAAGTGTCAAAGAGCAAAGATGTCAGTCTGAGGATTAAGATGAGTCTGATCTAAGCCACAGTATTTTCAGTCACCTCATAAGTATGTAAAAGTTGCACAATGAATAAGGAAAACTCATAGAAGAATCAACACATTTGAATTATGGTGTTGGAGAAGATTATTGTAAGCACCATGAAACAACAACAACAAAAATGTGTTGGCAGAAGTACATCCAGAATGATCCTTAGGAACATTCTATGCATTTCCCTGAACTTTGGACATGTTGTTGTCAGGGACTAATCCAATCATGCTTGGAATTGTGGTGGGTCAACAAAAAAGAGAAAGATTTCCAGTGAGATGGATTGACACAATGGCAGCAGCAATGGGTTCAAACCTAACAACAATTGTGAGGAAAGCACAGGACCAGGCAATGTTTTGTTCTGTTATGTACAGGGTCACTAAGAGTCAGAACTGACTCAACAGTACCTAAGAACAACAATTATGTGGTAGGTATTATACAGATGAATGAGATACTCTGTGGCCTAGTTTTGCCAATAGCTTCCAATTTTATTGGAGAAACAGGTTATGAGCTGAAAAGTTAAACAATACTAGAAAAGGGCACTATGCTTCAGGGCCAGGTTAGGCCATGCTATGTAATGGGGAAAAACACTTGACTTGGGTCAGGCTATCTGGAGTCTGGTCCTGGTTTATCTGCTTCCTAGTTGTATGACCTCAACAAATCATTCCTCCTCATTGGCCTGTGGTTTCCCCTTATGTTAAAAGAAAAGATGTGTCCAATGACCTCCACAGCTTGGTTCCATGGTTCAATAAGTGGTAGGGAACATGAGCATTTTTGTGAGTTCATTGCAGTGCTTTTAACCAGGGTGAACTGGTTGGAAGCTCTTGTTCAATAGAGTGAGGAGGCATGCAGAAATCAGAAAAGGCCTCACAGAGGAAATGGGCATCAAAAAGGGTCAAGAAGGGCAGTTAGAATTGGCAAAGGCAAAAATGATAGGGATGCCACTCCAAGCAGAGGGAACAGTGCAAGTCTCTAAGACAGGAGCAGAGCCTATGAAGTAGAGCAGTGGAGAGCACAATCCCAATTGTGGTTAAAATCAAACTGTGGGTTTGGATTTAGCCTGTGGGGTGTCTCCAAAGATCTTAAATAGAGTGAGGTAAGGAGTGTTACTGGCAGAAAACAATGTGCCCCTATCAAGTTATGAACCCGCCTACCCACTGAAACCAAAAACTTGTTTTTCCTCACTTAGTCTAACTGGAAAAATGAGAACCTGGGAAATTAAATAAAAGCTAACTCTGGATAGTTAACTCTGGAATCAACTGCCCTAGAGTTATATTTCTAAAACACAAATCACATTAAGTTACTCTTCAGTTTATAATCCCTCCATGGTTCCTTTTGCCTACAGGATAAAGTCCAAACTCTTTAGCGTGACATGCAATCTCACCCAAACTTTCATAGCAAGGCTGCTCAGCCTCCATCAAGCAGGCTGCTTTCTAGAGGTATTCACCATTTTCAGAGAACAGACTTCTTTAAAGCACTGGCCTTTCTCTCATTCATTCAGCAAACACTTACAGAGCATTTATTAAGCATCTCCTGCATGTCAGGCCCTGTCATTACCAAACAATCAAAACAAGTGCAAGTCCTTCTTTTCTTGGCACTTAAAATCTAGAGGAGATGGATGTTAAACAATAGTTACCACCGTGGTACATTTAAGAAATAGACACACAGGCTACGGTGTCATTGACAGGTGAAATTTGGGGACCTAACCCCTACTGTAGGGACAGGTGTGGTTCAGTTGTAGCATTCTTACCTTCCATGTAGGAGGTGGAATTCCACTCTTAGCCAATGCATCTCATGTGCTGCCACCAACCATCAATCCAAGGTAGCTTGTGTGTTGCTATGAATAGGGGTCAGCAGAGCTTTCAGAGTAAGACTAGGATGAAAGACATGATAATTTACTTCTGAACATCAGTCAAGGGAAATCCTATGTATTGTAATGATTTGATCTGCAACTTATCATGGGCTTGGCACCAAACTGAGTAGCATTTCGTTCTATGTGCATGAGGTCACCATGAGTCAGGAGCAGATTTGATTTGCAGGTTAATGAGATGGACTGCATGGTTGATTTGAATGGCAAGGTTGGCAGTTCAAGTCCAGCTGCTCCTCAAAAAATCCTATACAGGGTTGCTGTAAGTAGGAACCGATTCAATGGCACTTAATAACAACAACAAACCCAGTCTGGGAGGCCCAAGAAACTTCCTTGTAGAAACCTGAAGGATGAGTGGGATCTGGGAAAGCAATGAAAGGGCAGAAGTAGCAGAGTGAAGGGAAACTATTTGAGGCAGAAGAAACAGCAAATGTGAATGAAGCCTTTGAGGTCGGCCCAGCATAGTGAGCCATACCAGTTCTCACTGGAGTGACATTCAGGGAGCATTTTGAGATTTGACTGAAGTGGTCCCACTGGGTTTTTAGGGCCTGGTGAAGGATGTTTGACTTTATTCTAAATGCAATGAAAATCCAATGGAGTTGTAAGCATGTGAATTACATGATCCTAGTTTGGTTTGGCTGTTATATGGAAATCTAATTGGGGGTGGGATGCTGCGAACAGGGTCCAAAATCTTGGAATGTACTTCTCACACTTCCCTATAGCAAATAGTGTGTTTGTTTTTTTCATAGCCAACCACTTTTGTGGGACTTTTGCTGGCTATATTAAGCCAAATTAACCACTCCCACCTCTCTTACCCCTCCCACAGATAGCAAAATGTGTAAGGGAGCTTCAAAAAGTTGGTGGAAAAAGAAAGTTAAAAGATAATGGAATTTTTCCATGAACTTTTTGAAGCTGTCTCATATGTATTAGGGTTCCTGGGTGGCACAAATGTGGTGAAGTGCTATTAGTGAAAAGTTGGCTATTTGAACCCTTCCAGAGATGCCTTAGAAGATAGGCCTGGTGATCTGCTTCTAAATATAATACAAAAGTAAGTTAAAAATTATTGCTACTACGGTTCCAGTTAATGCATGCACAGGTTTATTTCAACTAAATGTGTTTAAGGTGGATGGCTGCAGACAAGTTGTCTCAGTAAGATGATACCACTCTTGGTCTTTGAGAGAGATACGAGAGGTCAACAAGTTCATGGAAGAAGTTATCTTTTTATTGAAATTTTCCATGAATATTTTAAAGTCCCCTCATGTATGAATGGAGTCCTGGACTCCTAACCACAAGCACTGGACTCCTAGCCACAAAATCAGCAATTCAAACCCACCAGCCACTCCTCAGAAACCCTATATAGTGTCATTATGAGTTGAAAATGATTCAACAGCACTTCACAACAACATGTGTGAATATGATATATGTGTACAGAGGTACAGTTTCAGAGAGATGCCAATGACACGAGACTTTCCACAGGTTTTTGAATGTTGTCATTCTGCTCTGATGCATCATGCAATTGATTAATTCATTGTCTGCTTGTTAGGTTCCAGTTTCTGTACTAAGTTCCAAGGATTCAAAGATTAAAAGGGAAAAACATGTAGACCCTTACCTCAAGAAGTTAATAAACTAAGTATGTAATTGATAGAACAGGAATTTAAACACATCTGTTGTTGCTTCGTTAGCTGTCATTGAGTTGATTCTGACTGATGCGACCTATGTGTGCTGAATGAAACGGCTCCATGGAGGTGTCAAGCCTGTGGCTCTATCTGCATTGGTAGATTCTAGGTTTGCAGTGATCCAATGAAAGAGGTCTAATTGCAAAGTTAGCTGTTTCCTGTGCAACCCAAGGTCAAAGAAAAACTATTACAATAAGACTGATTCATTTGTGAATGTATTTAGGTTAAAGGAGGAATTGGAGTATGTATCTATCTAGGGGCTATGTGCAAGAAACATAAAAACAATTGATTATTTCTGTGGCATGCCCCAGAGCCCAAGTAAAAGGCAAAGGCCACCAAGGCCACCAAGACCAGCCTTTTGACTTTTCAACCCTTCCTTCTCCATGTACCAAACAAAAAGAGCTAAACATGTCCTTCTACATAGGAGACAGACAAATACCCTGCTCCATTTACATTCCTGTGTGCATGCAGTGTTTTCAAGTCCTGGGATGTGATGTTGATGAAAGACAGTTAATTCAATTTCTCCGTAGAAATTGATTAATGGACTGGATTAAAAGAAGTCCCTTGTGTCCACAGCCTTAGCCCAGCATACCAATTTTGTGTTATCTCCCCTGGTTTTCTCCTTCCCTCCACACTTGATACTTTGACAATACACACTCGGGCACAGAGGGAAAAAGGAGGGAGGAAGGGAAGATGAGAAGTCTCAGATTAGGGCTAGAACATACCTCTATATTTAATTAGTTCTATTAATATTTTAAAATAATAATAAAAGAGCCCTGTGGGGAATATACTGATCTTGTGATTGTTCTCACGATTGACAGCTGTTTCTTGAGCTGGGACTCTGTCAGGATCCCTGAAGGACTCAACATTTTCTTGTGTGAGAAGGAGAGAAAGCATTCTTCCCTGCTCAAAGGGGGGAGAAACCAGAAGTCACAGCCACCTTGAGATGCCAGATGGTTTGGGGGCAAGACTCAGAGCTAGCAGCAGCTTCTCTCTGCCCCTTCTACACACTGTGTCCTCCCACAGGTGCCCTCCAGGGCATGATTTCTCTGGAGATCTCTCCATCAGGGACTGTAGTTGACTCTTCAGATGGTGGGTTTCTTTTGTCTCCTTAATTCCTGCTGAAATTGATTAAGTGACTTGAGGCAGAGGATGGACCATATGAACCCAAAGAGCCTTCTTGACTTCAGCATTGGTGATGTAGTATTCATATTTATGGCAACTTTAACCCTTGGACTGTTATTTGTAAGACCCTTGAACTTTTCACAGGGCTCCCAAATCTGTGATCTTCTGTTCTGATTCAGAAAAATCGGGCCTAGGAAACCTATTTCATGCCTTCGAATACGTCAATAAAAACATCCTTGGTGTATGTACTTCATGGTTCTGACTATGATGTGCAACTGGTTTTAAGAAAGCATACCAGTTGCTACCAACTTGCTTCTGACTCATGGCAACCCCATGTGTGTCATAGTAAAACTGTACTCCACCAGGTTTTCAATGGCTGGATTTATAGGCATTTCTTCCAAGGCATCTCGGAGTGGACTTGAACTTTTACCACTTCAGGAGTCAGGCTCTTCAACCTTTTACGCCACTCAGGAATTTAAGATTATTTTACCTTAAGATAATCACATATGGCATATCCAATGGGATTTCAAAACCTTTGTGGAAAAAAATGGAATTAAAAGATAATGAAATTTTTCCACAAAAAAAAAAAAAAAACTAGCAAGTGCCACCTCCTAACTCCTCCCTTCCAATCTCTCATTAGAAATGGGATCCATTAAATTACCTTATTAATAGCCCAGTCTATGGCTTTAGTTCATAGCAGCCTGCTCCAACTTTGATCCACACTGTTTGCCATAACTGCAGATTTGGTCCTGCACCAGTTACACCAGGCAGCCATGGGATTGGTATATTACAGAAAAAAAAATAAAAAAAAAATGCTGATGACAAATTTGTTCAAGTGAGCCTGTGAATGCTGGCAATATTGCATTACAAAATAAATCAATTATGATTTTTAAAAAAGAGAGAGAAAGAAATCTCAGTTCATTGAAAAACATTGCAAACACGAGTGGTTTTCCTGTTATTTAAAAAAAAGGAAAAAGAAATGTGAAATCTCATTTAAATAAGAATCTGTTAGAACAGCTACAGAGTCATTTCAGTGACTCCTTAATAGAATACACCCCCTCAGAAAACCACATCTGCCACATGCCTGCATTACCTCTTTCAATTAAAATTCTGCTCCCATTGTTGGAAGGTTAACTTTGAACTTACAAGGCTATGTAGCTCACTAGGGTATGGAGATATTTGCCTGTAAATATGCATAAATTAGCATCATTTATCCCATGTGGGGTTCCCAAGAAGAACTGTGAGTACCTCTGTAGGTATCTGAATGTATTGCCTTTTTCTAATGCTAGGATAAGGAAAATGTCATTCAAGAATAATAAGAATCTCAGAGGTTTACATTTTGAGAAGAAAAAATAAAAGCTCCGTTATGGCTGCAGCTAAAGTACAAAGAGATTGGGTCTCTCTATTCGTCTACTAAAAAAGGAAATATCATGTATTCACTCAAAACCCTTCATGGAGTGTTTTCACCTGCCCAGTCTTGTGCACATTTGAAGCAGGCACTGAGGTAAGGCAGTGGGTCCTGTGGAAGCACTCATAAGACAAATCCACAGTTCTGTTAGATCTGCTTTGTTATGGGCAAAGGGGGACGCTATGAAGTGATACCATAAAGCCTGAAACTCACAATTCACCCTCCTTTGGCTTCAGCAGGACCCTTTCCAATGTGAGCATTTATAAATTCTATGTCCACTTGAAAAACTTGATCTAAGACAAAGACATGGAAGCAGATATAAATGAAGGAAAGGTTGTTGTTGTTGTTGAATGCCACAGATCATTGCCACCTCACATTACGTACATCATACTGAAAAACTGCGTGGTCCTGTGCTAGCCTCGCTGGCATTACTTTGTTTGAGCTCATTTTTGTAGTCACTGTATCAATCCATCTTCTTGAAGGGAGTCTTTTCACTGACCCTATACCTTGCATGATATTAATCTCCAGGGACTGGTCCCTCCTGAAAACATGTCCAAAGTATGTGAGACAGTCTCACCATCCCCTCGTCTAAGGAATGCTCTGGTTGTACTTTTTCCAAGTTTATATTGGTTCATTCTTCTTAGAGTTCATGGTATATTCAATGTTCTTCACTGACACCATAAAGATATAAACTCTACTTTCAAACATATAAAGTCCACTTTTATTATTCTTATTCATTATTTAGCTTTTACATGTATATAAGGCAATTGAAAATATCATGGCTAGGATTTCTGGTGTAGCACTGTAGGGTAAGCACTGGACTGCTAACCACAAGGCCAGTGATTCAAACCCAGCAACAAGTTCCTTGGAAACTGTATGCAGGATCACTGTCAGTTGGGACTGGCTTGAAAGCATTTCACAGCAACAACAACAAGGGTCATGCATACCTTAATCCTCAAAGTGAAATCTTTCTTCTTTAACACTGTAAAGAGTCATTTTGCAGACGATTTCTTAATAGCAGCTTCCATGGTCACTGATTGTGGATGCAAGTGAAATGAAATCCTTAACAACTTCAATCTGTTCTCTGTTTATCATGATAATGATCATTGGTCCATTTGTGAGGAATTTTGTTTTCTTTACATTGAATTATAATCTCTTCTGAAGATAGTAGTTTGATTATGGTCAGTAAATTCTTCAAATCATCTTTCCTTTCTGCAAACAAGGTTGTGTCACCTGTGTATTGAATGTTGGGATTGAGTCTTCCTACATCCTGATGCTCTTTTCTTCTTCATATAGTTAAACTTTTCAGAATATTTGCTCAGCATACAGATTGATTAAGTATGGTAAACAGATGCATCCCTGATTCAACAACACCTTTCCTGATTTTCAATCTCTGTAAAGTACTGATATCCACAAGGTTGGTCGTTTGAGCTCTCCAGAAGAGAAAGATGAAGCTTTCTGCTCCCGCAAAGATTACAGCCTTGAAAACCCTATATATACATGGTCACTATGATTCACAATAGGTTCAACAGCACTTAACAACAATTGTATATCATTTTGTTCAATTCAAATTACTACTTCTTGATCTATGTACAGTTTCCACATGAATACAGTTAAGTGTTCTAGAATTCCCATTCTTTGAAATACTATCCATACTCTATAATGATCCACATAGTCTAATGCTTTGCAAAGTCAATAAAAAACGGGAAACATTTTACTGGTGTCCTATGCTGTCGACCAAGATCATCAGCAATCAAGATCATCAGCAATGATACCGCCCATTCCATATCCTCTTTTAAATAAAAAATCTTCTTGAAGTTTTGGTAGTTCCCTATTGATATATTGCTGCAATCATTTTTAAATTATCTTCAGAAAAAATTTTACTTACTGTTGGTATTAATGGTGTTGTTTGATCCTTTCCACATATTATTGGATTGCCTTTCTTTAGAATAGGCTTAAATATAGATCTCTTTCAGTCAGTTGGCCAGTTACTTGTCTTTCAAGTTTATCTGTATGAATTAATGAGCACTTCCAGCACTGTATTTTTATTTTTTAATTTTTGAAGCATCTCAATTAGTTTTCAATCAATTTCTGAAGTCTTGTTTCCCCTCAATACCTTCAGTGAAGCTTAGACATCTTCCTTCAGTAACATCCATTTTTGCTCATATGCTGCCTCTTGAGGTGGTTGAACGTTGGCCTGTTGTTTTTGATCAAATGACCGCTTATTTCTTCAATTTTCTTTGGATGTGTTTATTTTATCCATAGAATCCTTCAATATTTCAACTCAAGGCTTGAATATTTTTCTTAAATTCTTTCAACTTGAGAAATGCCAAGCATGTTCTTCTCTTTTGGCTAACTAACTCCAGGTATTTGCATATTTCATAATAATACTTCACTTTGTCTTCTAATGCCACCCATTTAAATCTTTTGTTCAGATCTTTCACGTTACCTTTCTTCCATTCACTTTAGCTACTCTACAACCAAGAGCAAATTT
>NW_006408553.1:58970-63171 GCF_000296735.1 Chrysochloris asiatica | reverse complement strand
GAAACCCTATACAGGGTCACTATGGGTCGGAATCGACTCGACGGCACTTAACAACAACAACATACTTATGGTCCGGACCACAAGTTAAGTTTGAACCACAAAGTTGACAGTTCAAATCCATCAGCCACTCCTCCAAGACTTTGTACAAGGTCACTGTGAGTTGACATTGACTTGAAGGCACTTATCAACAACATACTCGTGGTCATACTTTTGTCTCTTATGGACTTATTCTAATTTTCTTCAGCTTCAGCTTAAATTTACACAGAAACAATCAATGGTCTATTCCAGTCAGCCTTTGGCCTTGTTTTGACTGATGATATTGAGTTTTTCCACCAAATTTGATTTCTGAGTGTTCTGTCTGGTAAAGTTCACACATGTATTTGTTATTTATTTTGTTGGGGGGAAAAATCTATATCCAATGCATAGATTTTTGTCTTGAAAATCCTAACATACAATTTCCAACATCATTTCTATAATATAAGGTTATATTTTCTGACTACTAAAATCCTCTTTTTCAAAGGGTTTTATACAATAAGCTCTGGACTGTGAACTATAAAGTCCATGGTTCAAGCCTGCTAGCCGCTTCATGGGAGAAAGTTGAGGCTTTTTACTTCTGTGAAGATTTGAAGCTTTGGAAACCTAAACAGGCTCACGATGAGTTGAACAAACACAACCACACTTAAGAACAACAACAATCCTCTTTTTGGAGTCCTGGTGTGGTATTCTTAAATAAGCACTAGCCTGCTAACTACAAGATTGGTGGTTCAAACCCACCAATCGCTCCTTGGAAACCCACTCAATGACACTCAAAAACACCACCAACAACAATCCTTCTCGTGAGGTCTTGGTGTGTCATTGTATATTAAGCACTGAACTGCTAACCACAATACTCCTCTTCTTCATTTCAAACTTTCCCATTCCTTATACCAGTAATTATCAATGCATATTGACTGCAAAGTTGATCAATGTAATCTTCAACATCTTTGTTTTTGATATTGTTGTTGTTGCTGTTAAGTGCCATTGAGTTGGTTCAGACTCATAATGACCCTGTATAGGATTTCCAGAAGTGGCTGAGTTTGAACAGCCAACCTTATGTTTCAAACCAACCTTGAAGTCCAGTGCTTTAACCTACAGCACCACACCAGATCTCCAAGGACTCCATTAGTTTGGGTTTAGAAATTTGAATAATAGCTATATTAACTGGTATTCCTTGTAGATGTGTGAATATTACCTATCACTAACAGCGGTATACTTTGTACTTCAAGATAGATCTTTAAATGCTTTTATTGACAATGAATGTGATGCTCTTCCTCTTCAATTTGTTATCCCTGATATAGGAAAACAAATGACTGTCCAACTCAAAATGGCCAATACCAGTCAATTTCAGCTCATTAAACCCTAGGATTGATCATTTTGTGCTCCATTTCATTTTTTGATGATTTCAAATTTTCCTAGACTTATACTTTGTACATGCCATGTTCCAATTATTGATAGATATTTGTAGCTTTTTCTTCTCATTTTGAGTTGTTCCTCATCAACAAATGAAGGTCCTGAAACCTTTAATCCTTCAACATTATTAAGGTTGACTTTATTTTGAGGAGGCAGCTCTTCCTCAGTTGTATTCTGAGTGCTTTCCAAACTAAGAGGTTTATCTTCTTGCATTATGTCAACAATGTTCCATTTCTATTCATGGTTTACACTGGCCATTTTGTTTTCCCAGAAGTAGATCCCCAGCCTTTTCTTCCTACTGTTTTAGTTTGGAAGCTCCCCTGAAACTGGTCCACCATGAGTGACACAGGTATTTGAAATACCTGTGGCTTAACTTTCAGCATCATAGCAACCTACAAACCACCACAACATGACAAAATGACAAAGAGGAGTGGTAGAAAGGAAAGGTAAAGCATCCAAAATACAGAGTTTGGGGCCATCATTGATGACAAACTATATTTACCTTATAACTTTGCTTCAGTGGATCTGCTTTTCTTTGTGACTATACAGAAGAAGTAAGTCAACACAATGGATGAATTTTTTTTTTTTTTTTTTTTAATCTCAACAGTTAAAAACTACATGTTTTGTATCAGGCAATTTGTTAAATACTACAGGGACAATGAGGAATGCGTGTTTTAAGGGCCTGCAGTGTAATAGGGGATTCAGACACAGGAGGCTTCAAGTCCTGGCACAGAAGTGAATGCATGCCTTCAAACTTCCTGTTTGTTTATGTTCCATAACCCAGACTGCTTATGCCTCAACACGTGTTCTGAATGGAAGTAATATCTGAAGAGAAGTTTCAAGGACGGTCAGGAGTGAACCAAGTAAAGCAGAGGTGGAGAGAAAGAAAGTTCTCAGAGGGAGCCAAATGTGTTCTGGAAGCCAGAATAAAGAATGCACATAGCAGAGAAGAGCATTTTTCAGGAAGAACTTGGCTGAATGTTTTAAGGTATGAGTATTTGGCTGAATGACTAGTCTATTTATCGATCATCACTCTCCCTTATGTCTAAACTCCTGCACTCTGTTGATTCTTCTTTACCCAGAGGTTTCTAGCAATCCTTATATCTTTATTTTCTCTCATTTAACCTTTCCCAGAGATTACATAGCATATTGGAAACCACCTAGTTCAGTCTTTCAAAAATTGCCTGCTAAGATCAAAGGAATGGTTCAAGCAGGAAGCATATTGAAACCTAAATGGATTCCAAAAGGAAGAAGGAGGCCAAACAATTGATCCAAGGGTATAGGACGGACACTGGAATTAAATAGGAACTTCTAGAGGATTCTGCACACCTGGCTTGAGGTAATTCATGCAACCAGCATGTCAAAGGCAACTTCCATGTGGGGTCCACATGAGCAAACACTTAAGAGTCAGTGGTCCTTTGTTTGGGTTTTGTGGAGTAGTCTGGACATCCAGAGGTTGGCAGAGACGGTCCGGCTACACAGACTTCCAGTCATAGACATATGGTGGACCAACTGATTTCAATGTCCTGACAAAGTACTGGACAATCCATCATGGTTTCAGTCCTGGGGGCTGGGTTCATGGCAAGCTTGACTCTGATACTCATATTGCCAATGAGTAAATAGATCTAGAGATGAATGGAGAAAATGCATTGAATCTATACCTGATTTCATTCAAACCTTAGACTCCACAAAAGCAACAAACATTCCTCTTACTCCCTTGAATTGCCTATACTACTGGACAGAGACGAGATGATCAATAAGGAAATGTGAATTCATCATCTACTTTCCTCAAACCTTCCAAAAGCTATCAATTACCCATAATATTAAGTGCAACTATCCTTGGGATTATCTGGACTCTACCCCTCCAACCTCAAATCTCATCTCTCATCCCTCAACCATTATGCTCCCAGCAACCACACCAAGTCCAACCCTGCCCAACCCCACTCCTAACCCCCACAAACACACACACTTACATCATCTCCACATTTGTTGTTGTAGTTAGGTGCCATCAAGTTGGTACCGACTCATAGCAACCTATGCACAGCAGAACGAAACACTGCCTGATCCTGGGCCAACCTCACTATTGTTGCCACGCTTGAGTCCATCGATGCTGCCACTTGGCCAGTCCATCTCATTGGGGGGTCTTCCTCTTTCTCTCTGACCCTCCATCTTACCAAACATATATGTCCGAAGTATGAGAGACGAAGCTTGGCCATCTTGGCCTCCAAGGAGCACTCTGGCTGCACTTCTTCCAAAACGGATCTGTTGGTTCTTTGGCAGCCAATAGCACTTTCGATATTCTCCTCCAACACCATAACTCAAAAACATCAATTCTTCTACAGGTTTCCTTATTTACTGTCCAGTTTTCACATGCTTATGAGGTTATTGAAAATACCACGACTTGGGTCAGGCGCACCTTAGTCTTCAAGCTGACATCTTTGCTCTTCAATGCTTTAAAAGGGTCTTGTGCAGCAGATTTGCCTAATGCAATATGTCGTCTGATCTCTTGACTGCTGCTTTCGTGAGTGTTGTCAAGGACTTCATCCAAGAATGAAGTCCTTAACAACTTCAATCTTTTCTCTGTTGATAAGAATGTTGTTTATTGGTCCAGTGGTGAGGATTTTTGCTTTCTTGACATTGAGATGTAATCCATACTGAAGGCTGTGCTCTTTGATCTTCTTCAGTAAATGTTTTAAGTCCTCTTTACTTTCAGCAAGTAAGGTTGTATCATCTGCATATTGCAAGTTGTTAA
>NW_006408553.1:30977-57523 GCF_000296735.1 Chrysochloris asiatica | reverse complement strand
ATGTGTATATTCATCTCTTGTGCTGTCTAAAGACGCAACCCCTTTTCTACACTGTCTAAACTATTTTCAATTAATTGAACTTGCTACACTTTCTCATGAATTCCAATTTTCACACAAGATTCTTTCTCAGTGTCAGAAACTCCCTCTCTAGTTCCCATGCAATCTTCACTGAGCTGAAAAATCTGTGCTTATCTTAAAGACCCAAGTAACAGGTCATCTTGCTGAGAATTCTTCTGTTCTACAATAACCCCTAACTTGTGCATGATTTACACTATACAATAAGTACTCATATTTTTATTTAGACCCCTATAATATGTTAGGGAGTTCTGGTGGTACAGTATGTTGTGAATTGAGCTGTTAACTGCAGGATCGGTGGTTCAAATCCACTAGCCACTCTTTAGCAAAAAGATGAGGCTTTCTGCTGTCATAGAGATGTGCAGCATTGGAAACCCTATACAGAGTGGCTATGAGTTGGAAATGACTTGATGGCACTTAACAACAACAAAAACAAACAACTGTATAATAGATTGAGTACCTTGAAGGCTGCAAACAATTTATTCATCCCTGTATCCTTGGCCGCTAATATAACAATTGATGAATTAATGAATTTAATGAATAATGATAAGCACAGACATGCGTTAGGTAGACTAGTTAAAGGGGTTCTAAAGCATTTATCCTGTAAAGGAAGACAAAACTGCTCAGGTTTCGATTTGAATATTGCTTCTGTTCCCCAGTACCATTTTCTGGTCTCTCTCTGGAATCCTTATGTTTGGGACAGGAATAAAAGAAAGAGTCATAGAGTCGGGATTCTGTCTTAAAGGAGTCCTGGTGGCGTAATGGGTTAAGTGTTTGTCTGCTAACTGAAAAGTCAGTGGTATAATCCCACCAGCTGTTATGCAGAAGAAAGATGAGGCTGTGTGTTTCAGTAAAAATGTAACAGTCTCAGAAAACCTAAGGAGCAGTTCTGTCCCTATAGTCTATAGTTGCTAGGAGTCAGAACTGACTTGTCAGCAGTTAGTGAGGTTCTGCCTTAGCAGTCTTTGATATACAGATACTTAATGTATCCTAAAAATGAGTTTGAATCCACAATTTACATGTGGATCCATGTGAAACATTCACTAGAGATTACTAAATAAGCACAAGTAAGCCCATGCTTACCTGGCTTAATGGGTACTCTGTCTTTGTTAGGTATTATAAATTTGAAAAGCAAGCTTGATTCTGTAGGAAGGTGCTATAGGGTTTGGGGGAAAACAGATGCCAGTCATACCTATAAGCAGAATCTTTGCTGTGTTGAAAAAATGTGAAGTTGTTCACAACAGATTAGTAAGTAAGGACAAGTAATCTAGTACTTACCTTGTTTATCAGGAATCCATCACTGATTTGAAAGCTCGTCTATTCTCAGAAGCCTCAATTGGCTGCAGGCTTAACAGTAGAAGCCTGTAGGCATGAGCATTACATTCATTAATTAGCTCAGATGCCATCATGAAGAAGGAAGCAAAAATTTTCAGAATAAATGAAGTGATATTCTTAAGTGGGTCCTTAGGGAAGGGTGGATCACTTTCTCTAGAATGTTTTTCTCCAGACTTGGAAGGAGAGAGAAAAAGTAATTTATTATTGAGCGCATTCTATGTGCCAAGTGCTTCATCATATGCACCACATTAAATGATTCTCACAACCACCCTGTGAGAATCAATTGTCTCCATTTTACAGAAGAGAAAGATGAAGTTCAGAGACTGTAAGTAGATTGCTTAGGCACACAGCTAATTAGTGGTAGTGCCTAAGCTGAAACCTAGGAAGAACTCCAAAGTCTAAGGAGATTAGTGGTTTTCCCTGCCAGCAGTAAGACTTTACCAATTGACAGACTGTAAAGAGACCCTCTTATTAAGATAAAACAGCACTTCACAAAGTTTTACATCAGATAAGACAGGATCCAGGTGGATACAACAGCTGGAACAAATGGGTCTGGGATATTTCCCCTTAGGGATAAGGAGTGAAACTGCTGCCTACGGTTTTCCTGTCTGTAATCTTTACAGACACATCATTGGACCTTCCTTCTGCAGAGACTGGAGGGCTTCAAATTGCCAACCTTTAGGTTTAACAGCATATCACAAACTGCTTGTGTCTCTTGTTAACTGCCACTGAGTTGGTCCTGACTACTAGCAACCCTGTATAGGGTTTCCAAGGAGCAGCTGGTGGGTTTGAACTGCCATCCATGTGGTTTGCAGTCCAGTGCTGATCCTACAGTGCCACACCAGGACTGGTGCTTTATTGGTGGTTAATAAAGTGTCTCAAACTCACCAGCCACTTCTTGGAAACCATATACAGGCCCTTTGTGAGTAGGAACTGATTCAATGGCACTTCACTTAATGACAACTTACCAGTAAAGCACCAATCCTGGTGTGATGCTGTAGGATCAGCACTGGACTGCAAACCACAAGGTTGGCAGTTCAAACACACCAGCTGAACTGAAAGGTCAGTTTGAACTACAAAGTTGGCATTTCAAACTCACCTGCTGCTTGTAGGAAACCCTATACAGGGTCACTATGAGTTAGAACTGACTCAAAGGTATTTAACAACAACAATAAAGCTTAGTCCAAATATTGTTGTTGTTAAGTGCCGTCGAGTCGGTTCTGACCCATAGCAACCCTGTACAAGGTTTCCGAGGGTGTAAATCTTTACGGGAGTAGAAAGCCTCATCTTTCTCCAGCGGAGCTTCTGGTAGTTTCGAACTGCTGACCTTCAAGTTCACAGCCCGATTCGTAACCACTACGCTGCAGGTAGAAATCCTTTCCTTGCTGAGTCAGTTGAAATATCCAAGAAGATTTTATCAGATATTACAGGGAAGCAACCAAGGAGAAAAGAGGGAGTGTTAAACATTGGACTCTAAGGCACAGGTATCTAATCCTACCCCAGCTAGTCCATCTCACAACTGACAGATTCCAAACTCATAAAGGGAACTGTCCAGAGGCACCAGTCTCTACAATCAAGTATGCCTCACAGAAGGGTTTTCCTTGGTAGCCAACAGACCAGAGAAGAGAGAAAAGACCTGGAACTTGTGGAACCAAAGGATGTGGCTCCAAGAGCTCACCAGTGAGACAGTCACAGGACAACTGTCACAGGGAGATTAAAGAGTCCTGGGGCCAAAGTAGTTCACAAAAGCCCTCCAGCGCTATGTCCAATAGTGCCAGTAATGTGAAAGCACATGTTGCCATTTTATGCCCTCTATTAACTAAGGAGCTCTGGTAGCGTAGTGGTTACGAATCGGGCTGCAAACCGGAAGGTCAGCAGTTCAAAACTACCAGCCGCTCTGCGGGAGAAACATGAGGTGTTCTGCTCCCGTAAAGATTTACAGCCTCGGAAACCCTATTCAGGGTCACTATGGGTCGAAACCGACTCGACGGCACTTAACAACAATAACAACAAATTAACTGAGTGGGTTCCAACAGTCATCTTTTTGTGTTTACCCCATCACCTTAGCATGCCCATGATCCTTTAAGGATCAACCTCTGCCATGTCTTCAGACTCATTCTCTTAACTTTACAGTTAACACTTTTCCAGTCCCCACAATTCACATCCCTAAAAAAGCCACCCTATCTCATGCTTTTGGTGCATGTTGCCTTACCTGGCATCCTAGCCCCTCCCTTCTCTTCTCCTTGGAGTCCTACTCATACACCAAAACTCACACATCTTGACTGACTTCACAGACTCCTCAGTCTGCCTTTCTCTTGTGATGTCAGAACAGTTCAGTTTAGCAAGCTTTCCTGAAACACAGGCTTTGTATGCTATGAGACAAAGAGAGGTAAGATGGGGCTCTTGTCTTCTCTGCATCTGCCAGTTGGTAGGAAAGAGTCATAACAAAGACAATTTCAGAACAATATGTGAGCTACCTAAACTAGCCTAAGATGGTTAATGGGGAGGAGGAGCACAGGGGGTTTCTCAGAAAGAGATGAATGAACCAAGTCTTGAAGCTAGAACTGGGACAAAGAGACAAAGAGTAAGGAAGAAGACTGACATGTCAAGCTTGGAAAACAAAAATGCAGAGATATAAGCTCACCCGTGAGAGATGTGCAAAACAAACACAAGTGTTTGGTGTAGCGCAAAAAAAAAAAAAAAGTATTTGGGGGAAGATGCTGGAAGTAGATACAAACAAAATACACACTTAAAAACCATGCAGGAAGACTTGGCCTTTAACATAGCACTGATAATGAAAAGGCCTTATCATGTTGCTGCTTTAACACTTACTGCATTGAACTTTAAGATCTGTCAATACAGATACATGGCTCTCCCTTGAGATGGAGCTACTTGAGAAAAAGGACCATGTCTGTATTGCCACATAACTCAAGCACTTAGTGCAGTGTGTGTTGTAAGTGAGCTTCTAGTAAAGCTTTGTACAATAGATGAATGGACCAAAGAATGAATGAAGATAACGGTCTCATTTGGTCTTTACAGAAACTTCATAAAGTAAATAAAAGAGTCATTATAGTTCCAATTTTACATAGGAAACAGGAGACACAAGAGATTTGAATGATGCATCCAGTCTCTCATCTGACCCCCTGCTCAAGGGTCATCTTCTAATGGTGTGTTGCCCCTCTTTACAGAAGCGATCAAGTGAGACATGCAGTTGCCACACCCCTGACCTGTCCCCACCTGAGAGCTCCAGGCTGCCTCTGGCAGGTGTTTCTGCCACCAAAACTACAGCATCCACTGTGACCAAACTATTTTAGAAGAAAGCCAACCGCTGGGTCACCCAGCTCTACCTTCTGTTTCATGGCTAAATTACAAGGCCACGAACATTTCTGAGTCTGAATGTCGTTCCAGGGTTTTTTTCAGCCAGATTCGGTACTCACAGATTTATCAGACAGCAACACAATATCAGAAACAAGGAATAAAAAGAGCCCTGTTTCCTAAAACTTAGATCGATTGTATGATACTTACCCAAAGTTTTCTTCCTTCTTTGTAAGCAAAATTTCTCCTCTCAACAACCTTTGCATCTTCTCCACAATCTTTCTATTCTTTCATTTCATTCTCTTCCATCTCCCTGTTCTCATCCATTTCTCTACTACAAATAACCCTTCCTCCTAAACCCTTCTTATATCTTCCTGAGTCTGCCTTAACTATTACCTGACACCCCAGGTGCTGTCTGCTAGATCTCATCCTCTCTAAGAGCCTAGCTGTGGCCTTGCAGTCCCCAATGACCTACTCTTGCAAAACCCAATCCTCCAGGCAGAGATTAGGAGGGCCAGATGGCAATTTCGGCCAGCAGTGTTGGCAGGGAGGCTGTTTATGCAACGGTGGTCTCTTTGTTTCATCTAGTGGAACTGGCCATATAATTAACTCCTCTCAATGGAGCCTGCAGGTCCCTGAGCTCCCGTTATATTCACTGTTTCACATTTCAAGGGCATTACAGAGTCCACATCTGTTCCAGCAGCTTGTTCAGGCTGCACTCCTGCCACCTCTCAGCAGGAGCCAATATCTGGTTCGGCACAGCCAGCATGTACTGTCCCTGGGGTTAGCCACTCCCAGCAGAGCACCTTTTCCCCAGACTGAGTCAATACTCAGAGGCAATCAGAACAGCTGTTGGTGGAGGCAACACACAGCCTTGAGCTCTGTACAGTGCCCTCCATAACCCATCCAAAACCCTTTATATCACAGAAATAGAACTTTCTGGAATCCTGTATTTTTATTATCTCCTGCAGAGTTCCCTAGGGAGACAAATCCCTCATTTTGTTCTCACTTTCTAGATCAGAAACATCTCTTGTTTAGGTTTAGCTTTTTTAAAGACTACAATCTGAGTTTCCCAGAGCTTAAACGAAACAAAACCCATTATCGTCTATTAGGTTCTGACTCACAGCAACACTGTAAAACAGAGTAGAACTGTTTTTCAGGGTGTCCCAAACTATAAAACTTTACAGGAGCAGTCAGCCTCATCTTTCTCCAGAGGAATGGCTGGCAGGTTTAAAACACTGACCTTTTCATTAGCAGCCCAACACTTAGCCCACAATGGTACCATGATCCTTTTCCAGAGGTTCTTCTTGTTGTTAGGTGCCATCAAGTTGGTTCCAACTCACAGCCAAGCCACTCTGTATAGAGTTTCCAAGGCTAAGTGCCTCCAGTGCTGCATCAGTTAGTTGAAAGATTTCAGTTTGTAGTCTAACAATTCCCAGAGCCCTGTTCTTTGCCAATGCCTTCGGTGCAACTTGGATTTCATTCTTCAGTACCATTGGCTCTTCATCATATGCTACCTCTTGACATGGTTGAACACCGACCATTTCTTATTGGTACAAAGACTCTATGTATTCCTTCCATCTTCTTTTGATGCTTTCTGCATCATTCAGTATTTTGCCCATAGAATCTTTCAATATTGGAAATTGAGCCTTGAATGTTTTCTTCAGTTATTTCAGCCTGAGAAATGTTGAGTTTGTTCTTCCCTTTTTTGTTTGCTAACTCTAGTATTTTGCACATTTCCTTTTAATACTTGACTTTGTCTTCTTGAGCTGCTCTTTGAAATTTTCTGTTCAGTTATTTTATTTCCTCATTTCTTCCAGTTGCTTTACCATCTCTATGCTAGAGAGCAAGTTTCAGAGTATCTTCTGCCATCCATTTTTATCTTTTCCTTCTAGGAGATTGGTCCAGGATCATGCAGTGTTTCATTCTGTTGTGCATAGGGTCGCTATGAGTCAGTACCAACTTAATAGAATCTAACAATATCAACGAGTATCTAAGCAAAATGGTGTGAGGAAAAAGAAGAGAAAAAAGCAAAAACAGGAAATTTCATGAGTTAATTTATATATAATCTGATTTTTCTATAGCCACAAAGAGCTTTATATATTTTTGTTTTTATTTTCTTTAGGTTGAAACTTTTGGGGCCTTTTTGTCTGCATGGTTGTTAATTGAAATTGTACTTTGACATCATGTCCTTAGAGGACTAAATGGGAGGATTTTTCTACTTTCCCTTGTCCCTAGGTTCCCAGACCTTCAAGTTATACTCAAACCATCTCACAGATACCCACTGAGCTACTCAGAAGCCAGGGTGAACTACAGACTTGAAGGAGTTGCATTTTTTTTACTGGTGAGGGGAATGGTGGTGGTGGTAAGGGTGGTGTTGTGTGTGTGTGTGTGTGTGTGTGTATGTATTTCAAATGGAAGTCAGGGAACCTAAGCTATAGTTTTAAGTTTGGCCAACAAATAAATTTGTGACTCTTGTATCTTTTCTTATTATTTCATCTATAAAATAATTAACACCAAAAAAATCCCTATTGTAAAGATTCAGAACATACAACAGCATATTAAAAACCTGATTTCTATATAAATACATGCATACATGTTATTGTTGTTGTTAAGTGTTGTAGAGTCAGTTTCAACCCATAGTGACCCTGTATGGGGTTTCTGAGGAGGGGTTGCTGTCCTATGGATCTTGGTGGAAAGCAGAGAATATCAGAAAGATGTTATATGCATCATGCCAGGGAATTCAAGAATGATACCATTAACCCTTAAGAAGAATACACTTCGAGGCAGAAAAAGCTATGTTCTAAGCAAGTAAGATGGGAGCAGGATTTTGGCCTTGCTTCTTCTTAGGGCAATTGAAAGTCTGGTTTGTATTGTGTTTTCCACTTTACTTTACTGCTGAGAAGCTCTTAGCTATATCTCCAACCCACTTCCAGCAATTGTCTAAGACCTTATGGTATTCTCTGCTGTGTACAAACTTCATCAAAGCTTCATCTTATCACTTGTCCTTGTAACCCTCTCTCTCACTTCATTCTCTATTAGGATTGTGATCAAGAACACAGGTAAAAACTTGCCTGTCTCCTATGGCAGAGTTAAGTCTGAGGCAAGGTGCTTACCTAGCTCTCTAAGTAGGGAAGTCTGTGAGGACAACTCACAAGATGGCTCCTAATAGTCCCTGACTTTCTAGAAGGATTTCCCTCCCTCCCACTCTGCCACATCTCCAGGGCAGAAGAGAGCAAGAAGCAAAAGGGGTTAGAGCAGGCTACCTAGTGCATCTGCCTGCCATGGTCTTTCCTAGATACTCTCCTGAGACCTTTTTCATCCATTTATTTTCCTCTTCCCCTCTCCAAACTTTTATGATAAGTAAATACTTCAGAGGCCAGACAGTTACTAAGAACATCCAAATGGTAGATAACTGGGCCAGTCCACCCCAGGGCCTGCAGGCCATCTTTGGGTCACATCTGTCACATTTCTGAGCCTCAAGGAAATCTATGTCTGAAAGCCTCTCAGGGCCAGCCAGAGAAAACATTTCCCCATCTCACTTCAGTGACAGCAACATCCATCATCCTGTATTCCAGGCCCATCAGTGGGAGTACTGACTGGGAGTAACGCCTTGGGGCCTAAGGTTCCTAGGTGCTAAGGTGCAGCCCAGGCAGCTCAGGGAAACAGCACAGAGAAGAGAGAGAAAGCAAAGATCGTGGTCCCCACACCCCCTACCCCTTTCAATTTAGCCCCATTCAATCTCTTATGGAAGCCAGTTTCAATACGGGGGAGTGTGAAAAATCCTTTTTGTTTCATTGTTTCTTTAATATCCACAACTTTACAACTGTCATATTTGTACACATATAAATATTATATGTGTATGTCCTGGTGTGGCACTACGGGTTAATGCGCTGGTCTGCAAAGTCGGTTTGAACTGCAAGGTTGGTGGTTTAAGCTCACCAGCCCCTCCTCAGAAACTCTATACAGGGTCGCAATGGGTCAGAAATGACTCAATAGCACTTAGCAACAATAACATGTATGTATGTATTTATATAGAAATGAGGTTTTTAATATGCTGTTGTACGTTCTGAATCTCTACAATAGGGATTTTTTTGTTTGCTTATTATTTTACAGTTGAAATAATAAGAAAAGATACAAGTCACATATTTATTTGTTGGCCAAACTTAAACTGTAGCCTAGGTTTCCTGACTTCAGCAGAAATACACACACATACACAGGACCACCACCACCACCATTCCACTTATCAGTAAAAACAATGCAACTCCTTCCAGTCTGCAGCTTACCCTGGCTTCTGAGTAACTCAGTGGATATCTGTGAGATGTTCTGAATATAGCTTGAAGGTCTGGGAACCTAGAGACAAGGAAAAGTAGGCATGTAAGAGTCACAGAGAAATACTTGAAAGAAACTAGAGACAAACTGCTACTGAGTTATATTCATGAGCTGTGTTACTCCACTGGCACTTAACAGAGTCATACACTGGACTGCAAAGTCGAATTGAACTTCAAGGTTAGGGGTTCAAGCTCACCAGCCACTCCTTGTAACCCTACATAAGGTCGCTTTGAGTCAGAACCAACTCAACAGCACTTAACAACAACAACTGACACTTAACAGCAGCTTAACTTCATATCCCAGAAGTACTAGCTTATAATAATTTGCAAATGGATTTGATATCCTTGTATGTTGAACATTTACCATGTATCAGGTACAGAGTTGGTCATTTGGGGAAAGCATTGATGAATGGGGCATGCTATATGGTCTTAAGAAGGTCATTCTAATAAATTAGTACTTTTAAGAAAAGCCACTAGTCATCCCCTTATAAGAATCATCTCCCTTTTTCTTAGAAATATAACTCTCAAACTTTAGCTAGGATTAAAGACCACATGGAGTCCTGGTATGGCACCGTAGTAGACTACTGCGTCAGACTGCAAAGTTGTTTGAACTGCAAGGTCAGTTGTTCAAGCTCACCAGCTGCTCTTTGGAAATGCTATACGGGGTCGTTATGGGTCAGAATAGACTCCACAGCATTTAACAACAACAACAAAGACCACATATTCCAACATCATCTGAAGCTCTGGTCAAAGGCATAAACAAAAGAGACATTGCAATATCTTTAAAAGTATACCTAAATGGAGTACTTCCTAATCCTTCCTCCTTTGTGGTTCTGTTAGCTAAGTCCTGGACTGCAAGTTTGGTTTGAGCCGCAAGGTCAGTGGTTCAAAGTCACCAGCAGCTCCTCGGAAACTGTATACAGGATAATTATGAGTTGGAACCAACTAGACAGCATATAACAACAACAACAACAGTATGTGGAAGTGAAAACCAAGCCTCCAGCATCCACCTTGAACCCAAAGTACACCCATAGAACATGCACCGTGACACCATACAGCACTTTTTAACACTATGTCTCCAGCTTTTCTGTATACAGAGGAAATCTTTTTTACCTAGTTTAAGATGCTATTATTTTATAATTTTCTGTTATTCTAAGTTAGCAGTCAACTCCTAACTAGCAAAGCATCCAACAAACAAGTAAGACGATAATGAGAGCTAATGGTTTTCTAAGGAGTGTATTGTGTGAAGAGAGCTTGGATCTATTGATTTTGTACAGCAGTCAGGTTAAAAAACCATCAGACACAATGTGCAAATGAGTCTTTAAAATGAAGTAGGATTTCATGTGGCAGACAGGAAGAGAGGGGCTTCCCAGGCAAAGGGGACAGCAGCAGGAAAGGCAGGGAGAGAGAAAAGCACATGGTATATTCAGGGAATGAGGCTTCCACCACTGTGCTGCTGCAACACCTGGCTAGAAGAGAATTCCCTGAAAGGGTAGAGGGTCCTCCCAGTGCCCAGGAAGTCACTTCCAACCACCAAGTATGGGTGCAGCCTCAAGCCCTAGCATCTCTACCAACGTCTAAGTAATTATACTCACAGTGCCTTTCTGTCTTACAGCTGGTTCCACCAGCTGTTGTGACTGTTCTCACTACATCCTCTCAAGCCCATGGGGAACAGGCTGCTGGGGAAGAAGGGTGTGGGGAACTCCAGGGAGAGCTATTAAACACCTGCTGGGTTCCAATTTAAAGGCTTAAGAAGAGAATTTCTTGGTTTCCAGGTAATTTGGGCCTTGCAAAAAGAAGTACTGCCTTCACATGGATTCAAGGGACTGAATGTCTGAAATCCAGAAAACAAGGCTACCATCTCTATATCAGTTTCTTATTGTTACAAAACATACTACTCTGAAAGTTAATGGATTTCATAAAGCAGGGAGTAGTTAATCTTACATTCCAGGAACAAAGGACCTTAGGACCATCAAGGGAGAAGAGCAAGAGAGAGCATAAGAGCCTAACTAGAGAAGCAGCAACACCAGAGATGAAGGCAGACATGAGGACAAGGAGAGGTAGAGCAGCTGAATATTCTAGACTCATGGAAAGAGAAAGGCTGGGTGCTGGTGGCCAGGAGGCATGCTTGCAGAATGTGCCCTTTGGTTGTTTAAATTATTATAAAATCCTGAGGGTTTTTTTTTTTCCCTCTTCTTCAAAATATACATATGTACTTCTTTATTTTATTTTATTTTTTAAAGTTTTTATTGTGAATTGAGTGAAAGTTTACAGGGCAGACCATCAGTTTTACATTCAACAAAATCATCTACTTCAGTTAATTACAGTGATTATAATCTCCTCCATGTACCATCAGTTAACAGTATTTTTCTGTATACACTGTCACTTTTTTTTTTTTTTTTTTAACACTCAGGAATATATAATAATTTAAACCACCAAAGGGCACATTCTGCAAGTCTGCCTCCTGGCTGCCAGCTCTCAGTCCCTCTCTTTCCATGACTTTAGAGTCCTCAGCTGCTCCTTCTCTCCATGTCCCCATCTCTGTCTCCATCTCTGGTGTTGCTGCTTCTCTGGATGAGGTTTTGCATTCTGCTTGTGCTCGTCTTCCTTGATGGTCTTAGGGTCCTCAGTTTTTGGACTAAGATTAACTACTCCCTCATTTTTATTACAAAACCTTTACCTTTACAATTGTGATAGTCGGTTAGTCCTGATAGCAATTGCTCACTATTGAATCATAAGAATCTTATCCCATCTCTTTTTAGCAGACCCATCTAGGCAAGATAAAAACTATTAAGTGGAGACTCTATCTTGGCCCCCACACACTTAAACTAAACTTCCTCTTAAAAACTTCTAAGCCAGTCATTTTGTGTCTTTATCGCCCCCTCATTTTAGGTAGCCAATGTCTAAGTTGCCCATCCCTGTCTACCCTATTTACAGAAGGGATAGCTTTGATACTTGATGTGAAGACTCCTTCTCTCTCTGTTGGTATTTTGAAATTGTAATAATTTATCCTCATTTCCTTTATCAAAAATTGTTTTCTTTTTTATCTTCTTCTACTCAAGTTCTGATATCAAGCCATCAAGACTAGGTCAGATTGGTATTATCTGCAAGTTTGGGTGTTCTTGTGCATCTACTCTCCCTTCATATCAACTGGCTGCTTCACTCTCAGCTCTAGCCCTCTGTGGCTATGCCATTGTCCAGGTCTCACCACACTTTGGATGAACCAGCAATTACTCTTCTCTCTTTCATCTCCAGGTCAACGGGAGTCTAGAGAATGTGGTTAAACTCAGCTCATTTCTTCATTGCTGTCTTACCCTCTCTTCCACTCACCAGTAGACCAATGTGGTAGCCAGCAAGCTCACATGCCTGCTCATGTGTTACGTTCCCTTTGAGTTTCCATCTTAGAGGGGAGTTTGTCCTGATGGAACTTGATTGCTTGCCTTGATGGCTTCCCAGAGAACAATTTGCTTATTCTTGTAGTAGCCAGTCATACTTCCATTTTTTTTTTTTTTTTTTTCCTGATGATACTTCTTTAAAGATATATCTTTTGTCACTCTAGCTGTTCCCGGCTGGTTTACTTGTCCTTTCTAGTGGGAATGCACCACCTCAGAAGGTTCTGGATGAGGCTCAGGATTCCACCTAAGGTCCTATACACTGCAAAAGTTCTATTCCATTGGGTAAGTTGTAGAATCTCTTTTAGGTATTCCAATCAGTTATAGGCTGAAGATGGGTTTATAAGCTTTCTGCAATCATGTTTCCCAACATTCTTTCCTAGCCCACTCAAGTGTCTATTTTATAATAAGGAAACCAATATTCATAAGACAGTCAAGCATCTTAGTATTATTTCCCCTCTTCAGACTATGCCTCGATCCCTGTTGTCCCAAGGTTAAGCATGCATCACTATTTACCTCTGCCCCATTTAGTCCATGCAAACCTGTCTCTGTGTTTCCCTATCTACCTTATTCCTGAGTGTTTTTGTATACAACCAAAACCAAAAATAAGTAGATAAAGGGAATATAAGCAAATACTGTTGAATGATGATGCACTGAGAGGATTATAATCATTACAATGAAACGAAATACGATAGGATGAGTGTAAAACCAATGGTCTCCCATGTAAACTATCACTCAATTCACAATAAAAAACTTTTTAAAAAAGTTAATGGATTTCAGAACAATTTATTATTTCATATGGTTCTGTGGATTGGCTGGGTTGAACAGTTCTGCTCTCTGTGTTATCTTCTGGAATACTTAAGTACTGCAATTATATGGAAGCTCTGCTGGGGCAGGGTGATCCAAGATAACCTCACACACATGTTTTGCAGTTAGTGCTGCTGAGATGCAGGGCCTCCCTGTCCATGTTATTTCTTTAGAATGGAAGCCATGTTTCTTTGAAAACTGACTTAAGACCTTGAGCTATGTGGGGCAGGGGAGATAGAGATGGACTGCAAGTCTCTTCTACCTAATTTTATTAGTTAAAGCAAAGTACTGGTTCAACCCAGATTCAAGGGGATTGGAAATATGCTCCACCTCTTGATGGAATAAATGACAAATCACATTGTAAAAGGGCATCCACAATGTGAGGATATTTGGAAACAATCTATCACGATCTACTTTCTGATCACAATTATCCACATCCCTCAGTATGTAAAACACACTTGCCATCATCCCCAAAACTAATCCCATTACAGTATTACTTGAATCTCAGATTCTCATCATCCAAATCAGATCCAGATGTCGACAAGAATCCTTGGTTGTTGTTATGGATCATCTTGTGTCTCCAAAAAACGTTTTGCTGAAGTCCTAATTTCCAGTACAAATAAGTGTCTGTCCAATTTATATTATTTTTATGGTAGTTATAGGAAACTAATACAGTTGTAATTCCTCAAGAGCAGCTGATCCTGAAATATGAACTGCAAAGATTAGTTATCTACCCCTAACACAGTCACCATACAATGATGAGCAGGGCTGATAGCCTCCAATATCTACTCCCATACTCTTGTCTAGCCTCTACTAACAATCTCCTTGCAATCCTTCCAGCCTCCATTAGTCACACAGCCCCAAAGGTAATGCCACATGTTTTCAGCTTTATTATGGAAATACATCACTTTCAGATACCAATAACTGGAACTAGAGAAAGGATGATTCATGTTACATAGAAGTGGAATGTTTGGCAACAATGATTTCCAGAACAATGTAAAATATGTCATTTTCACTGGAAAAGTACATGATGAGAGAAATGAACTAGATAAGAAGTTGTTGAATATCAAGCAGTTTAGAGAAAAGATAGAGAACCCCAAAAATACTTTCCAGACAGGAAAAAATCCTCAAAGTAAGAAATTGCCTCAGTGTAAAACTCAAACCAGGAGTTTTTGGGAAAGATTTAAGATAATGTATCATTGCAACTTTCAGTTCAACAAAAAGACTTCTAAGGACCCCATAGTACCCTGACTCAAAACCCAAAAAAGAAAGAGGTCTACCTAAGAAGATATGGATGTGACATTTTTCTAATGGTGTAAACCAAAATCTCATACATAAAAAAGTACACTGCTTTAAATGAGATGTATCAGTCTTTACTAAAAAGGGATAGCAACAGCACAAAGTGAAAAGAAGTCTCTGCCCCATCTCAAATCTCTATAGATAGGAAGGAGATTGAGAAATCTTCTCAGCATAAAACATAGGCCCCTTCTTAATAGAAAAGGCATAGTGCCAAGAGGTCAAAGGATACAGTCAAGAACCTGGAAGATGGAGACAAGAGCTAATGATATCAGTGGATGAGAAAACCACTCAAAGAGAGCAGAACTGGATCTTAATTAAGGAACATCCCATGCCCCTGGAGTAAGAGGAACTTGCAGTAACCAAATATGCTTGAATGTCAGACGTCAGAGTTTCTGTGTCTGCCGTGTGCTTCCCATCCTCCTCCTATATTGAGTGTGTAAGTGATAGATAACTGGTGGTGGTGTTGTGCCAGGAATCAGTTCCAACTCTTAGCAATCCTGCACAGGGTTTCCGAGGCTGTAAATCTTTACGGGAGCAGAAAACCTCATCTTTCTCCTCAGGAACCACTGTTTAATTCATACATCTCTTAATCATCAGTAATCTCACGGGAACAGCAACACACTGGAGCTTCAACTGCATCTGGACCTTATGTTTAACACACAGTTGAGGACATGTGCCTTGATGCCATGATTGGGTGAGATTTTATGGGTCATGTGAGAAGAATGTAGTGGAAGTGACATTAGGACTTCTTGTCATAGTCCTTAAGAGACCTTCAGCTTTCATTTTCACACTTTTTAGACCACTGGGTCTTCAAATAAAGAAGTCCAAGCTATCCTGTTGGGAGGCTATGTAGAAAAAGATGCTCTGGAGGAAAATCAAGATGGCCAGTCAAAAACCAGCACTAATAATATAAGCTAAACCTCAAAGATTGAAGCTGTCTTTGAGGTCCTACCCCAGTTGAGCTCTCAGCTGAATACAGTCAAATGAATAAGTGCAGACAAGACCATCAGAACTGCCAGTCAACCTACAAAATCATGAGAAAATAATGAATATTTGTTTCAAGGATGCAGTAGGTAGGGAGTACAAACCTACCAGTCCCTCTATGGGAGAAAGATGAGGTTGTCTGCTCTGGTAAAGATTTACAGTCTCAAAAATCCTAAGGAGCAGTTCTATAGGGTTACTATGACTCAGAATCAACTCAATGGCTGTGGGTATTTTGGGGTGTTGTTTCAATTTAATTCACTGATCTTTATGAAGTGATTACACATGATTAGATTACTGATATAAACCTCCACTTCATTGTGTATTTTAACTTTCTGTGAGACTTACATGGAAAATAATAGATGTCTAGGAGGAAATCCAAGGTGCATTGAAGGAGCTGGAAACAACAAGGCACTAGGAATTGATAGAATAAAAATTGAAATCTTTCAAGAAATTGAGGCAGTGCAGGAGGCACTCACTCATCTCTGCGAAGAAATTTGGAAGACAACTACCTGGCTGACTGATTGGAAGAGATCTGTTTTTGTGCCCATTCCAAAGAGAGGTGACCCAATGGAATGCAGAAATCATTGGACAATCTCTTTGATATCCCATGCGAGTAAAGTTTTACTAGAGGTAATACAGAAATGGCTGCAAGCATATATTGACAGAACTTCCAGAGGTTCAAGCTGGATTCAGAAGAGGCCATGGAACAAGGATATCATTGCTGATGTCTGATGGATCTTGGCTGAAAGCAGAGAATATCAGAAAGATACTTATCTGTGCTTCATTGACTACACAAAGGCTTTTGATTGTGTGGATCATGATAAGCTATGGACAACATTGCGAAGTAGGAGTATTCTGGAACACTTAATTGTGCTTATGAAGACTCTCTACATGGACCAAGAGGCAGTTGTTCAAACAGAACATGGGAACCCTGAATGGTTTAAAATTAAGAAAGGTGTGCAACAGGGTTGTATTCTTTCACCATACTTATTCAACCTGTATGCTGAGCAAATAATCCAAGAAGCTGGCTTATATGAAGAAAAATGTGGTATCAGGATTGGAGGAAGACTCATTAACAACCTGCGATATGCAGATGATACAACCTTGCTTGCTGAAAGTAAAGAGGACTTAAAACATTTACTGATGAATATCAAAGAGCACAGCCTTCAGTATGGATTACATCTCAACATGAAGAAAACAAAAATCCTCACCACTGGACCTATAAACAACGTTCTTATCAACAGAGAAAAGACTGAAATGTCAAGGACTTCATTCTTCTTGGATCAACTATCAACACTATGGAAGCAGCAGTCAAGAAATCAAACGGCATATTGTATTGGGCAAATCGGCTGCAAAAGTCCTTTTTAAAGTGTTGAAGAGCAAAGACGTCAGCTTGAAGACTAAATTGTGCCTGACTCAAGCCATGGTATTTTCAATAACCTCATATGCATGAGAAAGCTGGACAGTAAATAAGGAAGACAATAGAAGAATTGATACATTTGAGTTATGGTGTTGGAGGAGAATATTGAAAGTGCCATGGGCTGCCAAAAGAACCAACAGATCTGTGTTGAAAGAAGTGCAGCCAGAGTGCTCCTTGGAGGCCAGTATGGCAAAACTTTGTCTCTCATACTTCAGACATATTGTCAGGAGGGAGCAGTTGCTGAAGAAGGATATCACGTTTGGTAATGTGGAGGGTCAGAGAAAAAGAGGAAGACCCCAACAAGATGGATTGGCCAAGTAGCAGCATTGATGAACTCAAGTGTGACAACAGCGAGGTTGGCCTAGGATCGGGCAGTGTTTCATTCTGCTGTGCATAGAGTCACTATGAGTCGGTACCAACTCAATGCCAACTAACATCAACAATAAAATGAGGTGTCCAGGAGTCCTGATGTGGTGCTGTAGGATAAATACTGAACTGCAAGGTCATTTGTACAACAAGGTTGGCAGTTCAAACTCACAAGCTGCTCCTCAGAAACCCAATAAAGATTCGCTGTGAGTCAGAATCAACTCAACAACACTTAACAACAATGGAAGCCCTGGTTGCTCAGAGGTTAAAGAGCTTGGTTGTAACTAAAAGGTCAGAGATTCCAACCTTCCAGCCAGTCCACAGTAGAAAGTTGCAGCAGTCTGCTTCCACAAAGATTGTTATTTCTGTAGTTAAGTGCTGTGCCATCAGTTCCTATTCGTAGAGAAACTATGCACAACAGAATGAAACACCACCTGGTCCTGCAACAGCCTCATGATAGTTCCTATGTTTGAGATCATTATTGTTGCCACTGTGTCAAACCATATCTTTTGTAGTTTTCCTCTTGTTCACTGAGCCTCAACTTTACCAAGCATAATCTCCAGGAACTGACCCCTCATGACAACACATCCAAAGAGCAAGAGAAAAAGTCATGCCAACCTCGCTTTGAAGAAGCATTCTGGTTGTATTTCTGCCTGTATTGATTTGGTTGTTTTTCTGCCAATCTATGGAGTCCTGGTGTGGCACTGTGGGTTAATGCACCAGACTGCAAAACTGTTTGAACTGCAAGGTCGGTGGTTCAAGCTCACCAGCTGCTCCTCAGAAACCCTTTACAGGGTCACTATGGGTTGGAACCAACTAAATGGCACTTCACAACAACAACAACAATGGTACTGTCAATATTCATAGCAATACCATAATTTAAATGCATTCATTCTTCTATGGTTTTCCATATTAAAAATTGTCAAATTTTCACATGTATGTGTTGTTGTTAAATGCTTTCTGGTTGGTTCCTATTCATAGCAACCCTATACGGGGTTTCTGAGACTGCAAATCATCTCTCTCCCACAGAGTGGCTGGTGGGCTTAAAACACCAACCTTTTGGTTTGCAGGTCAGTGCTTATCTTATAGAACCAAATAGCATGGTTTAGGTTAAGTGCACCTTAGCCCTCAAACTGACATCTTTGTTCTTGAACATTTTAAAGAGGTATTTTGGAGTAGATTTGCCAAATGCAATACATCATTTGATTTCTTACTTGCTGTTCTCATGAGTGTTTATTATGAATCCAAGCAAAAGGAAGTCTTTGATAACTTCAATCTTTTCTCCTTTTATCATAATGTTATTTATTGGTCCGGTAGTAATGATTTTTGTTTTCTTTACAAGGAGGTGCAACCCATACTGAAGGCTGTAGTCTTTGATCTTCATCAGTAAGTATTTTAAGTCCACTTCCCTTTCAGCAAGCAAAGTTGTATCATCTGCATATTTCAGGTTGTTAATGAGCCTCCTCTAATTCTAATGTCATGTTCTTCTTCTTATAATCCAGCTTCTTGAAATATTTACTCAGCATACAGATTGAATAAATATGGTGATAGGATACAACTCTGGGACACATTTTTCCTGATTTTAAACCATTCTGTACATGGTAATTTTAATGTTTTTTTTTTCAACACCATAACTCAAATGCATCAATTCTTCTATGGTCTTTCTCATTCATTGCCCAACTTTCACATGCACTTTAGGCTATTGAAAATACCTTGGTTCAGGCACACCTTAATTCTCAAACTGACATCTTGGCTTTTGAACATCTTTAAAAAGGATTTGTGCAGCAGATTTTCCTAATGCAATATGTCATTTGATTTCTTCACAGTTATTTCCATGAGTTATCATTCAATCCTGATGCCATGTTTTCCTTCATATAACCCAGTTTCTTAAATTATTTGCTCAGTGTACAGATTGAATTAAGTATGGTGAAAGAATACAACCCGGTGCACCCCTTTCCTGATTTTAAATCATTCAGTGACCCCTTATACTATTCAAATGACTACTTCTTGGTCTATATACAGATTCCTCATGAGTACAATTAAGTGTTCAGGAGCACTCATTCTCCTCAGTGTTGCCCATAATTTATCATGATCCACATAGTCAAAAACCTTTGCATAGTCAATAAATCACAGGTAAACATCTTTCTGGTATTCTCTGCTGTCAGCCAAGATCCATCGTCTTCAGCAGTGATATCCCTCATTCCATATCCTCATCTGAATCTGGCTTGAATCTCTGGCAGTTCACTCTTAATGTACTGTTGCTGCCATTTTTAAATTATCTTTAGCAAAATTCTTCCCCAATTGTATTTTGAGTGCCTTCTAACCTTAGGGCCTTATCTTCTGGCACTATATTAAATAATATTTTGCTGTTATTCGTAAGGTTTTCAGTGATTAACCATTTAGACTGGTCTGCCTTTCCTTCTCCCTAGTCTGTTTAAGTCTAGAAGTGCTGATAAAACCTATCCACCATGGATGACCCTTTTGGTATTTAAAAAACTGGTGGCATAGCTTCTAGCATCAGAGTAACCTCTGTAAAGCCACCACAGTATGACAAACTGAGAGACAAGTGTTAGTACATAAAGATTACAGCCTTGGAAACCTTATGTAATACTCTAATCCACCCTATGGAGTCATTATGAGCTGAAATCAACCTCAATTGGTTTGATTTGGTTTATGCAGAATGTTATTGAAGGTGGAACTCAATAATGCCAATTTAAATAAGTTCACAATGCATCCCTTCCCAATAGACTGACAAATTCTATATAATCCTAGAGCAATCAGAAATACTTGTCCAATACTCTCATTTTATATACAAGGATACAAATTAAAAAATAATTTGTTCAAGAAAGACCTCTAGAAATGCACAGTTCTAATGAGTTAAGGTATCTAAAAGTATTGAAAATCTGGGGCTAAAATCTAAGATTCAGACGTCTAATCGAAGACTTTTAGTGGTAACCACATGGCTTCTTAATCACAAAAGTCCGATGTGGAAGAAGTGAAGTGTTAAAAAAAAATGATATATATCTTATATCACTTAGGAATATAGTTGACTGAAACTCCACAAATAGGGGCTTAAAGAAGTAAACTTGTGTTCTCTCATGTAACACAATGTCCAGAGCTAGTAGTTAGGAATAGTGCACATGCTGAAAAATTGTGTCAGGGAACGAAGCTCCTTATATCTTCTTGGTCTGTCACCCTTTATATACAGCTTTCAGTCTCATCCTCATGGTTACAAAAAGGCTGCTACACCTTCAAACATTACTTCTATATCCCAAGCAGGGATATAGATGACAAAAAACAAAAGATAATATCCTTCTTCTTATAAGAATAACATTTTTATTCTGGAATGGAACCACTCCCTAGGACTTCTGACAATAACCAACCATTGGATTGATGTCACACACACCCTGAAGGAAAACCAGACTAAAAGTTCAAGTGTTTCACTTTCTAGAGTCTATAAGACAGGAAGTCAGAGGAGAAGGAAGCAAGATGGGTCTTGAGTGAGACAACCAGTTCTGTCACACATATTCCAACAGAGAAAGCGCACGCATACATACAATCAAAACAAAGAGGAGATATGCCACTAGTCCTGTAGTCCTCAACATCATCATTTGTAATTCTTAAATCCACCAGTTGCTGGCCAGGGGATTTGGATAAATAGCTTGGCCTACCTCCAGAAAGGACTATATGTGAAAGTAGACTGAGAGGGAAGGCAGGATAATAATGAAACATCCAGAAGTGCAGAGATCTTCTGAGAAAAGCCCTCAGATGCGCAGCATTAATACCGGCAAGGATTCATGGAAGCCCATGCATAATGCATATGCCAATAAATCATTATTATGTTGGGAGTAAGCAAAGAGACCACTAAATTTAGAATAAATTTCAAATTAACCTAAATTATACATGCTTAGTAAATGGGACTCTTTTGTGTAGCAAGAAATTCTGTGTATCAGAAGCATTCAGTCCTGGGTCTCTGGGGCAGAATACAATTTAAGAAGAACACTCCATTGTCAGAATTCTGTTACTCCCATCATCTCTAACAATCCCCATTCAGCATCCAGTAGCCTAACTGGATCCAATTTCTCATCAGAACCATTTAGAAGAGGCTCAGAAACTTCTGTTCCTTGGCATATGGTTAACATGTGTGAATATAGAGATGAAGTGTTACCAAAGGGACAAATAGAAGCTCAAGAAAGATCTACTATAAAAACAAAAAAGAAGGAAGACAGCCGGCTGGGGAGTTAGCAATCATCATTTTATAGTTAATGAGGCCAACAATGGAAAAACACTCTGCTCTGGATAGAAGCTAGAAATTAGCCACTTTCCAGCTCAGAGATCTCAGACCTGACATGGGGCCAATACCTCAGACAAGATTCCTGGTCCAGGGAAAGAATCATGAATATTTTCTGATAAAATTTCCTTGGTCCTTGGAGTTGAAAATCACAAGCATCTGTTAAGCCTAGTTTGCAAATTTGAAGGTCTTGAGGAATGCAGGTATCCACCTCCAAATTCCCTGAGCACCACAGCACACAGGAAGTTGCCACAGCCCAGAATCTACACAACTATTTCCTAAGCACTAAACCCAGCAACTGGCTAGCACTGGTACCAGGAACACATCAGGCTTCATTCAATTCTTCAGGAGCCAGTGGCCCATCTGGGGTGGCCAGCCAAATACCTGGGAAGATAATTAACAATGAGCTGGTGGAAGGAATCTATCCAGGTCAGAACAGGCAGCTTCTTATCTCAGCTTTCTCACTAATTGGCCATCTGACCTTGGAAAGGTCAGACCCTCCCCTCCCTGGACCTCAGTTTTGTCATACATGAGATGGTTGAACTAAAATCAGTGCTTTTGAAACTTTGTTTAAAGTGGGGCCAAGATTTTTATAGAGAGATATTCTAGGGGAAATCAATATATAAAACAGATAAAAATGAAGCTATCTGTTTGATGTTGCAGGAACCCAGAGCCTAGCTCCAACAATCTTTCCATAATAGAGTTTTGTTGTTGTTGTTAAGTGCTGTTGAGTAGGATCCAACACAGAGCAACTCTGCATAGGTTTTGAGGAGCAGCTGGTGGGTTTAAACTGTTGACCTTGTGGTTTGAAATCCAGTGCTGATCCTCCAGTGCTAGCACTAAATTGGGTATCTCACAGCCTGGAATTATCTGTTACTCATACCAGCCTTACTCTAATGCAAGGCTACATGTGCTCAGTGTCCCACAGAACAGACTGGTGGAGGTACATGAGTTCAGAGAAGCAATCCACTGGGGCAATAGCAACAGATGGCCTGAGAATAGCTAGCAGTATGCTACTCCAGGTCCAAGGATTTAGAATGACACTAATTAATTCCAGATAGATACTTTACAAGTATCACCTATAGGTACAATGTCCAGCTTTACCCACTTCATTGATACATTTTTGCAAGAGATTCCTCACTTATGGAAGACTGCTTAGCTTCTAGATTCTAGCCTGGTCCTAGATTAAGTTCTTCTCTCTTTAAATATATATCCTCAAGGAGTCCCAGTATGGCACTGTAGGATAAGCCCTGGATTTGCTAACCTTAAGGTTAGGTGTTTAAACTGACCAGACGCTCCTGGAAAGCTCTATACAGAGTCACTATGAGTCAGAACTGACTCAAGGGCACTAAAGAAACAGCAAGTAACGTTGCACAATAGAAATCTCTGGGATGAAGAAAATGCCCTGTATCTGTGCTGATTTTTGTGTCTATTGAACACTCAAAATATGGCTATTAAACTGGAAACCTGAACTTTTAATTCTATTTCATTTAAGTACTTAATTTTAAATTTGAACTATGGGGCTAGTGGCTACCCTATTGAACACCAAATAAAACCAAACTCATTGTCATCAAGCCAATTCCATAGTGACACTATAAAACAGAGTAGAACTGTCTCGTAGGCTTTCCAAGGCTGTAATCTTTACAAAAGGAGCCCTAGTGGTATAGTGGGTTACATATTGAACTGTTAACCACAAGTCAGCAGTTCTAATCCACCCGTAGGGACCCTCCAAGGGAGAAAGATGAGACTTTCTGCTCCTGTAGAGATTGTTGTTGAGTGCCGTGGAGTAGGTTCCAACTCATAGTGACCCTGTACAGGGTTTCCGAGAGTGTAAATCTTTACAGGAGCAGAAAGCCTCATCTTTCTCCCACAGAACAGCTAGTAGTTTCGAACTGCTGAGGTTCGCAGCCTGATTCGTAACCACTACACTACCAGAGCTCCTTACAGCCTCAGAAACTCTATACAGGGTCACTATGTGCCGGAATCAGTTCCGGAACTGATTCAACAGCACACAACAACTGCTGCCACATCTCTTTCCTGTGGAGCAGCTAGTGAGTTTGAACTTGACCCGTTAGCAGTCAAATACTACCCAACATTCTACCACGTTTTTTTACCTTATTAGACAATCAGCCTTAAATATCTGTATTTCCTCTCTAGTTTCATTTTCTCTCTACCCTTAGTCTAAATTGAGAGATCCCTGGAATCCCCTCTTAGCGAGCAGCAGTTGAGTGTTGCCCCATTCTTGGCAAGTGTGATCCTCTAGGACCAACAGCATTAGCATTGTCAGGAAGCTTGTTAGAAATGCAGAATCTCAGGCCACCATCCATGACCTACTGAACCACTATCTGTATTTTAATAAGATCCCTAGTCAACTTGTCCATAAACTGTAACATAGTGAGTTAGGCAGGGCACATGAGGAAACCAAAGCACAGACAATGGAAGGGGCTCACCAAAGGTCACAAGGCTAAGAATGAGTTGAAAAGGTGGTCTAGTCTTATCTACTGTTTGAGATTCACTGTGCAACTAACAGCCTCTCTTTATTTATCTGTCCTCTGCTTCGCCCAGGAGGAGCCATTATCAATTTTTTAACAGGAGTCATTTAGTCTTCCAGACTGGCTGCTTACCCATTACCACTAAACTGTTAACACTTAAGTCCAGTCATTAACAAAACGATTTAGCATAAACAGAAGGCAGCCTCCTGGCCCGCCAACACAGAGTTAGCATATCTAGACCAGTGCTTTTCAACTTGGGAGGTACTTCAGGGGCTCTGCAAACATTTGATTCTTATTATAAGCATCTACATTAATATTTAAGGATCATAAAGCAAAATAGAACATGCATAAAAATGCATAACAGCATACATTTTAGCACAGAGAAGACCACCACCAAGAAAATTTGTGATGCCAAATTAATTCGTCTTTGTGCAAATCTCAGAATAACTTCTACCATCTGTGACAAATGTGTAAACTTTTGGGAAATGTGTCATTGATAAAGAATGCTGTTTTGGTTCTGGATAATTGTTTGGTTTTTCTTTTTCTTTCTTTCTCTCTCTCTCTCTCTCTCTCTCTTTCTTTCTTTCTTTCCTTTTTTCCTTTTTTTTTCTTTTCTTTTTAAACTTAGATCTTCACATGTTTCCTCGTGCAATGGAGCCCAGTTCTACACTGACACATATACTTATCATGAGTCAGAACTGACACAAGGGCAAATGGTTTGGCATTGTTTAGTACTGTGATATGTTTACTACAAAGCAGAGCTCAGGAGCCACTGGTGGTTGATTGTGCAATGAGTGAAGAAAGACTCATGGAACTGAGCTAGAATCATATGATGAGAGTTTAAGTGCTTCTGATGATTTATGTGTGATGCTTAATTGATATTTTTGGTCATTTTATTGAGTTAAAATGTGCATACATCGTTTGGGGGCAGGTGCAGCAGAGACAGATAGGAAAATCTCCTCTATGAAAAGTGCAGAAAAAAGCAGAGAAGGAGCATTCGTGGAACAGCAGTGGAGTTTTGGATCTTGTATAAGGCTCTGGGCACCAGTTTCCCGCTCCCACCTGTGGAGAAATCTGCCCATGGAAGCAAAATACAGTGATTTCAGAATCGATCTGGGTGGCCTGGACTGAGGTCAGAGGGCAGGGTCACAGCCAAGTGGAGAAAGTGACCCAGCACTAGAAGCTGCTGAGCTGCACATCTGGAAGGAAAGATGTGACCAATTTTTCATCTTTCACTTTTCATTTTTCATGTATCTTTCCTCATCACTCCAATCACATCCTCACTACCCAGCCCAGACACTTTAAGGAAGGTGGGGGCATACCCCCAAAAGGGTCCAGAATTGCACTCACAATTTTGCTCATAGCACAGACAGGAATCCTGCAGGCTCCTTCTTATGATGTCTAACTCTGGGACCCAGCCCCAAAGCTGATCTGTGCAGGGCTCTTTATCCCTGCCTGCAAAGGCCATTGGATAGTCAACTATGATTTTATCCTTGTTTTTGATTGGTGGTTTCTGTCTCTGTCTTTGATCCTTTTGGTATCATTATTTTCCTGGGAGTGGGAGCTTTCTCCACCTACCTCACCCAAGAATAGACAGCAACTGTGTTCATATAGCCAAGCTACAAGCATATTCTGTAATAGCCCACCATCTGGGCAAGAGCCAATACCATCTGTTAGACATTACTCATGAAAAGGGAAGCTTATATCCAGATCATATCCACCAGCCAATGCTCAGTAAGCTTAACAACACAGCAACATACATCCATTTAATCATTAAAAACCCACATGACTACTGAAAATGTCCAAGAAAACACAATTAAAGATCTCAACACATCCAAAAACAGAAAAAAGTAAGTGAGACAAATGAGCTGGAAGCAGACACAGACTTTCCAGTAGAAGAGCATACTCTGGATCTGCCTGAGAAGGAATTCAGAATAATGATATGGAAACAAATTCAAATGCTCCAAAAAGAGGTGGAGGAAAATAAGGAAGAAGTCAGGAAAGTGCTACAGGAGCATACAAACTAGATAGATACAACATTGTAAACAATTCAAAACCTGCAAAAAGAAGTCCAGATGATTAATAATAACATATCAGAAATGGACAATATACTGAAAGGGCAAAGAAGTAGAATTGAAGTGATGGAAGCTAGAACCAGTGATCTGGAAGACAAATCTTTTAATACTGCTAAAATAGAAGAGCAAGCAGAAAAAAGGGTTAAAATTTTGAAGAGAATCTAAGATTCATGCTGGATAACATGAAGAGGAATAACTTAAGAATTATTGGCATTTCAGAACAGGGAGAATCACAGAGGTCCACAGAAGAGTTAGTTAAAGAGCTGCTGGAAGAAAATTTCCCAAACATATTGAAGGATGAGAAGATAAACATTCAAGAAGCTGAATGAACCCCAGGAAGGATAGACCCCAAAAGAAAATCACC
>NW_006408553.1:4198-5104 GCF_000296735.1 Chrysochloris asiatica | reverse complement strand
ATAGCAATATACACTGATGCATAGTATGTGATAAGATGTTGATATGTAAACTACAATTTTACAGAACTGTATCTTTACATACTATCATCACCTGCAACCAGGTAAAGTTTCCCACTCTGAGATGCACAAGGAAGACAAATTGAGAACACCCTGTTCATTTCTCCCATTTCAGGGACATAGCCTCATGATATAGAATGACTGCTAGAATTAACAGTATTAGTTAAATTGGTTTCCCCTGAGAACTTTTCGCAAAATGCCTAAAACTCAGTGTTCCTATGAGAAAATCTTATAGTGTCAGGAACTCTGGTTCTTAAAGCTGCTGAGACAACCTCTTACTTGCCCCAGTGTCCAAGTTCCCCATGCAGTGCCCCCTGGACACAGACTCAGGACTTCTCAATGACCTTTTTCCTCCAACAGCAAATATCACCGGTTTAATCTAGTCATACCTAAATGTATAATAAACTCAAATTTCATCCCTTTCCTTTCTCCTGTTTGAACATGTTCTTTTAAAAAAGATGCCTATAGGTAGCCAGTAAACTCTTCCTTGGATAAAAAGCTCAGTGAATGCAGGCACTATCTTGTTTGTGTTTGTACCGCTGATCTCTAGCACAGAGGTACTCAGAAAAAGCTTTAGTTTTGTAAGTGCTGCTCTTCACTGTCCATCTCCAAGTTCAGCTCTCATTTAGGCCATATTGTTCTCAGTTCTCTCTGGATGCCCTCCTTCCACACCACTTGTTTTATTTCTTCCTGGGCCAGTCCCTTCATGCCATTTTCTAAATACTTGTAGGAATCATCTGGCCTGGGCTGCAATCTCTATCCTCCTTAGCCTATATCTCTTTCTCTTCTTAAGTCCTTAGATCCTGCCTGTAACTCTTCATGGAGGTTCATTAGTAAAATTCTCACCTT
>NW_006408553.1:1735-3038 GCF_000296735.1 Chrysochloris asiatica | reverse complement strand
TTGTATGATCAGAGCTAGGATTTAAAAAGAGGGGCTTCCAAACAAGGTTGCCACATCCTAACTCCCTCCACCACCACTGTCCTACTTCTCACCATTTGTTCAGAAAGCTCTGTTGTGCCCAAACACTCTACCACTGGCCAGGCCCTACACCTCTACCCTTCTGCCAGCAAGACCTGCCTAACGTACTGAAAAGTGGCTAACAACAGCCTCCCTACCACGACCATATTTCATGCTAACAGTTATCAGACCAAACCCCAAGTGGTTTGCATCTTTTCTCAAATCTGTCAACACTCTACAATGTCTTTCTAATGCAAACACATTGTCTCCTCTACCCAGTGTTTGGTATCTTAGTGAGAATGAAAACAGCCTTTAGCCTTGATCTGGTCTATTCAATCACCTCAATTTCTCCTAGCAGCTCTGGTCTTTTTCCTTCTGATGCAGTGTCTAAGATAAATCCAATTTCTCTGCTGATCTGAATCTTACATCAAACTCCTTATTTCCAGGCATGTGAATTACTGCAAATATGTCCCTTGGGTTCATCCCAATTGAGCTTCCTGACTCAAAGCACTGACAATTTTGTCTCTCAAAAAGAAAACAATGTAAGAAGGGAACTGCTACTCTGGACTTAATTCTGACAAACAAGAAAGAACAAATTGGTGAAGTAGAAGTGACAGAAACTTTGGGAGAAAGTGACCACATCATGTTGAAGACTGTTATCCTGACTGAAGGAAGCATTGGATATACTCAGACATGTAGCCTTTGAAAAGTAGGTTTCAAAACATTCAGATCTATGTGGGGCAAGAGACAGACTCTTAAACTAACAGTAGTCATATAGACAAATCAAAAATTAAAACAAAACATTTTATATTGAATCTGGTACAATGGCCATTCTGATAAACAAAAGCACAGATGAAAAAACAATGCTTCTAGGACAGATATCAATAGCCTTATGGAAGATTTAGCAAAAGAAAACAATTAATGCATTTTTAAAATAAACCTATTGGAATCACAGAAATGAAGCTGAACAAAAATATTGAAAGGGCAGCTTGAGAAGACAAGTAAAGTATTATAAAGAAATGTGCAAAAATCCAGAGTTAGAAAGCCAAAACAGAAGAACATGCTCAGCATTTGTTTGGGCTAAAAGAACTGAAGAAAAAATTCAAGCTTCAGCTTAAAATATTGAAGGATTTTATGGGCAAAATATTGAATGATGCAGAAAGCTTCAAGAGAAGATGGAAGGAATACAGAGTCACTGTACCAAAAAAAGGAAAAAAAAAAAAAAAGGTGATTCACAAACATTTCA
>NW_006408553.1:0-515 GCF_000296735.1 Chrysochloris asiatica | reverse complement strand
CTGAAGGGAGGGAAAGAGAGCCTAAGGTTGATTGGAGCCTGAAGTATAGCATAGCAACTTGGGCAGCTTTGAAGACAGGAACTTAGGACATTAAAGCCATACTCATATTAAGCTACAGATTTTTTTTTCCTTCTTTTTCTTCTTACCCTCCTCTCCTTTTCCTGTGATTAGAGACTGCAGTATTCAGTCTTGATTTTGTTGGTGCTGCTTTTTTTTTTTTCTTTCATCCCCCCACCCCCCACTGTTGTTGTTTTGCTGTTATATGCTATCCCTTCTGCCTTTGTAGGACTCTTTGTCTCCCTATATTACACAAGAAGAGTCAGCAACTGCTGCCATGTAGTCAAGCTATAATCACACACTATAAAACACCAAAACCCAGGCAAGAACCAATAACAGTTGCCATATACCAGGGAAACAGACAACTCCTGTGAATGTTACTCTGAGTTAAGCAATAAGAAGAGTGAAAAGGAGGGCCCACATCCTGATCATATCTTCCTGGAAGCAATCAGAAAGCA
>NW_006408552.1:23736694-23737259 GCF_000296735.1 Chrysochloris asiatica | reverse complement strand
ACCGTTCCAGAACAGTACCCCATCTACTCCACAGCCCTGCTCTTATCCTTCCAGAACCTTACACCATCTACCCGACAGCCCTCATCTAACCCTTCGTTAACCGTACCTATCCACCCTACATCCCTGACACTACCCTTCCAGAACCTTACTGCACAGCCTGATCTTAACCTTCCAGAACCTTAACCCATCTATCTCACAGACATCATTTTACCCTTCCAGAACAGTACACGTTCTAACCCACAGCCCTCATCTTTCCCTTCCATAACCTTAACCCCATTTACCCCACAGCCCTGATCTTACCCTTCCAGAACCTTACCCCATCTACCCCACAGCCCTCAGCTTACCCTTTCAGAACAGTATCCCATCTAACCCACAGGCCACACCTTACCCTCCCAGAACATTACCTCATCTACCCCACGGCGCTCATCTAACCCTCCCAAAACAGAACCCCATCTATCCCACACCCTAAACTTACCTTTCCAGAACCATACCCCATCTACCCCACAGTATTCATCTTACACTTCCAGAACCGAACACCATCTACCCCACAGCCCTCATCATACCC
>NW_006408552.1:23713736-23736594 GCF_000296735.1 Chrysochloris asiatica | reverse complement strand
CCCACAGCCCTCATCTTACGCTTCCAGAACCATATCCCATTTAAACTACAGCCCTCATCTAACCCTTCCTGAACCGAACACCATCTACCCCACAGCCCTCATCTTACCCTTAAAGAACCATGGCCCATCTACCCCACAGCCCCCATCTAGCCCTTCCTGAACCGAACACCATCTACCCCACAGCCTGATCTTACCCTTCCAGAACCGTACCCCATCTACCCCACAGCTCTAATCTTACCCTTCCAGAACCGAACACCATCTACCGCACAGCCCTCATCTTAGCTTAAAGAACCGTGCCCCACCTACCCCACAGGCCTCATCTAACCCTTCCTGAACCGTACCTATCCACCCCACAGCACTGATGCTACCCTTCCAGAACCTTACCCCAAATACCCCACAGCCTTCATCATAGCCTTCCAGAACCGTTCCCAATCTACCCCAGAGCCCTCATCTTACCCCATCTACCTCACACCCTCATCTTACCCTTCCAGAATGGTACCCCATCCACCGCACAGCCCTGGTCTTATCTTCCAGAAACATACCCTATGTACCCCACAGCACTCATCTTACCCTCCCAGAACCTTACCACAGCCCTCATCTTACCCTTACAGAAAGGAATCCCATCTACCCCAGGGCCCTCATCTTACCCTTCCAGAACCTGTCCCATGGACCCCACAGCCCTCATCTTACCCTTCCTGAACCGTACCCCATCTACCCACAGGCCTTATCTAACCCTTCCTGAACCGTACCTATCTACCCCACAGCCCTGACATTACCCTTCCAGAACTTTAACCCATCTACCCCACAGCCCTAATCTTACTCTTCCAGAGCCATATCCCACCTACCCTACAACCCTGATCTTACCCTTCTAGAACCTTACCTCATCTACCCCACCGCCCTCATCTTACCCTCCCAGAACCGTGCCCTATCTGCCCCACAGGCCTAATCTAACCCTTCCTGAACCTTACCTATCTACCCCACAGCCCTGATATTACCCTTCCAGAACCTTAACCGATCTAACCTGCTGCACCTCATCTTACCCTCCCAGAACCGTACCCCATCTACCCCACAGGCCTTATCTAACCCTTCCTGAACCATACCTATCAATCCCACAGCCCTGATAATTACCCTTCAAGAACCTTAATCCATCTACCCCACAGCCTTCATATGACCCTTCCAGAACAGTACCCCATCTACTCCACAGCCCTCATCTTACCCTTCAAGAACTGGACCCCATCTACCCACAGCCCTCATCTTACCCTTTTGGACCATACCTTATCTACCCCACAGCCCTGATGTTACCCTTCCAGAACCATACCCCATCTACCCACAGCAACCATCCGACACTTCCAGAACCTTAACCTATCTACCCTACAGCCCTCATCTTACCCTTCCAGAACCGTACCCCATCTACCCCATAACCCCGATCTTACCCTTCCAGAACCACACCCCATCTAACCCACAGGCTTTACCCTCCCAGAACTTTACCTCATCTATCCCACAGCCCTCATCTTACCCTTCCAGAACCATACCCCATCTATCCCACACCCTCATCTTGCCCTTCCAAAACAGTACTCCATCTACACCACAGCCCTCATCTTACCTTTACAGAACCATACCTCACCTACCTCACAGTATTCATCTTACACTTACAGAACCGAACACCATCAACCCCGCAGCCCTGATCTTACACTTCCAGGACCATACCCCATTTACCCCAAGGCCATCATCTAACCCTTCTGAAATCATACCTATCTACCCAAACGCCTGACCTTACCCTTCCAAAACCCTACCCCATCTACCCCACGGACTTCATCTTATTCTTCCAGAACCCTACCCCATCTACCCCACAGTGCTGATCTTACCTTTACAGAACCGTATACTGTCTACCCCACAGCCCTCATCTTACCTTTCCAGAACCTTACTCCAGCTACCTGAAGCCCACATCTTACCCTTCCAGAACTGTACTATATCTACCCCACAGCTCTTATCTTACCCTTAAAGAACCGAACACCATCTACCGCACAGCCCTCATCTTACCCTTAAAGAACAGTGCCCCATCTACCCGACAGCCCTCATCTAACCCTTCCTGAACTGTACCTATCCACCCCACAGCCCTGATATTACCCTTCCAGAACCGTACCCAATCTACTGCACAACACTGATCTTACCCTTCCAGAACCTTAACCCCATCTACCCCACAACTCTGATCTTACCCTTCCAGAACCTTACCCCTTCTACCTCACAGCCCTCATGTTACCCTTTCAGAACTGTACCCCATCTAACCCACAGGCCGCACCTTACCCTCCCAGAACTTTACCTCATTTACCCCACAGCCCTCATCTTACCCTTCCAGAACCTTACCACATCTACCCCACAGCCCTGATCTTACCGTTCCAGAACATTGCTCCAGCTACCTCACACCCACATCTTACCCTTTCAGAACCGAACCCCATCTACCCCACAGCCCTCATGTTACCCTTCCAGAACGGTACCCCATCTACCGCACAGCCCTGCTCTTACCCTTCCAGAACCGTACCCCATCTACCCCACAGCCCTGATCTTACTCTTCAAGAACCTTACCCCATCTGCCTCACACCCTCATCTTACCTTTCCAGAACAGTACCCCATCGACCGCACAGCCCTGCTGTTAAACTTCCAGAACCGTATCCCATCTACCACACAGCCCTCATCTTACCCTTCCAGAACCTTACCCCATGTACCCCCAGCCCTTATCTTACACTTTCAAACCTTACCCCATCTAACCCACTGCTTTCATCTTACCCTTTCAGAACCGTACCCCATCTACCCCACAGGTCTTTTCGAAGCCTTCATGAACCGTACCTATCTACCCTGCAGCCCTGATCTTACGCTTCCAGAACCTTACTCCATCTAACCCTTCCTGAACTGTACCTATCCACCCCACAGCCCTGATACTACCTTTCTAGAACCTTACCTTACAGCCCTGATCTTACCTTTCCAGAACCTTACCTCATCTACCCCACAGCCCTCATCTTACCCTTCTAGAACCGTACCCCATCTACCCCACAGCCCTCATCTTACCCTTCCAGACTATTTTGTTCACCAAACTCAAATCATTTAAATGGAACACAATTTGAGTCCTTTGAGGATATCAAAACTGCCATTTTGATGTGGTATAAAGCAAAATGCGCAGGATCTTTGGGAAAGGGTTAGAGAGATGGAAAGAGTACCTTTGGATGTGGACAGATCTAGGTGGAGGCATATCTAGAACTAATAACTTCCCATTTTGACATCTGTGTTTAATAAAGGTATCTATGATTGTGCAGCAATACTTGTTTACTTACCCTCCTATACGCCTATCTATTGAGATGCATATCTAAAAGTGAACATCCATGTTGCTGTTAATTCCTTTGATTGCTTTCAACTCAGTGATCCTTTACAGAGTTTTTTGAGGAGTGGCTGGTGGGTTTGAACTGCCGATCTTACCGTTAGCAGTCCAGTGGTTATCCTACAGCACTATACTTGTTAAGTGCTGTTGAGTTGGTTCTGACTCATAGTGTTCCAAGAAGTGGCTGGCGAGTTTGAACCACTGACCTTGTGGTCCAGTGCTTTATCCCACAATGCCACACCAGGGCTCCATGTATTTAATATATTGTTAAAGGAATCTGAACCTTTCCCCAGGTCACAGGAGACAGGGGATGTAGATGCCCTCCAGCCAGCATGCACAGGCTCTGTGTCAGCGAGGTGGGGATAGTCAGACTCATTGACAGACACGAAACAAATTGCTTCTGTCTCCTGCCTTAGTTTTCCCCAAAACAACACCTGTCTCTTCTGCCATTCATTTCTGGTATACAGGAGGTGAAGGCTCATCAGGAGGGATGGAGGGACGGTGGTGATAGAGGTCTTGATGCACAAGTGGGTATCAAGGCTTGCCCCAGCCCTGGCCAGGACCCTGGAAAGTGGCAGGAGAGTGTCCCCGCCCCCAGGCATTGCTGTCACCAGAGGTCATCTTTCCAGGAGGACAGGGTGGCAGGAGAGCCTGAGTTCACTCACCTGGCCTGCCCTTTCCCAGTGGAGGAACCTTGGGCTCTTAGTGCCTCTCAGTCTTGCCTGCTGTGAGCTGGGCCAACAGCAGTGCTGCTCCCACAGTTGTGAGGATGGAGTTAATGCAGATGGCATACTGAGAGCACGCCCAGAACATGGAAACCTGGGAATCCTACCCACCCTCCACTACCGCAGACCAGCCTGTCCACCAGATCTAGTGCTACCTTAGTTAGCCTGCCTGTTGCTGGGGTCTGCTTGAAACCCCAGTGGGCAGCTGAGGCCCAGACACCTCAGCCCTGGCCTGGTGAGCCAGCTGAAGTGCCTCATCCTCCTGGAGAGAGGCAGGAGCAAAAATTCCCTGGGGAGTTCCAGGAAGTGGCTCGCCAAGGGGCGTGGGAAGTGCGGGCTAGGCAGAGAGGAGGATACAGCCGCATGGCATCACTGGCGCCTCGTAGTCCATACTGGCAAGCTCCTGGCTCTTCTTTGTGTGGAGCCTGAGAAAAAAACACAAAACAGCACTGTGTTCTGACGGCTCAGAGCTTGCAGAAGTATGGGCCACAGGGACAGACAGACGAGGTCCCTGGCTCTGCCAGGCGTCATGTCACTGGGCTGTTGACCCTGGGCAGTGGGCAGTGTTGTATGCCCCAACTGTGGATGAGGAAACTGAGCAAGTAGAGGTGAAGTCACTTGCTCAAGGTCACACAGCCGGCAGCTGGCAAAGCAGGGATGTGAACAGAGGTTATTCAACTGCAGAACTGTCTGTCACCCAGCCCTGTCTCCACAAACCAGGCAGTCAGATGAAAGCAGGGTACCTGGCAGGGAAGGGAGTGGGTGGGTGGGGCGGACTACCTCATGATCACAAGGCAGCCACAGAAAGAGCAGGAACCCAGCATTCCAAGCAAGAGGGCAGCCAGAGCAAATGCCCTGAGGCAGGACGAGCTTGGCAGTCGTGGGTTTGCTCCAGAATGTAGCCAAGGGATGGAGTGGTGGTGGGGTGGGACAGGGATGGCAGGAGAGGACTGTCAGGGTTTGGGCTTCATGATTCTGAGCAAATGGCTTCTCTACAAGGGCCTCAGCAATTTCCAAGTGGTAAAACAGGCTTTGTTGTTGTTTGTTATATGCCATGGAGTCAGTTCCGACTCATAGTGACCCTGCACAGGGTCACTATGACCTGCACAGGGTTTCCGAGGCTGTTAATCTTTACAGGAGCAGAATGCCTCATCTTTCTCCTGCAGAGCAGCTGGTAGTTTCGAACTTCTCACCTTGAGGTACGCAGCCCGATTCGTAACCACTACGCTACCAGAGCTCCTTTGAACAGGCTTGGCAATCCCTATTTCAGAGGTTGTGGGAGGCTCTGGAAGGCATAAATATGCAGCAGGCACCTGGGAGGGAGGGCTCTCCACTCCTTCCACCGTGCATCTCTCCCTGGTCCACTACCCTATGCTGGCCTGCTTTCCTTCGGAGAAGAGGCCAATGTTACAATGAAGTGGCTGTCCCAGGGAACAGTCCAGGAACCAATCCCTACCACTGTGGAGGGAAGCTCAATTTGTTCTGAGTGCTTGGTCTCTGACCTTTGGACATCAGGGGCTTGAAAGGAGTGAACTTAAGGTGGCATTTGCACATTGTATGGGCCAACTATAACTGAGACTGGAGCCGAGAAATCCCCGTGAATCCATGACAGGTTAGCCTACAGTTTTCCCTGTGAATCTCTCTTAAGTTAGGAACACAGAAGCAAGAGAAGACCTTTCCCTGAATTGGCCAGCGGGCATTTCTGGAATTGAGGCCGATTTAGCCTTTCTTCCCAGCAGGAAGTGCAATGAAGCATTTAAAATCTCAAGCACTCCAGACCGAAAAACCCAAACAGCCTGGACACAGACTTCCGGAGAGGCTTGGCTGAGCTTTAGAAAATGATCCAGTTTTCTAAGCAATGTGTTTGATCATCACTTCAAACACCTTTAGGTATGCAATCCAGTACTGCATGCAGAGCCAGAGGGGAGCAGCCCTCAGCCCACTTACCTCCTGGCTGGTGGGGGCAGCAGCCGTGGCTGCAGGTGGTCCACAAAGAGGATTTCTTGAGCAAAATCAAAGTGGCAGTTGCCTGGTCCCTTCCGGATGAGGAAGCCCTCTGGGGGGGAGATGCATAAGCCGTCCAGAGTGACATGGATGATTTTGGCCTGCAGACACAAGAAAACCAGAAGAGAAGAACTGAAGCCAGCATTTGGGAGAGCAACAGTGCCCACGCTGTCATTTATAGCAGAGACCCCAACCTGGAGAAATGACTTGGTCTGGCTTTCCTCCCAGACCAGGATCACCTAGCCGGAAGCTACTTTCCAGGGTTGTCCCCTTTCCCTGCCAGCCACTGCAATGGGTACTGGGCAGACAGAGAGCATGAGAGAGATGGGTCTCCTGGCCCCAAGCAGTCACAGACAGACATTCTCTGCCCCCAGAGGCATGAGCCTGGGGCTATGGACACTTACAAGGGTGTGGACACCATTCTCAGTAGGCGTGCAGCCTCCCCTGCCTCAGTAACCACTTGACCCAAATGAAGTGCCCAGAGCAGCGCTCAGCTAGCATATACTTGCCCCATTCGCTTCCTCCTCTCAGCACTCAGTGGGTCCTCCCTCGGTGGTTTCTGGGTCTTCCTGGATGACAGAGGGCCCCACTGGACTATCTCCATTCCTGCACACAGTTGAGGCTTACCGAAAATTTGCTGAATGGATGTGGGTCGAGGCCAGAACACCAGGGTCCTCAGCCTATCTCAGAGCCTCATGGCAGGGTATGTGCTGTGCTCCCCGGAATGAGCGGGGGCGGTGGCAGGGGGGAGATGAGCCTGCACCCTCTCACTGACTGCAGGTTAGAATCAGGGTGCCATGATGCCTTAGCGCATCTTGATGGTCCAACCACTGACCACACTGGTGGAGTTCATCCTCACAGAGTGCAGGGGGTAGGGCCCTGCCCTGGGTGTCATTGGTAACTAAGGTACCCCTGGCACTCAGAAAGTCACCACTGCACCAGTCACCACAGCTTTTTGGGGTGTAAGTGAAGTAGAAAGGGAATCTAAGGTAACAATTGAGGTTGGCCCAGGATTGGGCAGTGTTTTGTTCTGCAGTGTTTTGTTCTGTTGTGTATAGGGTTGCTATGAGTTGGTACACCACCACCCCATGAGAAGTGTAGGGTAAACTGGCTTCAGGTATGGCTGGCTATGGGGACCTGAGGATGTCAGGAGGACCTGATCTCTGTCTCTCAACATCGCTCTCCTCTGCTTTCCTCCAACTGAGTCCAACCTGGGCCCCAGGACTGGACTTAAGACCTAGGTCAGCCAAACCAAGTCTGGAACCCAGCTGGCCATGTGATTGGTTCAAGGGTTGGTCATGTGATGATCCAGACTCAATCACAAAACTCTCGGGGTTTGTTGTCTCACTTCAAAAGAAGTTCACTCATTTGCTGGGGTTAGCGATAGCAAGGTGTTAAGCCCAGAGTTGTCAGGGAGAGTTCCCTGAAAGTGAACTCCATGAGGGAGTGAAGCCCTACCCATCCTCCAGAGCCACAACCTCCCCAGGAAGCACCCAGAGTTTTCAGAAGAGTTGACCCCAGTCCTCCCTTTGTTTAGATCTAGGAGGTGGCTTCTATTACAGTTAGGAAGTTAGGGTCAGTCTGAGGACACCTGAGAGGAGGTGGCCCAGGCCCTAGCTACTATGCACTCGTAACCAGGTGCCCTATATGGTCTTGGGAAGGTTGGCGTCTGCACCATTTTTCTGCAGTATGTCTATTGTCCCTCTCAGGCCACACAACCAGCTCCTGCCCCCCATCCACTGTGCACACCTGTTACCGGCATGTGTCTTGTGGGAGCCTCACCTGTGAAGCTGAGACTCTGGGCCACTCATTCCAGATGGTGAATGCAGGTGGTGGAAACTCAACCAGAAAGACCATGTTTCACTGAAGGGAATTTAAAGGCCCATCTTAAATGCCAATATATCTGAACTTTAAAAATGTGTTCCCTCCAAGTGCACTTACAAAGCCACAGGCAGCTTTGGGAGGCTTTGTGACCGGCAGGCTTGCATGTGGCCAGTTCATGTCAGTCACTAAGGCTGGGCCCCACCGAGGCTTCTGTGGCATGGTAGGTACCGGGGCCCTGGAAGTGGACTTGGGACCTGAGGCTCCACCAACCCCTAGGAGGCAGGGATCATAGTCCTGCTCAGTGCAAGTGGTGGTAGTTAAGTGCCATCAAGTCAGTCCTGAGTCAGAGCGGCCCTGTCTAGGATTTCAGAGGAGTGGGTGGTGGGTTTGAACCATAGACTCTGTAGTTAGCAGTCTAGTGTTGATCTTACAGGGCCCCACAGTGAACAGATGTGGGAAACCCAGTCGAAGGTCCCTCAGCTGGTCAGGGTCAGAGCTGAGACTCACACTCAGGGCCCTGGCTAGATTGCTGTGCGTTAGGGCCCTTGTACACCCCTTATTCAACAGAGAGAACAACGTTTGTTCATTCTAACTGCACGAGAGCTGGGAAGCCACAGGCAGGCCAGCTTCTGACCTCCACTTCGGTGTCCTAACAGTGACCCCTGTGCTTTTCCATCTAGCAGGAGAAGGAATTAGCAGGGTGGGCTTCGAGTCTGGCAGAGCTAGCTATGTGACCACCTTTCCTAGCCTCAATTGAATATCCTGAAAACTAGGAGTCGGGGTGGTGATAATAGTTGCTTCGTAGAGGCTGGGATGAGGGGCCAAAGAAATGATGAATGCTCCGGCCCTTAAAGAACACACGGCCATAATTTGTCCTTACAAGTTGGGGGCTGGGCCTGCTAGAAATGCTCCCCATCCCACACCCCCCAGAAGAAATGAAGCTCTGTAGTTTCTCCAGCCTGCCCTGGGTGTTCAACAGCAACATGCCCTCTGCCTGGTCCAATCCCCCAGCTCCATTTGGAAAGTTCTGGAGGATTTATGTTCCTCTTAGCAGCAATGCCAGCCATTTATCAAGACGCAGCTTCTCTGACAGTGGACGGAGCGGCCCCTGTTTCCCAGCTTACCCCTCGATAGGTGTCCTCGGGAGATTTATTGTAGTTCCAGAAGCGCAGGCCTGCAATACTCTGGGCTCGGTCGAACTGGATGGTGACCACGTGGTCCAGTCCCGGTGAGAAGGGGATCAGCCACATGTGCTCATCCTCCATCGTGATGTTAGCTCCATCGATTAACCTGCATACAACAGAGCAACAGCAAAGTAAGGAGACTCACCCGCAGCTGCCTGGTGGGGCGGGCTCACTAAGGGGCCACCCGTCTTCTGTGAAGTGGGAAACACGTCAGTCTGTGCTTCTGGTGGTGCACTGGTTAAAGTCAGCACTTGGAACCCACCGCTACTCCATGGGAGCGAGACGGGGCAGCCTGGTTCCACAAAGATGATTGGAACTGAGTTGATGGCAACAGATTTGGTTTGTTTTTGCTTTTTTTTATAATGCTCCTAAAAATGTTAAGCGAAGTGAAAAAAGGGAAAATGTGTCATTTGTCAGGATTCTTTAACCTAGTGATTCCATTTCTAGATTGTTTTTCTCCTAAGGAATATTTCCTCAACATGTAAAAACAGCTCTCAACACACAGATAATTAGCAGAGCTCTATTGATGATAATAATAAGAATAAACGTTGTTAAGTACCATGGAGTCAGTTCCAACTCATAGTGACCCTACACAGGGTTTCTGAGTCTGCAAATCTTTACGGGAGCAGAAAGCCTCATTGTTCTCCTGCGATACAGTTGGTAGTTTTGAACTGCCGACCTTGAGGTTAGCAGCCCGATTCGTAACCACTATGCTACCAAAGGTCCTTGATAATAAAAGGGAACAACCTAAATGGTCCTATGACAGAGGCAGGGTTAAGTCATAAGCACCAGGACGATGCAGTACCATGGTGTAGAACCTAGGTGGGATCAGTGGAACAGCAGCATCAGGACCTGCCTAAGATCCGTGAGGATAATGCCCACGGCTGATTGATTCCTATGAGGTGGCGGTAAGACACACCTCCACTCTCCAAACTTCTGGCCAATTCTCACACCAGCTGTCTCTCCCACAATACCCACACAGAACTCACAGACAACAAAGCTAAGTGGTTCACTACGGAACAGGAACTCAGGATCAGGATCAGAACACAGGTAAGCAAAAACTCCCTTCCTCAGTTCCCCTTTACCTGCAGGTCCCTCTCAGCTCCGGGGGGCTGACTCCTCTTGGTCCTACCACGTGTCACTGCTCTGCCTCTGGGCTCCTTCCAGACATGTTGTGTTATAGTCCTTGACTGGTGTTATAAATCTTTTAGGAGGTCTGCTTCTTCCTGCCTCTAAATATTTTCTTGGGGTTGACTGCATATATACACAACTCTTTGTAGATTTCAAGCCATGGCTCCTCCCAGAGGAGGGGCGGGGCATGAACTGATCAATTCCCACTTGCTAGGCCTGATACTATGGGTTAATGCCCTGGACTGCAAGGATGGTTTGAAGCTGAAGGTCGGTGGTTCAAGCTCACCAGCTGCTCCTTGGAAACCCCATACAGGATCGCTATGAGTAGGAATTGACTTGATTGCACTTAACAACAAGAAGTCAAAGATATTTGTACAGTAGGTGACAGCTCCCATTTACATACTCTATTGACCAATCCCTGCAAGGACAAGCAGCAGACCAGGCCAGAGAGAAAGTATCAAATCACAAATTGTTTATAATTTACTCAGGAAATGTCAATCAATTTGGGCAAAAGTAAAAATACTCAGAGGTACAAAACTATGGCAAAGGTAATCTCCTCAGGGTTTAGGGGGAAATCTCTCAAACTGTTTTTCCAAATAACCAAGACAGAAGACTTTAGAGACCCATCTCCCCACACACAGGAAGTTGGGCTGCGGGGGCAGGGGAAGTACTGGCTGTATGGGGAAATTGAACACAAGGGCCAAAACCAAAGGCACGTTTGTATTGGAAGGACGGGCAGATTAATGTTTTTCTCTATTTTCCAAACTTTCTGTAAAATTGTTCAACTGACTTTATGATTCTATTTGACAGAACTGTATCCCTTCTTTCTCAGGATGGGGAGATCCTAAAGTAGCAGGTGAATTTGGCAGGTCCTGGCTTGTGCTAAATACACAAAGGGGCCAGTGCCTCTGTGGGGAACTGGTCTGGCCTGGGTGCCCCATAGCAACCTTTAGCAGTCCTGTGTCCTTCCGGGCCACTGTTCTGAACTTGTCAGCTGGCCCAAATTTCACTCCCTTCCCAGTTTCTGGCTCCCCTTGCTTCAGACATCCATCCCCTTCAGCTCGGCTCATGTTTGTTCCAAAGGCCATGCTGCTTCTGAGTGCCTTCATCTGCCCAGAAAGCGTACGCCAAGACCCCAGGTCCTTATTCTGGCTTGGGTCCACATGCCTGGTTCCAGAGACAGGGGCTCAGCTGTCAGTCTCATGAGCAGCTCCCAACTCTGTCTCCTGTTTTTGTGAGTCTCCCTGATTCCACACTCCTGGATTTCTGAGAAATACTGTCAAACTGAGATAAACTCAAACCGCTGTCACATTCCCTAGATTTAAAAAAGAAATCTTTAAAAAAATATATATTTACATTTTAAAGTTTTAGATTTGGAATACGTCTTGAAATCTAAGAGTTAATCCAAAGAGGTAGGTTTTTTTTTTCCCTCCAAAAAGCTGTTATTAAATTGATGGATGGTGTGTCTTACAAGTGATGGCAATTTTTAAACTGAGGAAATTCACCAATGCAACACTGAGTGTTGATGGAACAGAGCTGACTGAGGATTACCACCAGAGAACTGTCTATTTTCCTTCCAACAGTAATAATCTCTCTGCCCTAGAAACGGGGCCACCTGCACAGGAAAATGGTTGTCCAATTATGAAAATAGAGAAAATTACTGAAGCATTTGCAGCTGACAGTGAAGGGAAGTCTCTCGAGCTACTTCCCACCTCAATCCATGGAAAAGCCTAGAAACAATGACCAACCCTGGTAGCAACGGACATCCCTAGTGGCTAGATTATGGTTTCTAAATACCATTTCCCTAAAAGGAACCAGGGCTTTATGTTAAAAATGGCAGATTCCCTGTGTGAGCCAAGAAACATACAAGATGAGCCTGGGACGCCACCTTGTCACATCAGAAAACAAGAAAACTGTCAGATACACCTATTTTCAAAAGATTTAGGAGTCCACATGGCTAAACATCCAGTATCCAAGAAGGGGTAATTTGAACATTGCTAATGATAACAACAACAGTATATTGAAACCCAACAAGGACAGCATGTTTAAATCCAAGAATTTAAAATGATATTCACAAACAAACAAACACTTTAGAGGATGCCGGAGAAGCAAGAGGATGCCGGAGAAGCAATTTGTTATTGTGAAAACCGACAAATAAAGGAGAAGAATCACAAGTCTAACTTGCCTTTCCTGTTTGAATTATACCTCACGGTAGTCAAAGAATTGAGGGAAATTTTCTCTTTACTGAAGGTCTTTCAGCAAATAAATGAAAAAGAAACAGTAGGACTAGACTATCACCATTTTACAACTTCTAGTAAGTTAATGGAGTCCTGGTGTGGCACTGTGGGTTAATGCGCTGGACTGCAAAGTCGGTTTGTACTGCAAGTTCGATGGTTCAAGCTCACTAGCTGCTCCTTGGAAACCCTATACAGGGTCACTATGAGTCGGAACCGACTCGATGGCCTTTAACAACAACAGTAGTGAGTTAATGGAACCTGGTGTGGTGCTGTAGGATGAAGCACTGGACCACAAAGTCTATTTGAACTTCAAGGTTGGCGGTTCAAACTCACCAGCCACTCCTCAGAAACCCCACACAGGGTTGTTATGAGTAAGAATTGACTCAACAGCACTTACCAACGACAACAGGGATTTAGTGGACGTAGGTACTGGGCACCAATGGCCATCAGTGTTGATTGACTACTAGCTGTGATGTGATGGCAACACACAGAACAGTCATCACGTCATTTAGCTGCATAAGTCAAAGAATCCTCAGTCTGATCAGGCCTTAAGCCTGAATAAACCATTTACAGAAAAGGTTGGGGACCAAGGAACAGGTTAAACAATGGGGCTGCAACCAGCAAAGTCTAGACTCTACAGGGCTAAAAGCCTAGTTACTTTTGTAACAGAAAAATTTATCAAAAAAAACAACAAACTGAAATAAGATAGAAAGGTAAAAACGGATCACAGCATGTGTGGATCTCAGTTCAAGCTCACAAACTGTTAAAAAAAACAGCAAAAAAAAAAAAAAAGAAATATGAACATTGACTAGATATCTGACAATTTCAGGAATCGCTGTTAATTTTGTTAAGGCATAATAATGGTACTGAGATTATGTCATCTTTTCAAAGTCCTTATTGTTTAGAGATAGCTACTAAAACATTCAGAAGCTCTGGTAGCATAGTGGTTCCACGTTGGACTACTCACCTCAAGATCAGCAGTTCAAAACTACCAGTCATTCCATGGGAAAAAGATGAGGCTTTCTGCTCCCGTAAAGATTTACAGTCTCAGAAACCCTATGCAGGGTCGCTATGAGTTGGCACTGACTCCACGACACACCACCACATCACCACACCACCACTAAAACATTTAGAGTTGAAATACTATTGGGTCTGGGATTTGCTTCAAACTATCTGGGGTCTTTTTCCACAGCTGTTGAGTCAATTCTTATTCTTAATGACCTGTGGGTCAGAGTAGAACTGTGCCCACAGGGTTTCCGAGGCAGCACCTCTTTATTGAAGCACACTGCCACATCTTTATCCTACAGAGCAATTGGTGGGTTGGAACTAACAACCTTTCAGTTCGCAGCTGAGTGCTTACCTGCTGCACCACATGTCCTATTGATCTGGGGCAGAGGGACTCTGAGTGGACGGGATGAAGACAAGGAGCTTGGACCCTGACTGCTCACTTTGCAGCTGCAGGCTGTATAGAAACTCCTTCTGCTAGGATCCGGAGGTCAGAGTGGCCTGTGGACAGGCGGTGGCAGTAGGGGGTGAGGGCCATGGTGAAGGGAACGGATCACTGACCCCAGGGACAACCTGGGCCAGGCCAGGAGACACAGTTGCAGTATGACAATCCCTGGCCTTCCTCCAGTCACAGGAATTGTCCCATTCTACTAATAAGGAGGGACCAGTCGCTGGACAAGGATATCATGTTTGGTAAGCTGGAGGGCCAGAGAAAAATCCCCAACAAGATGGATTCGCAAAGTGGCAGCATAGTGGGCTCAAGCGTGGCAATAATTGTGAAGCTGGCCCAGGACAGGGCAGTGTTTCATCCTGTTGTACATAGGGTCACTATGAATCGGCACCAACTCGATGGCACCTAACAACAACTGATAGGGAAACTGAGGCGGGGGAGACATTACAACTTTAGGGTTAAGTGCATAAATCCCACAGACCCACATTCAAATCAAGACTCGACTTAAACCAGTTTGAGCAACCTTCAGCCAGCTCTTAACCTTTCTAAACATCAGTTTCCTCATATGTAAAATGGGAAAAATTTTAGATGGATGAATACCTGTACCCTGCTTAGCAGAGTCCAGAGCTTGTCATTGAATAAATCCTTTAATAATGGCATCTATAATATTGCTGTTGTATCCCTTTCATTGTTATTATTCTTGGAGAGGTTAAAAAACATATTTAGGGAGTCTGCAAGGAGCAGAGCTAGGATCTGAGGCCCCTGAGCCCCGAGACTTGGACTCGTGTTCACACCTGCAGGTAGAGCCTCGTTCCCATGGCTGTCCTGAGAGCGGGCTGAACACAGGTCTGCCTGTTACAGAGTCCCTGAGATCAATGGATGCTCCAGCAGAGACTTGACCCAGCCTGGGGTTATGACATCTGGCAGGTACACAGGGCAGTGCAGCGTGGCTGCCTTTGGAGCTTTGCTCAGCAAACACCTCCAGCCTCCAGAGGAAGTGAGACAGCTCTCCTCCCCAAGAGGCTGTAGCAGGAGGCTCTCATGCCCAGCCACCCATGGCGAGGGCTACCAGAGTGGCTACTGGGTGCTCAGCTAGTTCCCATGGAGAACACAGATATTATTGTGTCTGGAAGGGTGAAAACCTGTTTTGAGTCCTGCTGGCCCCTTCTAGCTGGGTGGTCCTGGGAAGGCTATTTCCCAGTCAAATGGGAAGACCTCAGACCTCACAAATGGCTGTGAGGAGGAGACACCTGTGTCTGAGGCCAAGGTGGACAACAGGGTCCCCAAGCCCTGGCTGATAAGAGAGTGAAGCTGCTGGTAGACACTTACTTATCCAGGGTCCTGGAGTCATCATTGTACTCGGGAAGGTCATTCAGGTCTCTGGGCGAGGCAGAGATCTGGTGCAGGCTGATAGGCAGTGCCTGGCCATCTTTGCCCACCACCTCCAGGCCTGTGAGCCCCACGTAGTGCAGGTCTCCCCAGGAGGCAGTGAGATTCAACTGAAGACCTGCAACAGGAAGCAGAGTAGACCATGAGCACTAGAGGCTCCAGCTATTGGAAAGGGACATTTTATTGTGTGAACTGACCAACATCATGAGGATTCACATGGTTTCAGGATGGTGACATCTCCATCTTTCAGCCCCTGTCTCATCCCTGCTCCATCAGAGACTATTTAGAATGGCCTTCCATGTTCCTGAGCCAAGACAACCCAAGTGAGCCATCCATTTGCCTAGAGAGCTCATAACAAATGCATCCCTTGGCCGAGCCCCCTGTCAGATGTCTGGCTAGAACTTCTCTTTCCTTAAGCATCTCCTCATTTGAGCAGGACCATATCAAAGGAACCCCTCAGCTTTGAGGGCATGGATAGGCTATTTTAACCATGTAGTATTTTGGGTGACTGAGCTAAGAAGATCCAAAATCTACGACTCTCACAGACTCTTACAGGTAGAGCTGGAGGAACAGATCCTAGATGTAGCCCCACCGCATTTCAGTTCAGATGAAGAACCAGAATCACAGAGAGGCTAAAGGGTATCCTTGTGGCTAGAAAGTGAGGCCAGGCCACTTAACTTCCCTAGAGCGTGGCTTTCTCTCTGGTGCCACTGTCATTTTCCAAGATAATTTTTGTAATCCAAAGTCCCTACTGTCCAAGGTGCATTGTGGGAGAAAGTGAAAAAGACATGTACCAAGTCCCTCCTATCTTTCTGCAGCGAAATCCTTGGTGGTGGTGATGGTGGTGTGCCGTGGAGTCGGTTCCGACCCAAGGAGACCCTGTATAGACTTTCTAAGACTATAAATCTTTATGGGAGCAGAAAGCCTCATATTTCTCCTGCACAGCACCTGGTAGATTTGAACTGCTGACCTTTCAGTTAGTAACCCAGCTCATATGCCCCTCTGTCCTCTTCCCTTTGATGTGTGACTTTTCCATTTCTCCCACCAGACATGGAGCCTTTCTCTACTCCTTGAATCTGGATCATGGGATTTTCTGTGGCCAACAACCTAGCAGAAAATATGGTGTGAGGAGAGACTTGTAAAAGCTCTTGTCAACTGGGGCACGTCCTCTCTCTACTCTTGGACCCTTGAGACCACCATGTGAAGAGAAGGCTGGCCTGTGCCCCTGTCACTTGGCCATGTGGGCGAGGCCACCCTAGACCATTCAGCTGCCAGTCCACCTGCCACCTGACTGCAGACACATGAGCATGCCCAGTACAGCCCACTCAAGACAGTGCAACCAATGCACTGAATGGTCAGCTACGTAAATGAGGGTTGATTTGTTCAGCAGCAAATGCTGACTAATATACTATTTCTGCCATGAGTCTGTTAAATATCCTCTACTTCTCTGCACTCCCTACACATTGTCCTTGCTCCATTTTTTGTTCACAGCACTACTGATGTTAAATGCTATTGAGTCGGTTCCAACTCATGGTGATCCTGTTTCCAAGGAGTGGCTGGTGGGTTTGAACCGCCGACTTTGTAGTTCAAACAGACTTTGAAGTCCAGCACATTAAGCCACAACGCAACACCAGGGCCTGACAATTAGGTGTGCAATATAGGTTGTTTTTAAAATATAAATGAATGAATGATTGAAGAGTAGGTAGACAACAGATATCCACAAGAGACTGAACCAAAATAAGGCCACTGGAGTTCACCAAATCCACAGTCAATGGCATATACACATTTGCTGAGCATCTACTATGTGCCAAGTTCCACTTTGTTTACGGGAGTAAACAAGACAGCAAAATGATAGACCCAAGGGGCTTTCATCCCAGCAAAAACAGGCACTATGAGGGGGCTTCAAAAAGTCTGTGGAAAAATGGAATTGAAAAATATGGGATTTTTTTCCCCAGAGTTTTGAAGCGCCTTCCTATGCATAGTGACAGTTCCACAGACATGTAGAATACTGTGACAAAGAAAGCAGGAATGAGAGTGACTGAGTAGGGGTGGAGTGAAGAGGGAAGGCCTCTTTGAGACGGTAACATCTGAGCTGACACTTGGCCACCATGAATTTGCGTTTCTAGAAGAAGAATATTTTATGCTAAGAGACTAGCAAGGGCAAACAAAGCCCTGAGATGGTTACAAATTTGACCTGTGTCTGGGACCAAGTGACTGAGGAAGAAGATGGAGGGAAACGCAATCAGAAAGTTGGGCCACTTTTCTTCTCTGCCACGGGAAACTTCTGGAGGGCTACATGTTCAGCACTGCAATGATGGGGTCTCCAGTGTGTGGCTGCAGGGCGGTCTGAGGGTGAACTCAGTAGGTAAGACTGAGGAGGCAGCTGAAGCAGGAGGCTTGGACAAGGATGGTGTGATGAAAATGGGAGGAGGGGAGAGATGCAGGCTGAGTTTTGGAAGCAATGCTATCAGGACCTCTCAGTGGCCTGGGGATGGAAGTGAGGGAAAGAGAAGAGGTTGTTGGCCCAAGTACAGAGCAGCTGGGTACAGTTTCCTGAGGTGGAAGAAGCCTGGGTTTGGATGAGAGTGATCAGAGCAGAGGGAAAAAGACGATTTGCCCTCAGGAAACCAAACAAGATGGCGCTGTGAGTCTGACGCCCCCTGCTGGCTGACCAGACCTTGTGCTTCACGTCTCATCTGGGGCTACTCTGAAAGTGACTGCTGCTCTCCTTTTTTGAGCTAATATCTGTGTTCCATATTCGTTTTTCTCTAGTGTATCAATTAGTATTTATACAAATGGAAATTAATTTTGTTATTTTTCTTCCATGCTTCAAGCCTCTCTGCTCCTTTTCTATTCACCACTGTGGATATTTGCAAAACTTCCAAAATTAGTGTCATCTTCAAATTAGTAAGTCTTAGATCCCCTTTCAAAACAGTAATAGAATTGGCCATGTGTACCAACCCCGACGCATCCCCTCCAGGGTCACTTTATAAAAGTCCTCTCCATCTGCACAGGCTACTGAGGCGGGTGGAGGATTGTGAAGAGAAAAAGCCCAGGGTTCAGAGAAGAGTTTCAGAAACCAGGGGCCTGGAAACAAGTACTGAAGCGAGGAGAGAAGGCACACTTCATTTCTCCAAAAAGGTCCCGGAGCTTGACTCCAGGGCAAAATTCACCAAGAAACTGAGACAACATTTCTGAGAAAGGTACAGAGCAGTACCTTTGGGAAGGCGTGTCCACTGGGACCCCGTCCATGCCTTTCTGGCCTTTCTGTGTGGTGGCACTCCATACTCAGTGCACACTGCTGGGGGGAGGGGGGGGCTGGGATGTTTGCCATCTCCCAGCTGCCTCCCTCCCTTGCCACAGTGAGCCACAAGAATTGGTTCAAACACTGGCTGTACCCCTGGCTAGACCAAGGAGATGTAACTGGCCAACTGCTGGGCCGGCCAGTTGGGAAATGAAGCTCTCTTTTATGTGGGGGTACTGGGTGCAAGGTAGATAAACCCGGGGCCTCCAGGAGCTCCCTCCTGGACAGAACCTGGGTGGGAGAAAGGCACACGAGGAAGACAGAGACAGAGAGGCACCTTGGCACACCTGCAAACAGCCATTCTGGAACCTGGCAGCCCTGACCTTTGGAGTGCTTAACCGACACAGTCCTGTTTTGCACTTAGACTCAGTTTGAGTTCCATTTCCATTGCTTCAAAAAAAGCAATCTTGACTAATGTAAGGGAAACCATGGCTGTCTTCATGGGAGCCTAGTGGAGGACCAAGGTGATTATCTGTGTATGCTTAGTTTTGTTTCTTTGTACTGTTGTATGTTGTTGTTGTGAAGTGCCGTAGAGTCGGTCCCGACCCATAGCAACCCTGTATTGGGTTTCTGAGGAGCAGTTGCTGAACCACCGACTGTGCAGTTCAAACGGCTTTGCAGTCTGGCGCATTAACCCACAGCGCCACATCAGGACTCATCCTCTTGTAATGAGACCCTCAAGCACAGCTCCAAGGCAGAGTCATGAAGACAGGGGCTCTGCAATTCTTGGTACAAGCTAGGTGGCCTCTACTAGAAACCAGGGCTAATAAGAACTGCCTCATGAGGTGATGATGGGTGCTGGATGAAGTAAGGCAGGGAAGGCACCGGATTAGAGCCTGAACAGCAGATGATTCCAAGCTGCCAGCCAGGCTCCTGCCTAGCATTAGGCTGGTTTTAAGTTACTGTGTTGTTCTAAAGTAAGGGAGAGAGGATTTCTTTTCTAAGAGATCATTTCTTCCTTTGAAGTGGGTGAGGGAGAGAGGACTTTTCTTAGGGACAAGGGGAAGACTTGCTGGGGAGAACTGGGATGGCAGTTCCTAAAGGAAGGGACATGAAGGGCACTGAGGGGTCCTGTCCAGATCCCACCGCCCCTTCTAGGCCTGAGGACTCATTCTTCCAGGGCAGGGCATGGATAATGGCTCACCACTGCATTCCACCTGAGGGTACTCAGGCTAAAGAGAGTGTCCTTGCAAAATGGCCGTGAGCACTCTCCCAAGGGGCTAGCCCCTCACTCCACTCAGGCCAACTGCAAAGGTCCACTTCACTTCAGAGCTGCCTATGGAGCCAGCTGAGGCCCAGACAGAACTGCACAGCAGACAGTGTGAGCCCACCAGCACTCCCAGCAAGCTCCCTGCACACTAGTCCCCATCTAAGTCTGTGACACAGGGACCCATCCGGTCCAAGGGAGTCTTCTGAAGCAGATGGAGAGGGAGGCAAAGCCGATACAAAGACCACAAGTATGTGGGGAGGAGGGTAGCAAGAGCTCTTCCTGAGAATGTGAGATAGGGAGTGTGACAAAGTCATGTCTGTGTGTGAGCGACATGTGCAGGGAGGAAATAGAAAAGGGAGGTGATGTGACAAGGTGACAGAACCTGGTTAGCAGGGAACGGTGAGCAGAGCAGATAAGAGTCACTATGGCCTTGAGCCTGAGAGTCCCCAGGACGCTGGAGTGCTGACACTGCCCGTGGGGGGGAAGTGGAAAAGAAGAGGGAGGAACAGACACAGCTGACCCCCAGGTGAGACTCACTCAGAGGCCGCAAACTGGCAGCCCGCTGGCCAAATACACAATATGGGTTTGTTTGGCTCATGTGGTGTTTCAATATTAGAAAACTGATCACCATTTAAAATTTGAGATTTTACATCAAAATTGGGTTTCTGACTTCTGAGAAACTGGAGGCCCCCACCACAGCAGGGGGAGGTGGGCTTTGTATTCCCGCCTGCTCTATGATGTGGTTGGCCCTTCTGGTCTTCTGTCCTCTAGCTCTGTGCCCTAGGTTCCAACTGCAGCCTCCTAGTTCAGGGCCACAGTCAGAACACAAGGCATCTGCATGAGAAAGGCAAAATTGTTCCCCTGAAGGGCACATCTCAAAGAGGGGCACTCTTCTGAAGGAAAGAAGGTCGCCAGGGCCATCCAGCTGCACTTACCTGCCCACAGGAAGCCCTGTTGCCAGCAGCCACACTCTCTCCCCCTGCCTTCCCCCACCACCCCAGGTTTCTGTTGCCACTGCCCTGGTGAAGATACTCACAGAGCCCATGGTAAATGCCCGGCTCTGGCGTGGTGACTTCAGGGACAGGAGGGCTGGGTGATAGCTCTGGTTCCAGGACCTGCATACCAGTTGAGGGAGAAGCAAAGGAAAGGGTGATTTTAATGATCCCCACTTTGCTGGTTGCCCACCCCCTGCCTCAGAGGTAAAGCCCTGTCTCTTTTCTTAAATTTCCTGCCTTCATGGCAGCTACATGACTAGACATATCAACAGGCCCAGAAGCCCTGGTTTGAATCCTTGCCAGTAATTCTTACTGGTAGGGGAGGAGCTTGAAGTTTAGATTTTCTTGCACAAGGAAAAATCTAATAAATACTGATGCAGTGGGTAACAAAGAAAACAAGGAGTGAGGAAGAAACAGAGGATTCAAACGATAAAGATGGTGGTTCTCAACCTGGCTGTTCACAGAATCAGAATCTCCAGGGGTAAGGTCTGGGTGGCTGCATTTTTAAAGCTCCCTAGTGGAGTCCTAAGGAGCTCTGGTAGCGTTGTTGTTGTTGTTGTTGTTGTTATATGCCGTGGAGTGGGTTCCAACTCAGAGCGACACTGGACAGGGTTTCCGAGGCTGTAAATCTTTTCAGGAGCAGAAAGCCTCATCTTTCTCCCGCAGAACAGCTGGTAGTTTCGAACTGCTGACCTTGTGGCTCACAGCCCGATTCGTAACCACTACGCTACCAGAGCTCCTTTGGTTACAAATTGGGCTGCTAACCTCAAGGTTGGCAGTTCGAAACTATCAGCTGTTCTGCAGGAGAAAATGAGGCTTTCTGCTCCCGTAAAGATTTGAAGCCTCGGAAACCCTGTGCAGGGGCACTATGAGTTAGAACTGACTGCACGGTACTTAACAACAACAACAACAACAGTGGAGTCCTGGTGTGGTGCTGCAGAATAATGCGCTGGATCGCAAGGTTGGCAGTTCAAACCCATCAGTCACTTCTCGGAAACCCTACACCAGGTAGTTATGGGTTGGAACCGACTTAATGGCACTTAACAACCACAACAACATCTACAGATGGTCAAAAGTGGGCAGCCACATCCTATTCTTTGGGAAGGAGAAAGGATCTCATATGTAACTTTTGTCTGTCCCCACACCATAAGGGAAAATGGCACCTTTTCCATTTTACACATAGGAAAGTGCACTCCCTCTATTTTATACACAGGAAAGTTGAGATGCAAAAAGTGAAGTCCCTTGTCCAGATTATAGTTTTAGTTCCACGGACAACCTGATGGGTCCCACAGCCAGCCCTCCAGGGCAGCCTCTGCAGGCCTGCTCTGTGGTGGGAAGGAGGAGTCTGCCAGCGCACACCTGTCGTCTGAGTAGTCCCCAGCTACTCCGTGGTGGTTCTTGTAAGTAAACATTTATTTGTTGTAACTGTCATTATAAAATGGAGAATGGATTCCTGGTGTGATGCTGTAGGATCCGCACTGGACAGCGAATCACAAGGCTGGCAGTTCAAACCCACCAACCGCTTCCTCAGAACCAACTCAATGGCACTTAACAACAACAAAGGAGGGTTGGGACCTTCTGGGACTCCGGCTCACTACATGAACAAACAGTATGGTCTCTGTTGTACATGTGTTTCTCTGTCTGGCATAAACTCACTGGAGACACTTTGGAAATTCAGTGACCACTTTGTGGTTCTTTTGATCTAAGTTCATTTTTTGTGTGCAGTAAATTAGAGAAACAAGGATCCTGGATTAATCAGTCCAGTGGGATGCCTACTTGGACTGGAATATTGAAGCCTCTTAGGAACAACACGACAGTAAAATTACATCCCTGCAAGACGCAGTCTCTAAATTAACTAAACAGAATAAAGTATTAGTGTTCATTTCAGTTCCACCTCCTTCTGTGCCCTTGACAGCTACTATGGTTTATACTTTGCCTTCCTACTCCTCTGAGAACTTCCCTTTCCCCTAAAAAAAAAAAAAAAAAAAAAACTAGAACGAATAGAAATCTAAGCTGTAGGCAAGTAATA
>NW_006408552.1:23695935-23713636 GCF_000296735.1 Chrysochloris asiatica | reverse complement strand
CTCTATTATCACTTTGTCCTGTAGACACAGAATGTCTTACTTAGCTCTGTGTTCTAAAATCCTAAACTCCATGAGGATCCCTACAAATTTTCTGAAGAATTTTTAATCCTCATTGAAGCTCACCAACGTGGTGACTGACTTACTATCAGTTTATTCCCATGATTCTGGCCCAGTGGAGGCCTAATGATGGCTAGATCAGACATAATGGTGAGACCCAAGGGCAGGTTGGCCTTAAATATTGGTAAAACAGCTACCAAGCTGTTGGAAGACTTTTGGAGCCATAGTAAAAATTCCTAAAGATTACCCCTAAAGGAGAACTATTAATTAATAGAGATCCAATTTTTAATTGACAATGGAGTCATCGTGTCTGCTTTTAACCCCATCTGTTTACAAAAGTCCTCCCCCAACCCCCCACCGAAACCCTCAACAGAACAAACACTGATCCATTCCCAACCTGTTCTGATATCTCTTGGTCCTATTGAAGATTTACACTCTTTTTCACTCAGTTCCGTATCCCTATCAATCTATCAGGAAGGGATCTTTTATCCAGATGGAACTGCGATTTATAATTTAATGAAAAATGCCTGGCATCTCTAAGTGAACAGGGAAAGGCTCTGACGATATTCAGGAAGAAGCCATTTGTTATAGGCAAGCATTGTCATGCCTCTCCAAAATTCCACTCAGCCTAGTTCTCTCCCTTCTGAAATCTTTCCCCTCATTCCTAAAATCCTATGGGCTATCATACCCACAGATATAGATCAGGTGCTGTCAACTGAGCCAATGAGAATTTAAATAGATTTATCTAAACCTGCCCAAATTCCACCCATACCCACTCAAATGAGGAGCAAAAGAAGGACTAGCTCTCATTATACACGATTTCCTTTCTAAAGGTTTAACCATCCCTTGTTCTAGCCCTGTTCTCCCAGTTCAATGAAACAAGTAACAGGGGCTGGAGATCTGTTCAAGATTTCCATGTAATGAACTGTATTTATTATTCCCAGATTCCCAGTACTCCCTAATCCTCAGTTTGACTTTCCAATGTCCTTTTCAGATGCAACCCATTTTACAGTTGGAATTTTTGCAATGCCTCTTTCAATATTCCCGTGCATTCTGAAAGTCAATACTTTCTTTTACCTGGGAAAATTAGCAATTTACCTGGAATTTAATGCCCCAAAGATTTACTGAGTCTTCTACCTATTTTTCTCAGATTCTTCATGAGGATTTTCAGTCTTTAAAGTTTACCCAAAAAAATCCAAATTGCTGCAATATATTGATGATTTACTAGTTTCTCAACCTCCCAGTAGGCCTATCTTGACGACAGTGTAGATTTAATAAAACTTCTGGCTGCTAGTGGACATAAGGTTTCCACAGAACAATAACAATTTGCTCAGCCTTCTGTGAAATACTTGGGCCATCTAACTTCTGCAGAAGGCATCTCTATTAATTCTAAACAGAAGGAAGCTGTACCCCAAACAAAGAACCAGCTAGGGGAGTTTCTAAGACTCTGGCTAATGCTGAGCCTGATTCCCATTTTTTCTTTGTTGGCTCAACCTTTATACAAAAAAAAAAAAAAAGAGCCAGACTCATTCTAAATTGCATCAGAAAATCAAGAGGCTATAGTTCAATTAAAAAGGGGTTTTAATGAACAAACCCATTCTAGGTTTTCCTAATTACCATCCAGATTTTTCCTTATTTGCATGCATATATGAATTAACTAAAAATGTTTAAGCATACGAACTCAAAACTATGAAGGTCAACAAAGACCTGTAGGTTAGACCTGTAGCCAGGGGATACCCTCCCTGCCTCTGGTTGTGCCTACTACTACCAAACTAGTGGAAACTAGAGCAAATGTGATGCTGGGAAACTTTTTCGATGTCTATGTGACCCATGCTGTGTCTGCCTTACTTAATTCCGCTAGCAGGCTCATCTCCTATGAAGTTCTCCTCCTGCATCCCTGGGTCTGTTTAAATACAGCTAGTCTTCTCCCACAAGTAATAAGAACAATGAAATATTGTTGTATAGATTTGACCGGACAACTTCTAGCTCCTCAGAAAGATTTAAAAGAGACTCCTTTAACTAGTCCTGATTTAGTTTTGTTTGTAAAGGTTTCCTATTTAAAATCTATCCCTACTAGTTTTCTCTATCAAATCACTTATGCTGTTACAATATTTACTGAAGCTCTTGAAAGTTAGGTTCTCCTTGAAACTATTTCAGCCCAACAAGCCAAATTAATTGCCCTCATTAGAGCTTGTAGAATTGCTTCAGAAAATCTGTTAATAATTTTATAGGCAGTAGATAGTGTTTTGGAATTCTACAAGATTTTAGTATGTTATGGAAACAAAGAGGATTTTTAACCCCTTCCAGAAATGCTATTTAAAAAAAGGATTTTAGTAGCAGATCTTCTAGACCCTCTGAAACTGCCATGATAAAAATACAAACTCACTAATCAAAAGGAGTAACCCAAATTGAAGAAATTAAAGGAAATCATTACTGATATAGCAGCCAAACAAGCTGGCTCTCAATCTATTTCTGCACTTACGATAAATAAAGGTCCCCAAGTTTGAGTCCTGGTGTGGTGCCACAGGGCCACAAGATAAGCACTTGACATCAAGGTTGGTTTGAAGTCCAAGCTTGGTGGTTCAAACTCCACTAGCTGCTCCTCGGAAACCCTACGCAGGGTCACTATGAGTCAGAACCAACTTGATAGCACTTAACAACAACAAGTTTGTCTACTGATAACTCTTGCTTCCAAGAATTAACTTTTGAAACCTTTTGAAACAACAATAATTAACCCAAACATATGAACTTAAGGCATGGAGAAAGGCAGCCTGTTGCCAAGATCCTGCCACTACACTGTAGACTGAGTCTAACAAGAAAACCGTCGAGAGACTTCTGGCAACCTGGAGGACTAGGCAGATGCACTACACAGACCCTCTACAACAAAGATATGAGAGATCAAATGAAACAGGCACAGATGAAAATTCGGCAACCCAGAACTTCAGAGAAAAGGTTACAGAATTGGATGGTTATAAAGTGCTTGATTGGATGAGAAGCTGAGCAGGGACGGCAAGAGAAGGAGACTGGTAAATGGACAGCCAGACATGGCACAACCATCTTGTGAGCAACACAGAAGGTAGCCTGGCAGAGCAGATTCACACAGGCAACAGGAAAGGTGTGCTTCTTCCTTTTCTCCCATGCTCCTTTGGTGACCAGAGTGGGGTGGTTAGCTCCCACCCTCATCCATCCCCAGTGCAGACCCTGCTCTCCAGGAGTTTGAAGCCATGTGGTTGGGAGGCACGCCAGTGTGAACCTTATTTTTCTCTTCTACAACTCCATTTCTCTGTCTCACTTTCGTCATTATATTCTTTTTTGCTGGTTGCTGCCTGTTTTGATTTCTTTTTTCTCTTTATTATCTTCTCTTTTCATTGTTGGTTCCTCATTTGTGTAGTCTGTTTTATTTTCTTGTGTGTGTGTGGTGGGGGATGAGGGGTTCGCTTTCCCACTCAACAGGAGACAGTAACCATGCCCACACAGCTCAGTCACAACTGTAACCTCTATAACTACACCCACTGGGCAAGAGTCAATGCCAATTCCTATACCACTAGATCAACAATAGACAGCAGCTAAAACACACCAAACCCACCCTAAACTGAGGTGCACAAATGGTGAATGAGAACAGTGTGCATGTTTCCATTCTCTAACTATACCTACAGGAGATGGTGAGAGCTGAAGAAAAAATCAGCATACAATCATCAATTAAATACTTATATGAAAATCCCAAAATGCCCTGAAGACAACTGACAATTTTAGTTTACACGAAGAAACAAGAGAGAATGGCTCACACAAGATGCAGGGCCAGAAAATGTTTCTGAGGAAGAAAAGGTAATATAATTAACTAAGAAAGAATTCAAAAGAATGATATTTAGGTACCTTTAAAGGATTAGTAGAAAGATCAAGGAAAGCAAGGAGAACATAGAAAAAACTTTAGAATAATTCAGGAAAACACTGCAAGAACAAACAGAAAAAATAAATACAAAATTTGAAACAATACAAAACCTTCAATTAGAAATCCAGAAGATTTCAGAAATGGACAATTGAAAGGGCAAAGGAGTAGATTTGAAGCAATGGAAGCCTGAATTAGTGAGTTTGAAGATAAATCTCTCAATACTAGTATGCTAGAAAACAATCAGAAAAAAGAATGAAAAATCCAAAGAAAGTCTAAGAGGAACAACTTATGGGGATCAGAATTCCAGAACAGGAAAAGACAATAAAATTCACAGAGAATGAAAACTAGATATTATCAATCTTCTTAAGGCAATGAATGGTTGGGCCTAGGGGCTCAGTACTACAGTCTCAGGGGACACCATGGCCAATTGGCACAACATAGTCCACAAAGATAATTAATGTTCTACATCCTACTTTGGTGAGCAGCTCATAGTTCATAGTGGCTGTCTAAAGTACAGCTATTGGTCTTTCCATGTGGGAAAGAATGAAGAGAATTGAAGATGCTTTGGAACCAACTTGTCCAATGGACTAATGGAACACGTGAACATCAGCCGTCACAATCCTGAGAACAGAAGAATATGGTGGTGCCCAGCTACCACTACCAACTGCTCTGAATGGAATCACATCATGAGGTCCTGGATAGAATGGCATAATGTGTAGAACAAAACTCAAAATGATTAAAAACAACAACAACAAAAACCAGATTGTGCTTACTGGCTTACTGATCAGAAAGATATTGGAGGAACCTTAGATTGTGGTCCTAGACCACCCTTCAGGTCTGGAAAGGTACATACCATCTTTCAGCCAAGCAACAGACAGGTATATAGGGGGAACAACACTAGTAATTATGCTCACCATGAATGAGGGAATGGTCAATCATTCAGAACCAAAGGGGCAGCATGTACCTAAGGACAATGATGAGAAGGGATGGGAAAGTGGGTAACTCTTATTCCATGGAGGGGAATGCAATCATTGAGATGAAACAGAGCATATTATTTGTTGAATGCAAAACTGATGATCTTATCTGTAAACCTTCACTCAATTCATAATAAAAAGTATTAAAAAAAAATCAAATAATTACAGAGAAAATTGTTGAGAGTTATTAGAAGAAAACTTCCCTAACATCATGAAAGAGGAGAAGATAAGCCTACAAGAAGCTGGATGAACCCCAAACAGTATAGATCCCAAAAGAAAATCACCAAGACATATCATAATCAATCTTTCCAAAACCAAAGGCAAGGAAGAATCCTGAGAGTACCTTGGGAAAACCGAAGTTACCTACCAAAGAGAACCATAAGACTAAGCTCTGATTTCTCAGGCAAGGCAGCAATGGGATGACATATACAAAACTCTGAAAGAAAATAAAAAATTGCCAACCAAGAATTAATTATATACCCAGCAAAACTGTCCCTCAAATACAACAGCAAGATTAGGATATTTTCTAATAAACAGAAAGTCAAGTTATTGGTAATGACCAGATGGCATTTACAAAAAATTCTAATTCTACTGAGAACCAACAACAGCAGACAACAACCTGAGATTCCCCCCATGACACCACCACCCAGAACTCAATCCAGATATAGAAGTATTTAAAGTAAAACAAACCTCCAAGTCTGAAAATAGAGAGCCAGAGATTCCAATTTATAATGAAGTCAACCACAAAGCAAACGATGGAATAGTGTACCTACAGGACTTCCAAATGGCAAGGAAGTCAAGTAGATTTCAAGATGAAACAGAATGTGTTAAATAGGGAAAATCTAATAATTACAGGGTAACTTGTAATTTACCTTGAAAAGAAAACCCTCAAACAAAATGAGTGCAGTGCAGAAGATTGCGTGGAACAAAGACACTAGCAGAACCATAAACCAACAACAAAATCCCACCAAAAACACAGAGCGAGATGACAGCAATTGACTCATACCTATCGATAATTACACAATATAAATGGACTAAGTGCACCAGTCAAGAGACAGAGCAGAAAGGATAAGAGAACAGGATCCTTCAATAAGTGCTCTACAAGAGACACGTCAAAAAGATGGAGGCAACCTAAATGTCCATCAATAAAGAATTAAACCAACTTTGGTACATACACACAATGGAATGCTACACAACACTGAAGAATAATCATGAATCTGTGAAACATCTCATAACATGGATGAACCTGGAGGACATTATACTGAGTGAAATTAGTTAATCACAAAAGACAAATATTGTTGAGACCAATGTTTTAAAAAGTTAAGTAAAGGTTTTCTTAATAAATGAAACAATCTATGATGGTTATAGCGGAGAGGGGGAAGGAAAATCATTGATGTGCTATAGGTAGACACTTTAACATGGGTGACAGGGAAGGTTAGCGGAGGGACTATGAAGGTAATGGAAGACACAGCGGGGGAATGCAATAGAGGTAAATACTGCTAATTGTTGGAATATAGGGGATTGCAATCATTGTAATGAAGCAAAGTATACAAGTTGCTCAATGTAAAACTGATGATCTGTTCTGTAAATCTTCACCCAATTCATGATAAGAAGTTAAAAGAAAACTGTCTTACCCAATTTCCTGTATGGCCCTATGACGTAAGTCTTATATGAAGGTTCCCACAGGAGATGGGATAAAATGACCGAAACCTTTAAAACAACATTTGTGGGAAGGTTTTTTTCAGGGCTGCCCAAAACGTTGCCACCCATTACCCTATTTGTTCTGGCTACAATCCCAGAAAATATTTTAAAGGTCCTATCTGGGCAATGCCCTTTACCGTCGGGCTTATGCTTGAATGGCAGCTAGAGTTTCACCATCAAATGGTTATAAATATGTATTAGTAATGATTTCTCGTTTTTCATTTTGGCCTTCCCTGACACTGTGCAGTCTCTGTAGCACAGAAATTTCTTGAAAACATCATACCTACAGGTTGTGGCTATTAAGTGCTGTCATGTCAGTTCTGACTCATAGCCCCCCTTGCATAGGGTTTCCTTAAGAGTGGCTGTGGGTTTGAACCGCCAACCTTGTGACCCAGTGCCTTATCCTGCAGCACCACACTAGGAGCTCCAAAAACTCTTTGTAATGATTGGGGAACTCATATCACCAGTCCAGTCATCTACAAACTGTGTTGAGTGTTCACCATTTATCAAAGGCTACGTTGTTCCTGGAGTCCTGGTGTGGTATTGTGGGTTAATGCGTCACACTGCAAAGTGCTCCTTGGAAACCCTATACAGGGTCACTATGGGTTGGAATCGACTTGAAGGCACTTAACAACAACAACATTGTCCCTGTCACCCTCAGTCTTCTGGTCTACTAGAGAGAACTAGTGGAATCATAAAGAGTCAAATAGCAAAACTTTATGAAACTTTAAACTTATCGTAGGCTAAGGTCCTTTCTCAGTTCTGTTATATCTGAGGTCCACACCCTTTGGATCTAAAAAACTTAAGTCCTATAAAATAACTGTTGTTGTTGTGAAATGCCATCAAGTCGGTTCTGACTCATAGTAACCCTGTATAGGGTTTTGGAGGAGCAACTGGTGGGTCTGAACTGCCAGTCTTGTAGTTGGTAGTCCAGTGCTGATCCAACAGCACCACACCAGGACTCCATGAAATAATTAGGGTATAATAATAGTGGAGTCCTCCTGGTGTGGACTGGACTGTGAACCGCGAGGTCAGCAGTTCAAACCCACCAGCTGTTCCTTGAAAACTCTATATAGGGTTGCTATGAGTCAGAACAGCACTTAACAACAGTAAAATAACAATAGGGAAGGCTCAGGTCCTTTCTTACGTTGCCTAGACTGACCCTAACATTGTTCAACCAGAGTTACTACAGTACTGGCAGGCTTTAATCCAGGATTCTAAAGAGTATCTCTCATAGGTTCGAGAATATTTTGACAGACAGAAGCTAGACTCTGGAAGTCTTTCTAGTCTGCCAGGAGAATACATATTCTGGCAGAGATAACAAATCAAAGACTTTATTAGAACATTATTAGAACATTATTTCATCAATCCATGTGCAAACAAATTGGAATAAAATGTTAGATCCATTTGTTATAGTTAAAACAGCCTAAGACTCCCTTTTGGACTAGTCAACCCCCCAGAGAACTGGTTACATTTAAGCACTCTGTGGCCAGAAGCAGACAACATCTGAGGCAGACAGTTGACCCAAGACTCTGGACCAGGCTGAAAATTCACCTCCTGATATTTTTTTTCTTTTTATCTTTGTTACAGTTCTGCCTCTGCTAATGTTTTCCTAGATTGAGCAGATGTTTACGCTCACCATTTAAAAAGGTCCCCTCTCAACCTCAAGTCAGTCTGGCCTTACTTTTGATCTGGATACAAGAACAATGGAGAAATAGTTAATTACTATAGGAAATCACTGTTACTAGATTTTTCATTGATAAATGGCCTCTTTTCAGATCTGAATGAAACAAACTCAGGCCATACTTTTACCTTTAGTATTAACACAAACTGTACTTTACTAAATAAAATCACCCAAGAAAAGCTAGCTAGAGAACCTTCCAAATCCACAAACCATACTCTCTGTATTGTGGGTCTGTATCAAAAACAGTGGGACAGATTCTCCTGGTTAACCCCCTAGAGAGGCTAAATCAGGTTGCTTCTCTGCTGAGAACAATCTAACCACACCTAGTCATCACTAGACCTATGGGACCTTATAAGCTATCAATTAGTTCACCCCCACTGGCTATGACACTCAAGTACCTATTGTTGTTGTTATTAAGTGCCATCAAGTTAGTTCTGACTCACAATGACCCTGTATAAGGTTTCCAAGAAGTAGCTGGTGGGTTTCCCAGGAATGGCTAGCTCACCCTACAGAACTACACTAGGATTCCCAGGTATCCCTTCGGTAGCCTCTGTAGTGCTATAGGATCAGCACTAGACTGCTAACCACAAGGTTGGTGGCTCACATTCGTCAGTCACTCCTTGGAAACCCAATATAGTCTGCTATGAATCCGAACTGACTAGGCAGCACTTACGGCAACAATGGTACCTTTTGGCTCTCTATAGCCCTTATTGTTTCAATTTCTATGATTTGAGTTACAAAATGCTGCTATGCTTCAGTGCACTGTATTCAGGAAATGCTCTATTTCAAACCATCTGGTCCTTCACATAAAATCACAGTTTCCCAGGCCTTCACCAATGACCAACATGTTGTTTAATTACCTCCCTTTTGTCTCCCTGGGCATATTTCATCTTAAACTCTGTCATTCTGTCCTGACTGAGAAACTTTCCTTAAATATGGCCTTAACTGTCAAGATAGTTCCATAAAACCTACTCACCCTGAAGATGAGGCCTATTAGCTGGGCAAGGTGAAGAAAACATTTTTTTATTAACTAAGCCTCCTTAAGGAAACAGACAAAGTCCTTGCAGAAGAAAAGCTACTATGCTGTGATCAGCACCCCTAGATCAAAAGGGAGAAATATGCAGATGAAAACTTTCACACATGGAGACACTCATCTCAAGGAAGGAATGGCAGGATCAGTATGTATTCCCAAGAAGCCAAAGGTCAGGATGTAAACAATTTGTTCCTATAAAGAATGTGTATAACCGAATCTACAGGTACCACTCACCAATGGGAAAAATCATCCCCTACTCCTCCACCCCAAGGAGCTCTGGTAACGTAGTGGTTACGAATCGGGCTGCGAACCTTAAGGTCAGCGGTTTGAAACTACCAGCCGCTCAGCGGGAGAAAGATGAGGCTTTCTACTCCTGTAAAGATTTACACCCTCGGAAACCCTGTACAGGGTCGCTATGGGTCGGACCCAACTCAATGGGCACTTAACAACAACAACAACTCCCCCACCCCAAGTCAAATGGTCCACCTTTACATTTCAAAGGACCCACAAAGCTGGAGCTGCATCAATCATTACCCCCCTACTTTTCTTTTGTTCTCTACATTTAAAAACCTCTAGCTCTACAGAGTTGTAAGTGCTTTATATTTTTTACTTAGATCTGCCCAGCTTAAGCTGTATTGTTGTTGTTGTTAATTGACATCTAGTTCATAATGACCCAGTATAGGGTTTCTGAGGAGCACTTGGTGGGTTTGAACTGCTGACCCTATGCTATGGTTCAAACTGACCTTGAGGTCTAGTGCATCAAGTTGTATTGCTAAGTGCTGTCGAATTGGTTCCGACTCATAGTGACCCTATACAGGGTTTCTGAGGTGCGACTGGTGAGCTTGAACCACCGACCTTGCAGATCAAACTGACTTTGTAGTCCAGTGCATGAACCTGCAGTACCACACCAGGACTCCTCAAGCTGTATTAGTCCGCAGTAAAATGACTTTTTCTTTCACTCCTAACAGAGTACGCAATTTCCTTTTTTGACACCTGTCTGAGGCTCAGTACCCTAAAAAAGAATATAAATAATTGTTCCTCATGGGCTGTTGTGGGTTACATCCAGTAAAGCTTGTGCACCACGTTTGGTTTATAATCCATGCTCATAAACCACAGTCGTGACGTTCATTATTTTAATTATGGGGTCTGCCCATTAAAAGCATTTCTAAGCCTCCCCTCGGAAACAACAGGGAGTGATCAAAACGCAACTCAAAGCAAAAACTCCCCTGAAATGTCAACCTCCAAATTACAGAGAAGACGTAAAGCTGACTTCTGGCTTTGATTAAAACTTGAATACTTTGTTCACTTTGGTTAAAAAAAAAAAATAATAATTAGAGAATGAATTATGACATACAGGACAAAAAATGAAGTAGAAAAATGAGAAATGTCAAAACAGCGCGCCAGTAGCTTAGAGAATATCTATCTTAATTCTGCCTGCTCTGCTGTGAGTTAGAGCAGAGATCTCTCTCAGGGATGCCCGCCCCACCTGCTCCCACCATCTCCAGTCCTACCGGGTCTTCAGCCCAGAGGCCGGCCTGGGTGAAGGGCCTGTCCTGGTCATCGTCCTCGCCATTGGCTGTGCTGGGTCTCCTCAGGGCCTCGTCATACTGCAGGCTGCAGACACTCTCCACATCCACGTCAAATGTCTCATCAGAACAGAAGATGGCCTCAAGAATGTCATCATCGGTTGTGAACAAGATTGTGTCCCCAAAGTGCTCTGGGGCTGAAAGAGTTACCAGGGAGGCAGAGAGTCAACTCACCCCAAAGCCCAGTGATTTTTAAGTAAAGAACATAAATCCATTAACCTTTGTGCAATAAAATCTTGAACCATACACAGTTCTTAATTTGTAAGTCTTATTATTCTACACGTATCTGCAAATGGAATTCAGGGACTACAAGAACCATGTCAGTTTAATGAAGGGACCTAATCTAATTAGAATCATTGTGATCAGTCATCAAGCAGGTGACATTTCTTAGATGTGAATGAGCCAGCATAGCAGATGTGGATGGTGCTCCTGCCTGCCCAGCTCCCGGCTCGTCCCTTTCATGGAGGTCTGGCCTGGAGGGCTCTGGGTAGCCTGATGCCGATGCCTAACTGGCTGTGGGGTTACAGAGACCCTGTTTCTGTGGATCAGGCTGAATGGAGCTTCCCTGCAGCCATATCCTTGCATGGCCTCTCCCCATTCCATTTCCCAAACCTCTCCTGAGTGCTCCCTCAAAGGTCCCTAACTGAGGGTGTAAACGGGTGTCAGAGTGTCAAGCAGGGCTTAGGGAGCAATCTGACAGACAGACCGTACCTCCTGTCAGAGTTCCGGAGGCCTTGGCGATTTCTCCCATAAAGATGCATTGTGCGTCTAAGAGCATCATGATGTCTTTCACACCGCGGAAGGAATGGATCCGTGATTTATTGTAATTCCAAATCCTGATCAGGGCCACTTGGCAGGGGTATGTGAAGTCGATGGTAATGGAGTGGGGCTTGCCTGGTGTGAAGGGCGCCAGCCAGACGTGCATGTCGTCTTGAGTCCTGTTCACCCCATCCATGAGGTTGGCGACCACACGGGGGTCTTTTCCATATGCTGGTAAAATGTTGATGTCAGGGGGGTCTGCTTGAATGCTCAGAATCTGCACTGGTTCGCCCGTGGAACTGAATATTTCTATTCCATTAAGGCCAACGTAGTGTCGGTCCCCCCACGTTGACTTGATATCGATGACCAAGTGCTGTCCATAGGGCAGGACGGGGATTTTAAAGTCGCTGTCATTGTCTGTCTCTAAAGGACAGCCATCCTGGGCCTGCAGCGGCTCTGGCATTCCCCCCTTGCCAGAGGGCGGCAGCTCACTCTGCCGGCTACCTTTCTGCTGCTGCAGGAACTCATCTAGGATGTCCCCCTGGAACTCTGTATTGGAGATGCGCCCCCGATGAGAGAGGTCGAAGGCGCTGAGGGAGTTCCACGACTCGTACAGCATGTGCTCCTGCTTGCTGCGCCACCAGGACCGCGGCAGCATCTGAGTGGACAAGGCATTTTCTGGAAAAAAGTACATAGGAAGGCCACATATGGAAGAATGCTAAATACAAAAACTCCCAGATGTGCAGCTTTGTTGTTGTTAACTGCCATCGAGTCAGATCTGACTCAAGGAGTAGCTGTTAGGTTTGAACCACCAATTTTGTGGTTAGCAGTTCAGTGCTTATCTTACAGAGCCACACCAGGACTCCTATTCATCTAGATTCAACACATTCTAGAGTATGGGGGACAAGCAATGATGTGCTCAGAGGGATTGTTCTGAGTGGTGAGTAGATCTTTGTAACTTTCTCTTCTCAGTTCCCTAGATGGAGTTCATACTGTTTTATCCTCAGGAAAACATGCTATTAAACAAGGCAAATGGCCCAGGTGTAATTACAAGGTAAAGATATGGAATGAATTATGTCTTGGAAAATGTATATTGAAACAATGTATTGAAATCCTGGGCCCTGTGGTTATTGTGCTGGACCGCAAGGCCATTTTAACTGCAAGGTTGGTGGTTCAAGCTCATCAGCTGCTCCTCGGAAACCCTACACAGGGTTGCTATGGGTGTGAACTGACTCAACGGCACTTAACAACAACACAACATACCTTAAATGGAGTCCTGGTGTGATGCTGTGGGTTAATGTGCTGGACTGCAAAGTTGGTTTGAACCACAAGGTCGATAGTTCAAGCTCACCGGTTGTTCTTTGGAACCCTTTTCCGGGTTCCTTTTGGTTGGGACTTGGTTCACGGGCCGTTACCACCACCAACTTCCTTTAATTGGGTTCTTGTTTTCCCCTTTTCGGTTAGGCCTTGGCCCCGGGTTTTGGTTTGAACCACAAGGTCAGCAGTTCAAACTCACCAGTCACTCCTCAGATACACTGTACATATTGCTATGAGTTGGAACCAAGTCAATGGCACTTAAAAACAATATGGCCCTGTTTGGAAATGATGTTTTCTTTGTTCTGCTAATTAGGGCATACCACACTAGAGTAGGTTCTAAGTCTAATCACTCTGAGTGATCAAAAGAGCAGATGGACACAGAGACACACAGAGGGAAGACACACCACGTGATCACGTACCAGCCAAAAAACCAGGAGCGACAGGGGCTACCAACAAGGCAGGAATCAATATGACCTCTCTTAGCCTCCAGAACCGTGAGAAAATACGGAGCTCTGTTGGGCTGCTAACCACAAGGTCGGTGGTTCACACCCACCAGTCGCTCCAAGGGAAAAAGAGGAGGCTGTCTGCTGCCCTCAAGATTTAGTCTCAGAAAGAAACCCAGTGTCGGGTTCTACGATCAGAACTCGATGGCTGTGAGCTCTTTAAAGCTTGTGGTATTTGTGCTACAGCAGTCTTAGGCCATGAACTCACGTCTCCTTGTGGCTAAAACAAGCTCCTAGGTTGCCAGTCCATGTCCTGATCAGCTAGAGAATGGGGCCAGTTGGGCAGAGGGGCAGCGCTGAAAGGCTGCTCTCCTCCGGGGTACAGTAAGCTGTGGCCTGTCCTCACAACTGTGCCATGGCTAACTGCCATCTTAGGGGTGTCACTGTGGAAAAACAGCAGCTGAGAATACAGGCATTGTGTTTTTGCTCCTTTCATATTGCGCTGTGCCCTGCACTCCATTTTCTGCCTGTCTGCTAGGGGGCCGGGCTCCATCAATTATCCCCTCTCTCCCAGAATCTTCAATCATTCTTCCCCACTGGCACCGTCCCTTCTCTGCCTGCAGACATGCATAAATCTCTCCTACCTAAAAGAAAAGAACGGAAAAAAAGAAAGCCAAGCTGATCTTGCGGGCTCTGCCAGCCACCGTCCTATTTTCTTCCTTCCTTTCTCTGTAGACATATTTCCCCTTTACCACCACTGCCCACTCCCCAAGCCCTGCAACCTGACTCCTGACTGCCCACCCAGACATCACTTCCCCTTCTCCTGGGGATGCACCCCAAACTCAAGCTATCTAAGCTGTGTGAATGCTAACAGCATCCCTCAAGCTGGGCCCATGAAAGGAGCCATGGGGAGAGGGGAGGCTAAGCTGGTGGGATGTAGATCTGAGCTACCAGTAGCCAGAGTCTGCCTGAGAATGCATCTAACACAGGGAACATAAGCTGACGATGGAGAGAGAGTCCGTGATGCTGTTGGAGCCTCTGGATCCAGCCATGCCTGAAGCAAACCTCTGGTGGCCTTCTGTCCCTTACATTCATATGACTCCGACAATTACCACAATCATCCACTGAAATGGATTTCTCCAAGTGGCCAATGACTTCCCAGGCAGACCTGTCCACTTGACATATCCTCCATTGGCTTTGGCGCTATCATACCTTCCGGTTCTCTACCTCCCCTGTTGACAGTCCTTTCTCTTTCTACGACCCTTGGCCCCTCCTGTCTATACCTAAGTCTGGGCACATTCCAAAGCATGAATTCAAGCCCCTCGGATTCTTTCCTGACACCACACAACTCCCAGGCAGGCGATGCTCAGTGCTACCCCTCAGGTCCACCCTGGCTCTGCCCCCAGGCTCCATCTTGTACTGCCAACAGTGTCTTGGACACGTCCACCTGGATGCGCCTGTCACTTCAAACTCCATGTGTCAAACAAGTTTGTCATCAAGTCTTCCGATTGATAAGATTTCTACTAAAATGAGAATGATAACATCAGACTCCTTACCGTGCAGACAAGGCCCTGAATGTGGCCCAGCTCATTGCTTAACCTGCTGCAGACACAGAGGCCTGTCGCTCCAGGGACACACCAACCCTCTGCTTGCCTCAGGGCCCTGACTGTACCTGCTGCCAGGAACGCTGTCTCTCCAGTCCCCCACTTCGCTGACTACTTGTCATCATCTCCCTGGAATAGCGTCTTTGGTCTTTGAAGTTCTGCCCCACAATCCCCATGGCTCCATCACAATACCCTGGTTTATTGTCTACTTCCCAGCAGGAAGGGAAGTACCAGAGAACAGAGACCTCATTGTCCTGGTCCCTGCTTCCTCTGGTGCCAACCCCCTCCCTCGGTTCCAGGGAGGCTGAGGGCTCTCCCCTCCACCACAGGTCAGCTCTCCAGCACCCATGCTATTCCTCTGCTCCCCATTTTTCCTGCCATTAAAAGAGGTGCCCGCTGTTTCTCCCAGTCCTGCGGCCTGACATCTGGCAGAAAGAACTCCCCATATGGACTGTCATGGCTTCAGTCATGAAATGAATGGCCAGTTGGGTTACAAGTGCACCAAGGAGACAGCGCTGGCTGCTGTGTGTCAGGGCCTCTCCTGCACCTCTCTAGCTGGGTGTGCAAGGAGTCAAGGCCTTACCTCTCACATGTTGCACACTCTGGATTTTAAAAGTGCACACTTGCCCCTGGACCAACTGGACGTGGCAGCAAGCCTACGGCCCATTTCTCTGACAGCAGGAAAACACACTACTCACTGCTCCTTGGGAGTTGGGGGTGCAGTAGGGATCAGCCATTGGCTCTGATTTTGTCATGATTTCTATCCACAAATGGGAACAAACAAGTTGCTGCTTCAGCATATGGTCAGTGTAAATCTAGGCGGGACCACGAGTTACTGTTGTTGTTGTTAAGTGCCATCGAGTCAGTTCCAACCCATAGCAACCCTGTATAGGGTTTCCAAGGAGCAGCTGATGAGCTTGAACTGCGAACCTTGCAGTTCAAATGGCTTTGCAGTCTGGCACATTAACCCACAGCGCCACACCAGGACTTATTAAAGGATGGGATTAAAGATTCAAAATATTCCTTGGTTGAGACAAATATACACTACTTCTCTGAGTAGCGTCCTGCTCTCCGCTCTTCTCCCTTGATGTTCCCAGGGACCTCCGCTCCTAGACTGAAAAGTTAATCACTCCCCTCCTTGCTACAAAATTTACATTTCCAACCCTCACAATCAGTCCTGATGACAATTATTCACTATTGTATCACAAGAGACCTATCCGCATTTCCTTTCATCAGTCCCACCTAGACAGATTGGCTACTACTCAGTGGAGATTATACCTTCCTCCATGACCTCAGTATTTAGATTCCTTCTTGAAAGCTTGTAAGCCAGTCACTTCTTGCCTTTGAAGCCATCCCCTCATTTTGGGTAGCCAATGTTTGGACATTGCCCATCCCTGTCTACTTTGTGTATAGAGGGGGTGGAAATGATCCTTGTTGCAAAGATCTGTTCCCTCTTTTGAGCTACTGCATCCATAGGTGGTCAAGTTCATCAAATTGTATTGTTGTTGTTAAGTACTGTGGATTCAGTTCCGACCCATTGTGACCCTGCAAAGGGGTTCTGAGGCTGTAAATCTTTACAGGAGCAGAATGCCTCATCTTTCTCCCGTGGAACCACTGGTAGTTTCGAACTGTTGACCTTATGGTTGGCAGCCCGACACATAACCACTATGCTACCAGAGCTCCTATTGTATGGTAGTCTGTACATTCGCTGAATTAGTGCCCTCACATTTGTCCCTATTTTTTCATTGATGGCCTTCATAATTCTGGGATTCACATTTAGGTCTTTATTCCATGTTGAGTTGGTTTTTGTATATGGCGTGAGGTGAAGGTCTTGTTTCAGTCTTTTGCATATCACTTTCTAGTTCTGCAAGCATCTGTTGAAGAGACTATCACCTCCCCATGTGATACATTTAGGTGTTTTGTCAAAAATCAGTTGGCTGTATGTAGATGGATTAATTTCTGGATTCTCGATTCTGTTCCATTGATCTATATGTCTTTCGTTGTACCAGTACCAAGCTGTTTTGACCACTGTAGCCATGTAGTAAATTTTGAAGTTGAGGAGTGTGAGGTTTCTAACTTTATTCTTCTTCTTAAGCAGTGCTTTGCTTATCCTGGGTCTCTTCATTTCCATATAAAGTTTGTAATTGTTTTTCCATCTTTGGTTGGCTTTTGTAAATGGTATTGCTTTCCTAAGGTCCTTTTCAATGCTGTCGTTTTTGTATAGAGGAATCCAACTGATTTTTGTATGTTGACCTTATACCCTGCCACTTTACTGAATCTTCCAAATGAGGTTTAGTAGCTTTTTTACTGAGTCCTTTGGGGTTTTCTATGTATAGGATCATATCGTCTGCAAATAGAGTTTCACTTTCTCTTTGCCAATTTGGATGCCTTTAATTTCCCTATCTTGCCATATAGCTCTGGCTAAGACTTCCAAAACAATATTGAATAGAAGTGATGACAAAGGGCTTCCTTATCTGGTTCCTGTTCGTAGAGGGAAGGCTTTCCGTTTCTCTCCATTAAGAGTAATGTAGGCTGTTGGTTTTGTATATATGCTCTTGATTACGCTGAGGAATTTCCCTTCAATTCCTACTTTGTTGAGTGTTTTTATCAGGAATGGATGTTGGATTTTGTCAAATGCCTTTTCTGCATCAATC
>NW_006408552.1:23678350-23694981 GCF_000296735.1 Chrysochloris asiatica | reverse complement strand
ATTTTGGTATGTTGTGTTTTCATTCTCGTTTGTTTCTAGGAACTTTATGAATTCACATTTAATTTCTTCTTTACCTAGTCGCTTTTCAGCAGGGTGTTATTCAGTTTCTATGTATTCGACTTTATTTCCTTGGTCTTCTTATTGTTGATTTCTCGTTTTATAGCATTGTGGTCTGAAAAGATGCTTTGTAGTATTTTGGTGTTTGTAGATATATGGGGGCTTGGTTTGTGAATTATCACATGGTCAATTCTGGAGAATGTTTCATGTGCACTAGAGAAGAATGTATATTGTTCTGTTATTGGGTTGAATGCTCTGTGTACATCTATGAGGTTAAGTTCGTTGATTGTACTATTTAGTTCCTTTGTAACTTTGTCAAGTTTCTTTCTGGTTGTTCTGTCCCTTTTCGAAAGTGGTGTATTAAAATCTCCCACTATAATTGTAGATTTATCTATTTCTTTCTTCTAGTAAGGTTAGCTACCAGTACAGACTTGCAGCCTCTGAAATCCTATACAGGGTTGCTATGCATCAGAACCGACTCCACGGCACACCACTAGTACCCCTATGAGATGGGACTATTACTGTCATTTTACAGATGAGGAGACTGAGGCTCAGAAGGGTTTCAGGACTTGCCCAGTCTGTGTATTAGAGGTGGGGAAGCCAGGATGCATGCCTGAGCAGTCTGACTCCAGAGTTTATACTTCTGTGCAGTGTGGCTGGGGGTAAGACTCCAAGGACCGCGGCCTGGCTCGGTAGGTCTGGGTGCTTTGTGAGGGTAAAGGCTGTATGTACTAATACTGAGATATAGCTGCCACCTGCTCAGCACTGTCCCTGTGGCAGGCTCTGTGCTTTGAAGCCATCATTCCATATAGCCCTCACAATACTGAGATGGAAGGCTGTCATTCCCATTTTACAGAGGAAGACACTGAGGCCCAGCTGGAGGTCCTACATGTATACACACGTATACATAGCAGAGTTTGGATTCAAATGGTTTGACTCCTTCCCAGTAACTAAATCTGAGTGCAAATCTTCAAAATCCCAGCCTCTGGCACCCTCATCTCAGATTGGAAAGGCCCTCAGAAATAATCTACTGCAAAGTCAGAAAGCTCTCAGGGTAGCACTGCCAGTAGATGTGTTTGGTTTTTAGTTTTTGTTTTTGTCATTCACTCATTTGTTTTTTGGCCCCACCAAGAAACCAAACCAAACCTGCTGCCATTGATCCTCACTCCTAATGACCCCATAGGACAGAGCAGAACTGCCCTGGAGGTTCTCCAAGGGTCAGAGAAAAAGAGGAAGCCCCTGAATACGATGGACCGGCACAGCCGCAGCAACAATGGACTCAGACGTAGCAACTGCGAGGAGGACGCAGGACCAGGCAGTGCTGTGCTCTGTTATGCACAGGGTTGCTGTGAGTCGAAGCCAACTCAACGGCACCTAATAACAACAAAACTCTCCAAGGAATCAGATGGCCACATCTTTCTTCTGCAGAGCAGCTAAGAGGTTCGAATAGCCAACTTTTCAGTTAGCAGTGAAGAACTTAACCACCACACCAACAGGACTTCTGATTTTACCCACAGTTGTTGTTGTGAAGTGCCATCGAGTCAGTTCTGACTCAATAGAGACCCTGTATAGGGTTTCCAAGGAGCAGCTTGGTGATTTGGAATCCCCGACCTTATGGTTCAAACTGAAGTCCGGGATGCTGCCCATTAGTGGCCCTCACACAAGAAGGATGGCACCAAGTTCAGATGGCTTCCAGTACTTACCTCTGCTGGCTGGCTGGTCATCATCATGACTACCACTGAGGGCATCCTTCCGTGGGCCTCTCCTCCCACTCGCAGGACGCTCTCTGTTGGAAGGCAGGTTGAAGATGTCTAGATCGTCTCCAGATACCCTGGGGCTTATCCTCTGGAGCCTGTCCCCTGCGATGACACTCCAACTGTTTGCCCACTCAGTCTCCGTCTCTCCAGGACCCACACCAACACCATCTTGCGGTGGAAGCTGGCCTTTCCAGTCCAGCCGCTGCTCAGGACTAAGCCAAAGTGGTTTGGACTTCTTGTCTTTCCCTTTGGGAGAAGGCTGTAACCAGGATGGGGTTTTGCCTGGTGGCTCAGAGATTTTCCTGCCTGTGACGTTTTCCAGTTGTTGGATTAGAGAGAGGTCCTCATTAACAGAAGGGCATTTCAAAGGCGGGGAGGGAGGAGGGTCACTGGGGACATCACCCATCAACATGGGGACTGTTAACATTCTTAAGCCTTTCTCTAATTCAGGTAAACTGTCCTTCATGCAATTAGTAGAATTCCTCCTTTCACCAAATAAACTTCCCTGTGAAGAAACCTTCACATCCAATAACGCTCCAGCTGGTAGCGCATAATTGAGACTGAGCTCTTGGTCCCCATCTGCACCAGCCAGCTTGTGGGCATCTTTGTTCTCTTCTGAGTCAGCGCTGGCGGCATTCTGTGTCCACTCATCCTTCTCAGTCTTCAGGTCCACTGCGATGCTCTGGTCAGCTGGAGCCTCTCCGCCACCTTTGTCTAATTTGCCATCAAAGACAAGGCTTTTGTTGACATACAACTTCACGTTCTTGGCACCAATGTCAAGATCCTGAAACCACAAGACAAAAAAAAGATGTGTGCTGTTAGACATGTGGTGTTGTAGAAGATTCCAAACAGAAGAACGTGAAATGCTAGAAACGTGAGCTTTCTCCAACTACAGCACTGGAGATGTTAATGAGACTTGGCCCGTTTCTGTGTGAACCGTTACATACGCTATAAATCAGTGGCCTCAATGGCTGCCTTGTCATTATGACCTCCTGTTGGGACATTTGTAATGGCCTACTAATTGGTCTCCTGCTTCCTGTCTCCACATTGCACCAGAGTTGATCTTCTACAAGAGCAAATGGGGCCCAGTCACCCCGCCTTGTAAAGCCCTTCAGTGGTGCTTTCAGCATCACGGCCATGTCCAGATGGCTCTGGGCTGTCCGTGTCAAGGAAGCCTGCTAGGCACAGAGAGTGGGGAGGCCTTGGGCTCAGCCGCATCAGGCTTTGGATCCCCTGGAAGAAGAGCCTGAGACAAGGACTGAGGTGTGGGTAGTTTATTTGGCAGGTGATTCCAAGACGGAGTGGGGAAGAGCAAGATAGGACAGGACTGGAGAAACCCCCCAAAGTATTAGAACTGCTTATTGCTTTGGGCAACTGGGACTATCACACAGGGACACTCAAGAGCCATTCAGAATGCTCCTCAGGCGTGCCTTTCAAGAGATGGGAGTGATTATCCACTGACTGCCATCCCCTGTATGTGAAGGTTGCCCATGTCCCCTCTGCCTTGTGCACAAGCTGAGCAGTTGAGGTGGGTAGTCCCCATGCCCAGGTGCTGTTCCACCTGCAATCAGAGGTGAGTCTGAAGGGGGTTCTGCTAAGGAATCTCAGCCTTTTAACAGGCTCTCCAGGTGAGACCTTGGCTGAGGGGATGAATTCTAAACCTCTGGGCAGGACTTCATAAAAGGGTCCAGCTCTAGGCTCTAGCATTCCTGTCCTGTATCATGCAAGTATTCAGTGCTTCTCTGTTCATGCTTAGACTAAAATCATACTTTCTCCTGAGATCCTACAGCAAACCCTTTTTTTCTTACAGCTTTATGTGCACTGTACATATTTAAAGCATACAAGTTTCTAAGTTTGAATATGTGTATCCACCCATGAAATTATCACTACAATCAAGATAGCAAACACACCCACCACCTCCAAAAGTTTCCTAGTACCCTTGTGTAATCCTTCCCTTCTCCAAACCCCAGGCAACACCAACCTGCTTTCTGTCACAATCGATTAGTTTACATTTTCTTATATGAATGCAATTCTATAGCATGTAGGCAACAGCAGGCAGAATTCTCACCTTCCAGGCAGGAAACTCAAGGAGCTCTGGTAGTGTAGTGGTTATAAGTCAGGCTGCTACCCTCAAGGTCAGCAGTTCAAAACTACCAGCAGTTCCGTGGGAGAAAGATGAGGCTTTCTGCTCCCATAAATATTTACAGCCTCAGAAACCCTATGCAGGGTCGTTATGAGTCGAAACCGACTCCACAGCACACCACCACCCCCACCACGAACATGAGGCAGGAGATTCAGGTTTGATTCCTGGCCAACTGCCTCATGCACACTACCACGCATCTGTTACTGATGGCTCATGCACTGCTATAATGCTGAAGAGGCTTTACTGGTATTTCCTGCCTAAGACAGACTAGGAAGAAAGGCCTGGTGATCAACTCTAGAAAACCAACCAATGAAAACCCTGCAGATTATTGTAATAATGGCCTGATCCTTTTGACAACAGCTAAACCAACAACGTAATTATTTTGAGGTTCATCCGTGTTGTTGTGGGACTTGTCCGCTAAATGTACAGCGAGTCCCCTCCTGTCTCCACTGATTCTCTCCCGTTCTCTCTCCAGCCCTCCAGCCAGGTTGTCTCTACCTCCACATGGGAGCCCATGCTGCCAAAGGCCCAGTAACGAGGAGGACAGAGCATCCCTGCTTGTTCACACCCGCTGTCCCAGTGTACTCAATCAGAAACAGCTCCCTCTTTCCTCAAAAAGTGCTCTGGTCTGGATATTAGATCACATGGTCACTAAGTAGGGTGCCATGGATGGACAAATCCAATGGGAAATCTCCGCCATCCCCTGGTGGCGAAGCTGCCCAGCAGAATCTGTGCAGCTGGCCGCTCATCCTTGGGCCACCATGGCTCTGCGGCCCCTGCCTTCCCTCCTACCTCGCAGCAGCACCTCCCTAGCTCCTGGGTTGGTGTCTTCTCAACAGCTGGGCTGCTCCCAGCTTCCATCTGGGCCTTCTGACTTTACTATACTATCCCACTAGATGGTCTCATCAAGGCTCAAAGTTCTAAATACAACTCCTGTGTAGGTAATTCCCAATTATTTTTATTTCTAATGCTGCCCTCCCCAGTGACTACTGCCCTCTCTTGCTAGGCATTAGCCACAGGCTGAATCGATGCCCCATATATGTGCCAATCTGGCTGGGTTGGGGTTAGATTGATGACAAGAACCTTTCCACAGAGCCGAGAAAGAGACAGGAAGCCTTCCCTGAAGCTGTGCCCTGAATTTAGACTCCTATCCTCCTAAATTTGGTAAAGCCAATCACTAGAGGAATTTCTGTTATAGCAGTACTAGACAACTCAGACAAACTCTATGTGACATCTCAACCTCAGTATGCCCAACATGGAATCCTGAATTCACTTTCCCCAGATGGAGGCTTCTCCCAGCTCAGAAATGGTTCCAATCATGGAAGGAGTTTCAGTGGCACTTTAGGATAAGCACTAGACTGTGAACCACAAGGTCAGTAGTTCAAATTCTCAACGTCAGAAAGACGAGTCTTTCTCTCCTGTAAAGATAGACAGGCTTGGAAACTCTATGGTTGCTTTGAGTTGGAATTGACTTGACAATAGTGGATTTGGTTTAGTTTGGTGACCAACCATGTAGCAAAAACCTAGGAGCCTTTCCTCTGGCGTGCTCGCTCTCTCTTACACTCTTCCACTTACCCATTCACCCACCCACTCACATATTCAATCCATCAGCAAACTCTGCAGCTCTCCCTCCAGAGCTCCTCCAAATCAGAACTCTTCTCCCAGAATGCATGGCTGCCTCCCCATCCTGACCACCATCTCTCCTGACACAACAACCTTAGCCTCCTAATTGGTCTCTTAGCTTCCCTGACCCCTACTTCCCTAACACATTCCATTTCTACACAGCAGCCTGAAACTGTTTTTAACCTGCTTAAAACTTCCCAACCATTTCCTACTACCCGAAATGTATAAATGTTGTTGTTGTCAGGTGCCATCGAGAAGGAACCAACTCATAGCGACCCCACGCACAGCAGAATGAAACAATGTCCGATCCTAGGCCAACCTCACTACCGCCGCCACACTTGATGCCATCAATGATGCCACTTGGCCGATCCATCTCGTTGGGGGTCTTCCTCTTTTTCTCTGACCCTCCATCTTACCCAGCATGACATCTTCTCCAGCGACTGTCCCTTCTGACAATATGTCCAAAGTATGAGATATGAAGCTTAGCCATCCTAGCCTCCAAGGAACATTCTGGCTGCACTTCTTCCAAAACAGATCTATTGGTTCTTTTGGCAGTCCACGGCACTTTTAGTATTCTCCTCCAACACCACAACTCAAAGGCATCGATTCTTCTACGATCTTCCTTAGTCACTGTCCAGCTTTCGCATCCATATGAGGTTATTGAAAATACCATGGCTTGGGTCAGGCGCACCTTAGTCCTCAAGCTGACATCTTTGCTCTTCGACACTTTAAGAAGTTCCAGTGCAGCAAATTTGCCCAATGCAATACGTCGTCTGATCTCTTGACTGCTGCTTCCGCGAGTGTTGATAGTTGATCCAAGAAGAATGAAGTCCTTGACAACTTCAATCTCTTCTCCATTGATAACAATGCTGTTTATTGGTCCAGTGGTGAGGATTTCTGTTTTCTTTACATTGAGTTGTAATCCATATGGAAGGCTGTGCTCTTTGATCTTCATCAGTAAATGTTTCAAGTCCTCTTCACTTTCAGCAAGCAAGGTTGTATCATCTGCATATCGCAGGTTGTTAATGAGTCTTCCTCCAATCCTGATGCCACATTTTTCTTCATAGAACCCAGCTTCTCGTATTATTTGCTCAGCATACAGGTTGAATAAGTATAGTGAAAGAACACAACCTTGTCACACACCTTTCCCAATTTTAAATCATTCAGTGTTCCCATGCTCTGTTCGAACAACTGCTTCTTGGTCCAGGTACAGATTTCTCAGAAGTACAATTAAGTGTTCTGGAATACTCATACTTCTCAATGTTGCCCATAGCTTGTCATGATCCACACAATTGAAAGCCTTTGCGCAGTCAATAAAGCATAGGTAAACATCTTTCTGATATTCTCTGCTTTCAGCCAAGATCCATCGGATATCAGCAATGATATCTCTCGTTCCACAGCCTCTTCTGAATCCAGCTTGAACCTCTGGAAGGTCTCTGTCAATGTATGATTGTAGCCATTTCTGTATTACCTTTAGCAAAACTTTACTCGCTTGAGATATCAAAGTGTATAAAAGTACACCCTAACTCCTTCCAGGGTCCAGCTCTGTGTGTCTAGCTCCCATCATGCTTCCTGTCCCTTCCCTGCGCTCTGCTCCAACAGGACAGATCCTCCTTCTTGACCCTGTCTAACTCACTCCTGCCACCAGACGTGTGCACCCTGGAATGATCTCCCAGATATATGCAGGGTGGGCTCCTCCTTGTCCTCAGGCAGACCATTCACAGCATTACCTCGAGGGCAGCCCCTGCCCCATTGCTCTGTTTTACATATTTCCTTGGCTCTGAAATGGTCTTGTTTATCAGTTTTACTTATTTCCCAGCTTCCCCCAACTCCCTGCCCCAACTCAACGTGAAGCTCCCAAACAGCAGATGCTCTGCCTATCTTGCCCAAGGGTCTGGCAGGTGCCTGGCACATAGCAGGCACTCAACAATTATTTTGGGATTAAATAAATGAACAAACACAGGTGTACTTCTCCCAGGTCAACACTACTGCTGTTCTGATGTTGTTGTAATACACTGATCAGAAAAATGTGGCTTGCTGGTTTCACCCCCAGATCAACTGCCATCTTTTGGTGACTCCCAATCTTTTCTTGGGGTTGTTGTTAAGTGCAATTGAGTTGTTTTCGACCCACAGTGAGCCTTTATAGGGTTTCCAAGAAGCAGCTGGTGAGCTTGAACCGCTGCCCTTGTGGCTCAAATGACTTTGCAGTCCAGTGCATTAACCCATAGCACCACACCAGGACTGAAATCCCAGAGGGTGCCATTCTCCTGCTGCAACCCTGTTACCTTCCTGAGAGCTAGGTGAGTAAGTGCTAACTAAATTTCTAGTTCACAGGTTTCTAGAGAGCTAGGCTTCAGTCATCCAATTGCAGGATGACGGGCCGCTATTTACCGCCTGTCAGAAAAGTCGATTCTCAAAGCACTCTTTTACATGTTTATATAGATGTGCTCTCTGTTTAACGGAAGCACAGAGCAAATACGTGCTGTGAATTAATGAGGAAACAGCTATATGGAAAGGACAGCATGGGCACTTTTCAATGACTAGTCCCACAAAATTACCACCATGGAAACATGTGGCAAGACAGAGACACTTTTTTAAAGGGGTGGGGGCCTGAGTGAGGCGGTTCTAATGGAACATCTGGCTTCTGAAATGTGCTCATCTACCTTCCGCTATCTGACCTCTCACCTCTAACCTATGCCTGAAATCTGGCTGAGAGAACAGAGCAGGGGCTCCACACTCTAGTGCCCACAAGGGGTCAGGAAGAAGCTCGGGTGGAACCCACAGAGTATGGGGGTAGCCTGTGGGCTGGATTTGGCCTGAGGGTCACTAACAGGGAACAAGGATTAGCCATTTCCCTGGGTATTCTGAATTGGAACAATAAAAGAACACAGGTGGTCTGTGGAACAACTCAGCAAGGCAGGTGCTAGGTAGGGGCATGAGGTGAAACTCTCAGGGTAGGACACAGGTTTGACTGGCTGGAATACCTGAGGCCCTCTCAATTTTGGGTCAAGCTAGACCCCAAGAAGGCCTTGTCTTTGGTCACATTAGTGGCCACTGGGTAAAATCCAGAGCTTCCATTTTTAAAACTAACTCCCTTTTTGCCCCATTCCACTCCTTCCTCCCTCTCCAGGGGAAATCTGGTCATCCCCGCCAGGGTGGGGTGTGTGCATGTGAGACTGTGTATGCTAGAGAGAAATTATTTCCTACAGATGAACCCCTGCCCATATCTCAAAGACTGTGGTCAACCAAATGCAGACCCACAGTCTGTGAGAAAACAGTGTGAAGGACTTAGGGGCCCTCCGCCCCTCAGTTCCCATCTCTGCATGAGAAATGTCTTTAGGGATGGGCACAGGGGAACAATGTTCTGGCTCCTAAAGAGCCTGTCTGCTTCGTCCTTCCCAATAACCAGGGCTTTAAACCTTGGCTGTTTCCTCCTTTGTGCCGCTTCCAAGAAGTTCAGGGCGACACTAGATCAAGCCAGCTACCTTAACCTTCAGAATCTGTTTGTCATCTCCTTGTTTCCTTGGTGATAATGTTTTATTCCTGGTTTAACTAGACTTATCGTTATGCCCTTTGTTGATGCTGCCTCAAGCCCCTTGGGGAATGGATTTTCAAAAGGGACTTTAGAGGCTCTGTGGTTGGCATGGGAGTCACCTGAGCTCCTCTGCTCACCCACCTCTTGTCCTTGTGTCTGTATCCTGCTTCCTCACACTTGACGAGACCCAAGCATATTGAGACTGCAATGCATTTTTAATACCACAATATTAATATCATTTCCATTTCAGTAATTTAATTAACTCAGCAAGGCCACTTGCCACTCCAGCCCAGGAGCAGAAGAACACACAGGCTGCTCAGCCAAGATTGATAGTGGTGCTGCTCCGCTGTGACAAGGACCCAAGCACCCAAAGCGGAGGTGTGGGCTTTCCTGCCCCCAAGGCCCCTCCCCAGAGATGAGCGCTGGCTGAGTGAGGAAATCTCAGGGGCAGACTGCCACATGCCAGCACACTCTTCCTTGACAGGAGAGCACCCTGAGGTGGCCCAGATGTACAGCCCCTGAGGTCCACACCGAGGGGCTCTACAGAGAGACCATGAGCACGCTGCCGCTCCCTGCCCCGTGCCCAGGCTGGCTGGAAGGGTTCTTGGGGCTTGTCTCTGCATGGTCTTCCAAAAGAAGTCACCGAGTCTACCCTGACTGACAGAGAGCAGCTGCAACGAGGCCTAGCAGAGTGAGACCCCAGGTGAGTCAAGGGTCTCAGAGCTGGGCCTGCAGCCTTGGTCACCGTACTACGCAGTGATGTGTCCACATATCGCCTGACCCCACCGGGACGTGAGGCCCTCCGGAATGGGTGAGTGGTCTATTCCTAGCTATCTTCAGGTCTAGTTCTAAGATCTCAGTTTGCTCCTCCCTGGAGCACCTGAACTTCAGACATGACAGGGAGCCCGAGGTCTGCGGAGAGCCCTCAGTGGATATTCACAGCACTCTTGGGAGGAAGCCAATGGAAACCTGCAGTGTTAGCTCTGGGCACATTACCCAGGCCCAGACAACACCATGGACTTGGAGGGAATCAACTTGAGTGGACCTGACCTGCAATCGAGGTCAAAAACTGGCTCTGATGGCTTCCACCAGCTTCTATCATGAGACAGACCACAAGGTGGGCACCAGTCTGCCCGCAAGTCATGTGATTATCAACAAGTTCCTTTCTTTTTCTGAACCTCAATTTCCCTACCTATAAAATGGAATTGCTAACCATTATTCCTCATAGGATTGCTGTGCAGAATACCAGCAACTCCAACTCCTCTGCCATCATGTCGATTCTGACTCACAGTGACCCTGTATAGGGTTTCCAAGACTGTAAAGCCTCATCTTCCTCCTGCAGGGTAGCTGGTGGGTTTGAACCACTGACGTTGTGGTTAGCAGTCCAGTGCTTATCCTATAGCACCACCAGGGTTCCTTGCTGTGCAGAGTAAGTGAGCCCATACATGTCAAGTACTGTGAATTCTGCCTGGCACATAAGTGTTCAAGAAACATGAGCTACCATTCCTGCCCTGTACCCAAGGCTGGCTGCGGGGGAATAGCCCGCCCTAGCGGTCCCTGCCCTTTTCCCTATCCCCATTCCTGGCAAAGCTGGCAGCAGGCAGAGCTGGACCCACTCAATCCAGTGTGGGGCCAAAACTGACTCTCGTTGTCTTACATCTGGGATCAGGTCCCAGTAAGAAATTCTTGCAACTTTATTCAATTAAACCGGAACTGGAGGGGGCTGCCAGAGTCCTGGTCTGTGTGGGATGCAGAAGTGAAAACACAAGGCCCCGCTCCTCACAAAGTGCACAGCTAGCCTGCATTAGGGGGCCGCAAACTCAGAAAGCTGTGGTGTCACAATGAGTGGGGATTGCTGGGGTTCAGGGGCTGTGGTGGGCGAGAGGACAGACAGCGGGCCGGTCCACAGAGGGAAGCAGCTACTCAGCTCCAGGCGATGGCTGTTACATTGGGAATGTAGCCAGCTCATCAAAAGCCAACTTTTACATGCTGTCAAATGATTCCCAAGCTGTAAAACATTGCATGGGCCAAACAAAGAGCACTGGTCAGCTGGGTTCCGCTAGGGACACCTGTATGTAGCAGACAGTAAGACCCACCCCAGGGAAGCTTGTGACTTCTCCCAGAAGGTTCTGGTTCGATACTTCTGGAAGGGACGCAGGGGCAGGCTGGGATGAAGATGGGGATGTTTCAGAAGCACAGGTGCAAGGAATGACAGGAGCTAAGGCCCAGAGGCTGGCCTGGGTGGGGGTCCAAGAGGAGGTGGTCTCCACAGTAACAGTGGCAGTGGGGTTGGTGACTGATGATGTGAAGTGAGGACAACATGCCATGCTTTCGAGATGAGTGTGTGTGTGGGGGGGGAGGGGGCTGTGGTGCTGTGACTCAGCTCCCCCAAAGCTGCGGGTGTGAATGTGGGCCTAATGTTGCCAGATCTTCGTCTCCAGGAAGAATGAACACTTCGCATCTTCATGCAAAATCTCCCAAGTTTCAGATGTTGCTGTTGTTAAGTGCCCCCAGTGTGTAGGGTTTCCGAGTCTGTAAATCTTTGCAGGAGCAGAAAGCCTCATCTTTCTCCTGAAGATGAGTGGGTGGGCTCGAGCTGCCAATCATGTGGTTCAGAGTTAAGTGTTTATCATATAGAGGCACTGTACTTCCCAAGATTTAGATGGCGCCAATTAATTCAGAGAGTTTTGAAGAGAGTTGACACGTGTCTGTGAACGGCACTGGATCCATCCACCACACACAGCCTTGGGAAGCCCCCTACAGTTTCGGGCCTGGCCCAGCCCTTCCTGGCCCACAAAGCCCAGCAGCACTGAACCATGGTTCTGTCTGTATGTCTAATTCCCCACCCAGCACCCCTCCTGAGCGGGAGGTGAGCAACATGCATCTGCTGATGAGAAGAGGGTCTTAACAGATGAGAGGGTGGAGCAGGGAGATGGGGAAGGGGTCACACACACTGGGTCAGCAAGTAGAAGGCAAGAAGGGAAGAATATGGAAGAAGGTCGATTTGGGGAATAAAAATGCAGGACCAGATGACCAGCGTGAAAGGGCAAAGAGAAACGAAGACTCAGAGCCAAGTGCCACAGATGATAAAGGAAGTGGAGAAGGAATCCTGGAATGGATGGGTCCTGGGTTTGGGTTAGAATATCAGTGCCTTCCCAGGTGGGAATGGCAAGAAAATTTTACTGGTGGCCAGAACCAAAGCTTTGATGAGAAGCTAACCTCAGGTGATGGCTAGATTTGGGGACCAATGAATAAATTCAACAGGAGGCTACTCCCCTGCATTCTTAGAGGGAAAGGACCTAGTTTGGGATCACATTTTACTTCCCTGATGCTTTTCCCTTCTTTTGGAGACAGCACCTCAATTTTCTACTCGGAATTCATCCTTCATTTAGCCTCACCCAAGGAGTCCTGGGTGTGGTGCTCTGGGTTAATGTGCCAGACTGCAAAGCCATTTGAACTGCAAAGTTAGCGGTTCAAGCTCACCAGTCGCTCCTCAGAAACCCTGTCCAGGGTCGCTGTGGGTCAGAACAGACTCAACGGCACTAACACCACCAACATGTGAATAACATGGACCTGGCCAGTGGGTGCTGACGTGAGGCTTTCACAAGGACAGCTTGAAAAGAAAACTCTTTCTTCAGGAACTGCTGAAGTACAGGAGGTCGAATGCCATCAAGTGAAGACACAGGTAAATGACCACAGGGAGAGACAGAGTCCCAGGGCTATGAGGTAGACTCACAGATCCTACCATGTCGGCTCTTCCGTTATATGAGCCAAATCATTCCTTTTTTGTGCTTAAGCCAGTCTGTTAGCGTCTCTATCCTTTGCTACTAAGCGAACCTTGGCCCTGCTACTGAGAATTTCGACTGCTAGGCTCAGCTACTGAACCAGTCTTGTCCAGGAGAGCAGGACAGACATGGATTAGGAACCCCATCACCATGAGGAGAGGGTGCTATTGGATTCCCATTGCTACCGAGGCCAGCACCTACACACAGGTGAGCGGCCCTCCCCTGCTAGGCATCCGCCGGGCTCCACGACAGATGGTCCCGGACCTGCACCACACAAGGCACTGCCTCAGCTTCCTCTTGCTTCGGAAGCTGTACTCCCACTCCTTCTGGGAGTAGACTTTGGCTCCGAGGCCCAGCCTTCTGGTCGGAGCCTGCCTTCCTTGTTGGGCCTCTCCCTGAGAAAGCTGAATTCTCTGCTCACCTGCCCTTCTCTTGCAGCTGGGGGCCTAGTTCAACCCTCAGCCTGCTGTGACTCCCTTGAATGTCATGCCTGTATCTACCCTGACCCCATGACCCCATCTGAGAGCAGTACCAGTGACTGACAAGGACCTAGACCAAGTCTGAGGTCAACATCTCAGGAAGCACTCATGCAACTGGAGTGTCTCCTTTCCACCCACCACTCTGTTGAGATGCGTCCCAGGCCTGAGGGTGCTAGTCCCTGCCTGCCATGGGCCAGAAGATATGCATCTTGTCACACCATTAGGCCACACTGACTAAACGGGTCTGACAAAGGCTACATTGTTTATTTCATAGTTATTGCCACATTTGGTCTTAGTTTGTATCCTGACCCAAACAAACCAATTGCAAAAAGACAACTTTAGACGATGGGGGTATATCTGAATACGGACTGGATATTGGTACTGGTGCTGTATGCTGCCTAGGACTGGGTATGAAAGGGCTAATCAAGCACGGTTAGGTATGGCACTGGCATTAGGGTTTTGTTGTTGTTGTTGTTAAGTGCCATCTAGTTGGTTCTGACCCACAGTGACCCTGTACAGGGTTCCCAAGGAGCAGCTGGTGAGCTTGAACTGCAGCAGTTCAAACGACTTTTTAGTCTAGTTCATTAACCCACAGTGCCACACCAGGACTCCATGTGGGTTTTGTATCTTTTTAAAATCTATTTTTTTAGAGAATCATACTGAAGTATTTGGAGTCCTGGTGTGGTGCTGTAGGATAAGCACTGGACTCCTAACTGAAATTTCAGCGGTTCTAACTTAGCAGCCACTCCTTGAAAACCCTATACCGGGTTCCTGTGAGTCGGAACTGACTCGATGGCACTTACCTGACACAAGAACACTGAAGTATTTATGATTAAAATGGCACAACATCTACAATTACTTACAAATGCTACCGGAATAGCTGAAACAAGAGTGGCAGAATGTTAATAACTGTTGAAGTTGGGTGGCAGGCACATGAACAGCTAATCTCTCCACTTGTACGTTTGTTTGAAATTTTCCAGAGAAAGAATAATAATAATAATAAAGGCAATGCTAAAAATGCGAATACAGTCACAGATGAATGGAGTCTATTCATGCTGCTGGGCCCCCTTCTTCCCACAAGGGCTGTCACCTAGTCCAAGCCACCACAGATGAAGACCATGCCACACGCCCTCTGTCTGCCCATTCCCCTTCCCCTAAGACCCATTCTCCAACAGCAGTCAGAATGAGCTTTTCAACGCCTCAGTCAGACTGCATCACTCTTGATGACAGGACTGACAGCTGTACGGAGCTCAGAGAGGCGTTCAGAGCACTTTACATAGACTGATTAGACACCTCTTCCCCCTGCTTCATAGATGAAGAGACTGAAGGTTAGAGGCGCTGAGGAATGAGCCCAAGGTCACACAGCCCTGCTCTGACCCTGCCCTCTCTTCTGAGTCTGTTGGAGTGAAACGTGCAGAGGTCCCAACTACCTTGGGGACCTCCCTTCACTCTTTCCTTTGCCTTCAACAACGTGCTACCTGCGACAAACTCCTGCCCTGGAACTGTGTAAGCCTGCTCTTGGTGTTCCCTCGGCCTGCACACTCCATGGCTGCTCGTTGTCATTCAGCTCAGAGAAGACCTTGGTCACCTTTCTCACCATTGTCCCCTCTTACTTTCTTCAGAACACTGAGCAGTGTCTGGAACTTCCTGATCCATTTGCTTTGCTGTTTACTGTCCCTGCCCCTTAAGAAGGGGCAGGGTCATGAGGCCAGGGTCTGTCTGTCTGCTCACCATTGTATCTGGAACACCTAGACCTGAGCTGTCTAATATGTAGCCACTAGCCACATGTGAATACTTACATTTAAATGACACTGAAACACACAAGGCAGATAAAGAACATTTCTGTTGTTGCAGAAAGTCCCACTGAGCAGCTGTCCAAGACTACTGTGATTTGCCATAGACACAATCTGCTGGGGGCCCCTAATATGCACTCACTTGAAAACTATACACTGAGAATCGTTTCTGTGCGTACAACACACCCTGGTGATGTGGGTGAGGATGGTGATGATGGTGGGCTTTGCTGAAGGGAGGGGTCACCTAGCAGTTAACTAACATGACTGCTACAAGGGGAACAGATGGGTCCTGGGAGCCGTTGGAAAGCCACTAAGGAGGATGGGTTTCAGCCTGGGTCCCAGAGAGTTCTCACAGGAAGGAGACTCTGGTTTCCTTTGACAACACATTCAGGGTGCCATCCCAGGGCAGGTGTGCTGAGAAAAACCAGAGGGGTCAGACACACCTTGTGGACCCTCCCCAGTTTTGGGTAAGGATTCAATCTGGGGACATCAAATATGTGACACACATACTACCATTCACGTCCTGAGTTCTCCTGGCCTGGCACCCTTTCCTGATGAAACAGGAAGCAGCGTCCAGCTCTTCCTCAAGACGGCTCTCCAAGCCTCCATTTCCAATCAGTGTTGGCAAAAGAGATGCAGTCTCTCTGCCAATAAGGCTCTCGCTGTGCGAAAACCCAGCTAGTTTAGCCATAAGATAGGGAATAATAAACCTGCCCCTGCCCCAGCAGGATTATTGGGGGGACTCCTTGAGGTGATTTGTTTGTTCAGGTATTTGCTCAAGTCTCCTACATGCAGCATCAGTATATGGCAGCTGTAACAAACACTGCTTTGTGTGCAGTGTGCTGCCTTGTGTCCACCTGCTGTGGATGGATTTCAGCCTCTAAGTTCCCCCTGAAGGGCTGCAGCTCTGGGCCAGCTCATCCTCACTGCATCTAATGATGGGAGAGGAGCCCAGGAAGGTTGGCTGAGGACTTAACAGCTAGTACATTTGTAAAACGTAGTGACGACAATGGACTCAAGTGTCAGAACTGTGAGGGTGCTGCCGGACTGGGATGTTTCGTTCTGTTGTGCATGAACAACAGAACTGACTCAATGGTACCGACAACAACACATTAAAAAACAACAACAACAACAAAAATGACTCCCCTTTCTCCAGTAGCATTTTTCCTTATACTCTAAGTAAGTCTTGGTTGGATTAGCCCCATAGCCCCACACTGAACTTTTCTTCCTTAGATTCACAGACACAAACACTATTAACAAGCCATGTCTACCGGGCCGAGCGATATTTCCTATAAACTCTCATTTTATCTCCTCTAAAGCACACAGTAATAGTGTTCTCTGGAGAATATTAAATCAACCCAACCTACAGCTGCATTTGTTCACACTTTCCTGCCCCCGGTAAATTCTGGCAACAGATGGGTGTGTGTTACATAAATGGCGCCCTGTCAGGGACTACAAC
>NW_006408552.1:23651649-23678250 GCF_000296735.1 Chrysochloris asiatica | reverse complement strand
CCCCCCACGCTCCGTTTTGTTTGTAGAAGCACCTCAAGTCTCAAATCCCTGCAGCCCACAGCCACGACACCCTTGTGTTCCCATGGGACTCTTAAGACCCTTTCCCTCTTCTTTATTCTGTGTGCACAGGGCTGCTGAGTGTGCCTTACGCAGTAAGCCAGAGCATGATCAAAGGGACAGTACTTATCTTCTTGGTAATCCAGCATAAAATCTGCTCTCCTTCATTGGAGTCGTTTACCCAGAGGCAAGACTGAGCTACAGGCAAGCCTGGACAGCCAGCTTTGCTTCCATACCCATCCCAGGAGACGCCAGGGTGTGCTAACAGCAGGATGCTCTGGCCCCGAAGCCAGCCCCTCCGCACAGCCAGGACCAGGGCCAGCAGGCAGTGAAGGGGACGCTGGCATGCCCACAGCACTTTCCTCACTTGGTCCAGTGAACTTTTGTGTGTTCAAATTTCAACTTGAGGCACTGGCTTCAACACCACAAAAAACAGCCATCAGGAGAAGACTTGTTCCTTCTGGGGTAACACTGTGCTATGACCTAAGCCATATGGGACCCTCTCTGCCAAATTGGCCTCCTCCGGATAACAGCACTCTCTAGGTAGGCGGCTGGCTGGGGGGAGAGAAGGAGGAAGTACTGGCACTCTTAGGCTCTGCCTGGAAACTGCGGTGGGGCCTGGGTGACCTCACCATTCAACCATATAACCAAAGGGATTGACCTTGAGCCCTTGGAGCAAGGAGAGCCTCCGGGGCTTGGAAGCAGCAGAGAAGCATGACCAGAGCCCCCTGGTGGCCGCTGGCGGGAGAGCAGTGCTCCTCTGCACCTCTGTGCCTTCGGACCCGACCTGCCTGGGCTCATTGTTGCCGCCCCTGCACGCAGCTCAGCTGTCTGCTCTGGCAGGAACACTGCCCGACTCTCCCAGTCTGAGGCACACAGCGCTCCTCCAAGAGTTACAGTCTGGGAAAGCCACATCAGCTCAAAGAAGAGTTTGGTTTGAACTGAACCATAGTTACAAAAGACTTGAAGTGAGCTCTGAACATTTACAGACCAGGCAAGGTGATACCAGGACCCAGACTTGTAGTTCCCCAGGACAATACAGACGGCCGATCAAGCAGCACTGCTGGCATTCCTACATGGCAACCAGTAGTTGAACCTGAAGAGTGGCACCCCTTAGTCAAGGACAGAGACCCTCTAACGGTTTCAGGCATCATGTCATTTGTATTATTACTCCCCCCCTTACAGCAGAGGAGTCCTGGTGTGGCGCTGTGGGTTAATGCGACAGACTACAAAGCCATTTGAACTGCAAGGTCGGTGGTTCAAGCTCACCAGCGGCTCCTCAGAAACCCTATCCAGGGTCACTATGGGTCAGAATCGACTCAACGGCACTTTACAACAACAACAGATGAGAGGAAGGTAAAACAATTTGTCCTCGTGTCTATCAAAAGAGGAACAAGAAGACACACTGAGGGGTTCTGTCCTGTCCTGCCTTGCTCGCTTTGCTCCTCACTGGTTCCTTAGGGTGCCTGTGTTTGGAGGCCTGCCAGTCTGGGTCCACCTTTATTGCTGCACTGCTTCAAGCATCTTTGCTTACTTGTCTATCTGCTTTCAGATGAGAAGCACCTCCAGGGCAGGACTGTGACATGGAGCCTGGTGGCACTAGTGTGCGTTCAGTAACAAATGCTGAATGAATGAACAAGTGTCAATAAATATGTAGATGATAGCCCAGAGGGAAGAGGATGTGGGCCTGGGTGTGCAGTCGCCATGAGGGCAGGGAGGTAGGGGCAAACAGCACAGGGGAGAAGTGTCTTGGCACTTAGAGGGATCCAGGCGCATCAGCACCTTCCGGAGAGGCCTGGGTCCCTGCCCCTGGCCCGCTGAATCAGAATCTGTTTTAACAAGATCCCTGGTAATTCATTTGCAGGTTAAAGTCTGAGAAGGGCTGGCTAAGACAATGAGCCTGGAGTCCCACTGCATGGGTTCAAACTCTCAATCCACTTCTTATGAGTTGGGTGACTTGTGACAAGCTACTTAACCTCTGTGTCTCCTGTTCCTTATCTGCAAAATGAGTATACACATATGAATTACGGTGGGGACTAAATGGCTCACAGCTAAGTGCCCAAGAAATTCCAGCCATCCTGTGTCCTGCTAAAAGGGGCTTGCAAATAGTTAAGTGCCTAGTGATGACGAACCTCAGTTCCTATTTTGCCAGTTGCCCTACAGGGCAGCTGAGAACACCCCTGGAATCCCAGGAGATGCCAGTGCTGACGTGAGTGGGTGAAAGCTCCCGCAGGCAGACACAGCATCAGGTCTGCGGTACCCACTTTGTAACTTCAGAAATCAGGCTATTGGCAAACGGCTAACTGCTCCCATCAACCAAGTGCCTAACAAGGAGTCAGAGCCTTGTTAGGCACTTGGTTGATGGCGTAAGTAAGTCAAGTTACTTACGCCATCAGCTGACCAGTAGTTCCAGACCTTGATCGTGGCTAGCCCAAAGTCGCGCAGCTGTCTTGTGTTGCGGATAATAAAGGAGAGCTGGAGGGGCGGCTGGAAGGGGCAGGTCCACAAGGCGAGGTCCTTCTTGCTCTGAAATGCCAGCAGGGGAGAAAAGTCATTAAGCACGTTTCTGCTTCCCCCCAAGTCAAAGGCCAGCGTCTGGGGAACTGTGGCACTAATGAGAGGCAGGCAGCAGCGGTTCTGCACCCTCAGTGAGCCCCTCTGACCTCCCACCCAGGCAGCATTTCAATGAGAAATTCAGCAGCCTTATTTGAATCCACATCTGCTCCACATCTGCAGCTCTGCGGTAGGCAGCGGGTGGACGAGCGGGGCATGCACAGGGGTTAGGGAGAAAGTCTAGAGAGCACAGGGAAGGAGCCTCCAGAGCTCCAGGTGATTAACCAGCAAACAGAGCCTTTGATATTCTTTTGTGAAACACTGCAGAATTTTTAAAAATTTAAAAATAGAAAAGAAAGAAACTAGCTCAGGCATTTGTTAGGATGAGGCCATGACACTGAGCCTTGGGATTTTTTCTGTTTCCTTTCAGGGTTTCTAAGCCTCCAGACTCTCGTCTGCAGGTGCGCAGCCAAGGCCTCTCTTTAGGCCGAGAGTCTGGAGGTGTGGCCACCATTTTCATTTGTACCAACAGAACTTCATGTCCTAGCATGTGGTGGAAAATGTGGTCTCAGCTCCAGTCCACCCCCCTGGCCTCTTCTGGACACTAGCCCAGTCTCCATCTGAACAAGTCTCACAGCTGCTCGCATACTTCTCCTCTGGCTGGACCTGGACGCCCGGCACGGGCTGGCTCTGCTCGGGGCTCTTCCTCCCTGACTTAGATATCACGTCTATCTGTTGGCCTGCCTGTACCATTCTCCCACTTCCCCGAGCTTCTCATTCCACTCCAAAACCTTAGCATTCAGCACTGTGCCTTAGCGTCTCTGTGATGGGTGAAATGCACGCCTCTGAAGTTTCACTGAAACATTAGAGAAGAGACTAAATGGGGTCTGGACTGCTGAGGCATTTTATTTGGGTCATAAGTGTTGTAAAAAGGCAAACTCATTGGCAACATTTAAAAACTGGAGAGCTAGTTCACTAAGAGCCAGGTGTCTACAAACTTTCACAAAAGCTATCATGAAGTCTGGTAGACTTGGCACAGGCTGGAGCTGATGGCTGATCTCTTCTGTCACTGCCATAGTCTCCACCACTCCATGCTGCTCCACACCTGACTCACTTCTCACTGACATTCCTGGCCCAGGAGGCTCCAGCCACCTGGACTGTGGGGCCATTGGTCAGAGCCAGGGAAGGAGGAGGCTGGCTGAAGCAGGGCTCTGCAGGCCCCAGCTGCTGGGGAACACACAGGGGGCTTGTTCCAGACAACAATGGTGTCTTTCAGGAGGGAGGAGGTCACTTTTGTTAAGGGGGGTTCTGACGTCTTTTGGCAAGTTTCTCAAGCTCTGCAAACACTTTTAGTGCTCTGGGCAGCTGTGAGGGGTCAAGAAAGCACATCTCCAAACTCAGTGGGGTGAGGGTGAGGGTGAGGGTGAGGGTGAGGCGCATTCCTTAGAGCTGGGGCCTGAAATGGGTCACTGTGGCTGTCTGACAAAGGAAGAGGCTGAAGCCTGACCCTCAGACACAGCGAAGGGACTGTCATTGATTTCCCTTCACATTTCTGTCAGCAGGAGCAATAATGGAGGGCTAAGTGGGAACGGCGGTGTTCAAAGTCAAAGAACATTAACCTGCGGATAACTCAGGGCCTCATTAGCAACGGAGCCTTCTGATGTCTCCTTTCCACAGATACAGCCTGGGTGAGAAAGACTGATTGGGAGCCACCAAGAGCTGACCCAAGGCATGCTGGGTAAATACCCAGATCCAGGCCAGCAGGCAGAGCGCTTGCTCTCCCTCCCTGTTGTGGGAGGGAAGAAAGATGGCAGGGTAAGAATCAGGGCATCTTCACAGTGTTATTTTACCCCATTTGCTCGAAAACCTAGGAGGTGGCTATTCCATGTTACACCTGGAAAACGAGCTCAGTTAAGGGGATGTAATTTGCCCTTAGGTTGCTCAACACCCAAATGACAAGGTGAGGATGTGAACCTAGATTTCTAATTCATTACTATATCTGTCTTCAGTTAGGTGCCCCCGGAAGCAGACCCTGAGGCAAGGATAGGAGTGCACCTAGCTCATGTAGACAGTGAACGCTTCTCGGAATGGAAGTAAAATCGAAGTGGGAAGGTAGCCAATGAGGATGTAGTATCAAATTGGAGCTTCATCCCACAGGGTACTCTGGGAGCCAGAGTAACTCCACCAACAGGCAAGGGAGCTGGGGGTGTATCCACCAACTCCCATAAGCCACTGGCTGAGAGCTGCTCCTGGGCCTCAAGTCCCCACCACTTGGACTCTGGAGGCCGGAGAGAAATCTCCCATCAGAGGCCAGTCAGTGCCGAGCAACTAGTGCACACTGATGGTCCCAACTGGGGGCAGGAGGCTTGTGGGTTAACAGGACACAACAGATCCCAGCTCTGCTACTAGGGGAGGAAAGCATATGAAATTCACAAAAAAAACCCAGGCAGGGTAAATTCTATGATAAAAAATAAGAAAATTATTAATGGCCAATGAAAAGTCTTTTTAGAATGGATGGTGAGCAAAGGATTCCCCGAGGAGGTAACTTTCCAACTCCTAAACCACACGTGCTTTCTATTCCAACATAATCCAACCCATCCCTCGGCCACAAAGTGGCTTTTAGACATCTAAGAAGAGTTGTCAGGCAGGAATTGGACACTAACGTTAGGAACTCAGAGTCGCAGGCAGGGCTGGGTACGTACGTTTAGAGTCACTTTAGAGCTATGGGTCTGGAGGAGGGAGACAGTGTAGGCAGGGAAGGGACCCCTGCGCATCTCATTTTGCCCCATTCACCTCCACTAAAGCAACGTGTCTTCTGAACCACGCAACTCAGGTCTGTTCCCTCAGCTCAGAGCGGTGGCACATCACTCAGCCTACTGGAGACTTGGCTTTCTCATTCATTAAATGAAAGCCACACCCAGGATCATAAAGCCCTCTTAAGGATTCAATGTTCTTGTTAAATGCTGTTGAGTCAGTTATGAACCATAACAACCCTGTATAGGGTTTCCCCGGAGTGGTTGGGGAGCTTGAACTGCCGACTTTGCAGTTCAAACCAACTTTGCAGTCCAGCGCATAACCCACAGTGCCACACCAGGACATGAGATGATGTCAAAGGCCCTGTTCAGTCCCACACCTATGACAAAGATGATTCTAACGCAGGGATGAGGAACGTCCAGCCCCGCCAAGACAACTGAAGTTTCAGTCATCACATTTGTGGTTGTTAAGTGCCGTTGAGTCAGTTCCAACCCAGAGAGACCCTGTATAGGGTTTCCAAGGAGCAGCTGGTGAGCTTGAACCACCGACCTTGTGGTTTAAACCGACTTTGCAGTCTAGCACATTAACCCACAGCGCCACACCAGGACTCCATCACATCAGGGCTGAGTTAATTAAATGTCTGACTCACTGTTGTTGTTATTAAGTGCCATCGAGTCGGTTCTGACCCATAACGACCCTGTACAGGGTTTCCGAGAAGCGGCTGGTAAGCTTGAACTGCCGAACTTGCAGTTCAAATGGCTTTGCAGTCTGGCACATTAACCCACAGCGCCACACCAGGACTCCATTTGACACACTACAGCAGGCTAATTTTTAAGTTGATAATTTTATATGGCCCTGGATGATGTTATAAATATCCAAATGGCCCTTGGCAGATAAAAACACTCCCCACCCCTGTTTGAGAGGCAGCATGTCCTGGGAGCTCCAAGCCTGACTCAAGATGGCTATCAGGAAACCCCGAAGGCAAGGCAGCAGACCAACCTCAGCTGGGCTCAGAGATCAAGCAGCCTGGAGTGAGACAGTTGCCGTATGTCCCAACTTTAGGTCCCCCAAAATTAAAATCCATAAACCCACCAAACCATGGGCCAAAGTCCTCCGTGCTTCACGTGGTGAAGCTCATCAGCCTCTGCTAAACAGAAGCAGAGGAAGAGTAATCGCTGGAATCGGTCCCTATCCAATTCAATGATGCTCTCTACTGCCTTGGCTGCTGAGCCTGCTTCCGGAGTACCACTGTTTCCTGCTCCCAGGGCTGGGGGCCCGAAACCTGGTCCAAGCTGTAGCAGCGTATGCCACCACCTGGAAACCCAACAGCAGAGCAGGGCCTCAAGGCGGAAGCTTCCACATAGCCACTGTCTACAGCGCAGCTTCTTTCCAAGTTCAGGATCATGGAGTTTGGCTCTGAAGGGACTTCTCAGACACAGTCTAATCCAGCCCAGGGAACAGCCCTTTGCTGCCCGATACCTAGCTGCCTTTCTTTTGTAACACCCTGAAGTCCTTTCGGGGGAATTCCTTGCTGCCCCGTGGGGCAGTCTTAGTAAAACTGGCATCGAGATGACATGCCTTCCTAGCCAAAGAGTGGGCCCTTGACCCAAGCTTGTCCCATCAGCCTCTTCTGGGACTAGATATCTGGAACAAAGTGATAGGAGGACAAACCAAATGAACCAAACAACAAATACCTGCCACCTACCTGCCCCCCACCCCCCAACACACACACAAGGAAAGAAACTTAAGCCCTGTGTGAGGACACCCAGAATGCCACCTAGGATGAACCCCTGCATGATCAGTGGGCCTGTCCTCTTCTAGCCAGGTGACAGTGTGGCTACTAGCTACTCAAAAGACGTAAAAAATGTCTTTGAAAGATCAACAGTTGACCTTAGATGGATGCTTTCCAGACTCTAGTCACCACCCACCAAAGTAGGATATACAACATTGTCTCTATGGACTATGTTATACCAGTCGACCCCTGAGACTAGTCCTGTGTCCCCAGGGCCAAGGTGTTCGGGTATGGCTAAGAGGTTTCATAACTTTGCCCTCTGTGTGCTCGACTACATGCATGGACATATTTGTAGCACATCTAAATATCTACACAGAAATATCATCTGAGTGTAGTCCCATTTGTCTACCTATACCTGCTCAGCTGGCATGTCTATCCACCTATTCACTTGAAGACAGAATGCAGGACTGTGTAGGTAATAACCTTTTCTTTTGGGGTCTATCCTATTTAGGATTCATTGAGCTGCTTGAATGTGTGTATCTTCTCATCTTTCATGCTATCGGGGTTATTTTCTTCTAGCAAATCTTTGACAACTTTCTCAGTGCTTTTCTTGTCTCTTCCTGGTTTTGGAATTCTGAAGACACGTAAGTCATTCTTCTTCATGGAGCCCCGTGTAATTCTTAGTGTCTTCATTATTTTTTCCATTCTTTTTTATTTAAGAAAACACTCCTTTAACAGAATAGGATTGAGAGATTTACCTTCAATTTCCCTAATTCTACCTTCCATTGAAGGAGCTCTGGTAGCGTAGTGGTTACGAATTGGGCTGCTAATCTCGTGATCAGCAGTTCGAAACTACCAGCTGTTTCACAGGAGAAAGATGAGGCTTTCTGCTCCCGTAAAGATTTACAGCCTCGGAAACCCTGTGCAGTCACTATGAGTCGGAACGGACTCCACGGCACATAACAACAACAACCTTCCATTGATTTACTTCTAATGTATTACCTATTTCTGAAGTTTTAGTATTAGTATGGACTTCTAGTTGTTTTCTAATTTTCTATTTATCAGTTTCTTCTTGTATTGTTCTTCTGTATTTTTTTTAGAAATTTATTTGTTTTCCTTAATATTGTCCATGATTTCTTTGGTGTTGTCTTTTTTTTATCATTCGTTTGAATTTCTTCTCAGGTTGTTCTGATATCTTGTTTTTGTGTATGTGATTTGAAGTTGTCTGTTGTTTCTGAGACACTGTAGGATTCCTGTATTAATTTGCTGATTCTATGTTGTTTTGCTTTCAGCCTGATTTTCATTATATCTGGGCAGGCATGGCACGCTGGTCACTAGTTTGGCAGCATTGGGGTACTCAACACTTATTTCTGGGTGCGTTTGGTAGTGAGTGGGAGTGTGTAGAGCAGCTGAGGGTGGGCTGGGCGGGAGCTGGTCAGTCTGTGGTAGATCGAGCAGTACTAGAGTGGGAGGTGGCCCCTGCCCGTGAGTGGGGTGGCAGGTATGGCATGGCTGGGTAAAGTCACTGGCTCTTGACTGACAGGAAGGAAAAAAAAGGGGGGGGGAGTGGAGGAAAAAGGAAGGAAAAAAAGAAAAGAAAGGAAACAAGGGAGGAGGAAGAGGAAACATCTAAGGAGAAAGATAAAAGAGACCCTGCTGGTTGGGAACGCAGCTCCTTGGAAGGGCAGAGGCAGCTGGTGCTCTTAGAGACCAAATTTTAAAAAGTGGGGGAGGAAGGAACAAAGAAACCAACTAGGGGGAGGGCAGAGGTGAGGGGTGACAAGCGCTAGCTGCCATGGGAACGCAGGCTCATCCTGCGGAAGCATGTACAACTGGCTGGCTGCAGAGCGATGGGGCGGGCGCCCACCCCATAAGGTCAAAACACAGAGGGAGAAGTTCATCAAGAAATCATCACAGGGAGGACGACTGAACTGAGAAGAAGGAAAGAGAAGAGGGACAGCAGGGGCACACATGGCAGCAGGAGGAGCCACTCTGCTGACCATGAGGGACAGAGGGCATGGAGCGTCCACTCCACAGGATGGGAAAGGAGGGAAGCAGTAGGAAGAACGAAAGAGTGATTGGGTGTGAGAACTGATGGCTTTAGGTGGGTGGGGAGAGGAGTGGCCAGGCCTCTGGTCACAGTGGGTTGTGCAGGTAAGGGCAGAAATGGCACCTCTCTGTCCACTGATCACTGAGGTAAATGCTGGTGCAGTCCTGGGCTATCAGAACTTCCTTGTCCATGGTTTTTGTTCAGTCTCTTCCGTGAATCAGTAATTTATCTATTTCTTTATCCTTTCCTTTGAAACTCTGGGTTCCAGGCTTACCATCCATATCTATTTTACTTGGTTTCTTGGGTCTTTGTTGTAGAGGTCTAGGTTGTAGATCTATCTACTACATCATCTTACATTGACCTCTACCAGTGTCTTTAAAAAAAACTCTGCTGAATCATTAAAAGAAGGCAACTTTGAAAGTCTGAGTGCTTATTCCATGCCAGGGACTTTGTCCCCAAAGCAGCAGAACCCTGAATGGATGTGACGTGGGCTCACCCGGCCTCACTCTTTCCAGCTTTGTCACTTTGACCAAATGTATAAAATGAGGATGTGTGACTCAACAGCTCCTGAGGACCTACGTTTGGTGGCAACTGTGGTAAATTGCCAAGCAGCTAAAAGGCGGTAAATTGGCTTTTCTTATCTACCCCCTACCCCCTAAACCCACAGGGCGAAGATCTGGAAAGAGCTTCAGGGAGACATAAACCTTTACTGGCACCTTTCCCTCAGGCCCAAATGAATGATTGTGGCAGATTACATCATCCTCCCCTCTCCCCACAAGGAGCTCTGGTAGCAGTGTGGGTTATGAGTTGGGACTGCTAACTGCAAGGTCAATAGTTCGAATCTACCGGTTGCTCCATAGGAGAAAGATAAGGCTTTCTGCTCCCGTAAATATATTCAGCCTTGGAACCCTTCTACAGGGTCACTATGAGTTGGAACTGACTCGTTGGCACATAACCACCCCCACCACCCCCTTCCCACAGCAGCACCCTGTACTGTAGGTGTCTTATTAGAAACACAGCAAATGCATGAAACACCTGCAAAGAACAGACCCGTTGTCTCTCCACTTACAGCCAAGTTCCGGTTGACGAGACGGCCCAGGTCCCCAGGCATGTCTGCATTCAGAATGTCTACATCGTGAGGCAACACATAAAGCTTGCTATTTTTCAGGTCAAAGAACTCAACTTCCGTGAGCCCCACCCATGCTGTGCTGCCCCAGTTGGACAGGATTTCCATGGTCACAAAGATGGCATCCTTCATCTCTTCTGCTTTCATCCTCAGCTCACCCTAAAAGAGAGAAAAAGAGCGACCTAGCAGGTTTGAATTCAGCCCTCCCATGATGTATATGCCCTTCACCTACTTATGCAACCTTCAGTGTCTCTGAGCCATACTCTGCACAAAGGAAAATGACAGTGACCACAATGCATATGGCTACTATGAAGATGAATGGGGTCATATTTAAAACACAGTTACTGTCTGGGTTTGCACTTAGTAAGCATTGGGAAAGAGATGGGTATAAATGGAAATGTTTAAAAAGCATCAGATTCTGACGGAACATCCTCTTTTCTCCTCCACAGTCCCATATTCATGTCCTGCTGTGATTTCTGTTGAAACCCTAACAAAGGCCCCATGATCTTGGACAAGTCACTTTACGCCCCTCAGCCTGTTCCTGGCTGGGAAGAAGGAGATGGCCCATCTCGCGATGTGCTGTCATGGAGACTGAACGAGACATTCACCCAAGACGGCTGCGCCTGCATACTCTCCAAAGTGTCCATTTCCTCCTGCTCTCTCCATCACTGATGTCAATCCCAGGCAGGCTGTCTGGCCTGAGAGTCTGCGTGAATGCCATCAATAAACAGCACACTGCAGAGTGGCTTCCTGGGGCCTCTCTAGGGCCTGGATGCAGCAGCAGCCGGCATGGATCAGTCGCTCATGAAATGGTGCCTTCCCTGTGTGCACATGCCCTCTGTTAATTAGTGCTGGTAATCTGCAATGCTTCTGCGAGCAGGGAGCTGAGCAAATGAACAGCAACTGCTCCCTACTTATTTTTTTAATTAATAGCTAGCGAGACGTGCTATGGCTCTCAGCGGGTCTGGATGAGGCTTGACTGCCACACCACGTGGTTGGGGCTGGGGAGGGAGGGAGGAAGGGAGGGAGGTCAGCACAGAGCCCCTAGGAGGAACAGGGCCTATTTTTATTAGCTCAGACTGTAGAGCCCGCAGCTGCCTTCTCCGCCACTACCATGCGGGGTCCCCGGCTGGCAGGACAATGATAAACCTAAATGGGCCTGGCTCACACAGGGCAGGTAGGGGGGCTGGGGAGGTTAATGAGCTTGTGCTTATGAGGAGCAGTGTGCTACCACATGAAAGGTCTGGAAGGGGTGGGGATGGAAAACCAGATGGAAGGCTGCTGGGTCCCGAGCCCAGTGCCATGGAGAATGTGTCCACTCCTGCAGTGTGTTTCTAAATGAAGATGCTGAAGGGTCTATTAGCTGGGAAACACCACAACTTGGCATACCCTGGCTTCCTCGAGTGCTTGATTTAGGATTCTTCTTGGGGATCTGGCATGAACACTTGTTGGGAAGGTCCCTGGTTCCTGACACTCAATGGTCCCTCTCACCACCTGGTTTCCCTTTGGGGAATTCACCTTTTTTTACTTGCAGCAGTGAAGCTTAGGGAGACTGAGCCCTCCCCAACTCGAGAAAGAATTTGACTAGTCCAAGCCAACCAGTTAGCTGCATCCTCATCCTCTTCCTCCAGGATGCTCTTTCTGTAGCCACATGCTCTTTTACATGTGGCTTTGGGATGACCTCATGTCAGATCCTCACTGCCAATCATAAAGATGGTACAAATAATCATGAGAAAGGCGGGTAGAGGAAGGAGCGAGAAGGCGGTACCAGGACCCAGACACCTCACACAGAAGCAGAAAGGATCCCCTGCTAGCCTACCACCTGCCCCTCTACAGGGAAGGCTGCAGCTCGGCCAACATCTTCACACTGGACCCCATGAAGATTAACAGCACCCAATGCAGTTAAAGGAGCTCTGGGAGCGCAGTGGATATGAATCGGGCTGCTAACCTCAGGGTCAGCAGTTTGAAACTACCAGCTGTTCTGCGGGAGAAAGATAAGGCTTTCTGTTCCCGTAAAGATTTACAGCCTTGGAAACCATGTGCAGGGTCGCTATGAGTCGGAACCAACTCGATGGCACTTAACAACAACAACACTGCAATTACCTTTACAGCCTTGATATTTTCTATCGGCAAAACCGGCATGATGACAACATTCCAAGGTTAAAGCACTGTGTTGTGTAGCACGTTCCTGATTAACTCATTATGGACTATTTGGGTCATTCCCATGGCTGTCTTTTCTTTTTCTTTTTCATTTCTTTCCTGCTTCCAGTAATGCTGCTACAGACATGTTTGTGCCTAAAGATTTTTATATCTCTTGAGGCAGTTCCTTAGAATTAGGAAGTGAGCTTACTGTATAAGGAGGACATAGATTCCACGACTCTGGCTAAGTCCTGCCGTTCTGCTTTTCAATAGTGTTTCACCCATTCATATTGCCCCCAGTAGTGTACGACCACAGCACCTTTACTGTAACCTCGCCAGCACTAGAGCTATCAATAAAAATTATGTGTTAACTTAGATTATCAAATAGAACATTAAGGTTGGTCTAATATGCATTTTTTTTTGAAATGTTGGGCATTTCTTGGGATTCCAGGCTACTTGTATCACCTCTTGAGTGGACAAGCTGCTCTCTCTGGTGCAACTTCTGGCCCACATCCCCTTTTCTCGGCTCTTCTCGCTCCATCACATGCACACCTGTGCACAGGGCAGGAGGAGGGATGGAGACTCTGGCAGAAAGATGCTAAAGCTACCACCATCAAAGCAATCCTCATGAAATAGAAAGAGCCGCTCCAAGGCCCTTCCAGCCTCTGCTCTGAATGCACCTTGTAATTCCCGTAAGTGGAGGGTCCTCACTCACCTCTGGATGCGGCCCTTGTTCCTCAGTCGGTAAAATCGTTTGGCTGAGGTGGGCAGAGTCACTGTCGGTGGCCTGGGGGACTTTCAGAAGCTTCTGCTGCTGTCTGAAAATGAGATTGGTTTAGTAAGCAGATGGTAACCAACATCACCCAAAGAAACATGCCCATCCAGGACATCACACTGACCTTTCTAGCTCACAGAGAAGTAGCAGCTAAAGAAGCAAGTCTGCACTCTGCAGACCCCTCAGAGGGGCGCCCAGGCCCTTTTCTCCCTTTAGCATCACTTTACAATCAGGGATGAAATCAAAGTAAGAGAAACCCTGTTTGCGGAGAGGCTGCCCGCAGACCTTGAGCTTCCAGAACTCAGAATACGCGAGAGCAGGGGTTGGCGGCCAGCCGCCTGTATTTCAAATCTGGCCTGTGGCCTGTTTTTCCTATGGCCTGTGAACTAAGAATGTTGTTGTTGGTTTTCTTTTTGGTTGTTTGCTTTAAAAGCACAGCCGTATATGTTGGCAATGGTGGTCAAGGTAGAATTTCCACCTCCCGTGTGGGGGACCTGGGTTCGATTCCTGACCTGTTGCCTCCCGCATAGCCACCCCACCGTTGGTCAGTGGAGGTTTGCATGTTGCTATGGGGTCCTGGTGTGGCGCTGTGGGTTAATGCGCTGGACTGCAAGGTTGCTTTGAACCACAGTGGGTCGGCAGCTCAAACTCAGCAGCCACTCCTTGGAAACCCTATACAGGGTTGCTGTGAGTCGGAACCAACTCAGTGACACTTACAACAACAGCTCAGGGACACGTAACAACAACAACAACATGATGCTGAGCAGGCTTCAGCAACGCTTCCAGGCTAAGAAGGGCTAGAAAGACAGAAGAAAGGCCTGGTGATCTCCTTCTGAAAATCAGCAAGGAAATCCCTGTGGATCCCAACAGTCTGATCTGGGGCTGGCGCAGGACTGGGCCGCGATTTGTTTTGTTCCGTTGTGGGTGGGATGACCAGGGATCAGGGGCGAAGTCAACAGCGGTAGCCAACAACAAAGTGTCTGCTCTCCGTTCCTTTACAGAAAGTTTACCAGGCCCCACTCCAGAGACGTGCTTTGTGCCTCTTTCTGAGAACACAGGCCTTCCATACCCAGCGGATACGCCTGTGTCCTTTGCAAACAGACCCCATGAAGGCTGGCTGAGGCTGTAGATCCCCAGCCTCTGACACACAAAGCCTCCTAATGGTGAAGCCAGCAGCATTTGGCTACATGTGTGCTCCATGTAAAGAAAATGCCATCTGTGGACAAAAGACCTCCTGGCTCAAGCCTTTCATGTTCAGGGGAAATTACAGGTTCTCTCTATTGACCAAGGTGGTCTGCAGCCACGGTTTCTTCTTGGTGGTCTATCGGCTCTTGCATAGCATTACTGTTAAGTGCCACTGAGTCACTTCTGACTCATAGCATCCCTGTTTGGGTGTCTGAAGAGTGGCTGGTGAGTTCAAACTGCCAACCTTGCAGTTCAAACTGACCTTGCGATGCAGTGTTTATCTGACCGTGCCACACCAGGACTCACACAGGATATAGGGCTGCTATCCTATTATATCCTATAATAAGTCTATTTAGAATTTTTATGTAAATTATGAAGAAGAACTGCATTGGATGGACACATTGACTGGAACAGAGAGAAAGCGCCCCCGCCTTCTGGGCCGATGCAGCCTCGTGTCAGGCTGGGTTTCAGCCCCTTGTGCTCCCAGCGGCACCTGGCACAGTCCACGATGTACACAGCTCTGCCTGGCAGCTCAGGACGGTGGTTATAGTTGCAGCTGCGGCATACTGGAACTGCAGGTTCAGCCTGGGGGTCTTTCTGAAGGCTCGATTTAGTCTGAAGACTGGTGGAGGCCTTAATCTTGATCATCAAACAGGTGTGCTGCGTATTAATGGACAGGATGCTATTCTTGGACAAGCTTTTAAGTGAAAAAAGGAGCCAAGGGACATGGTACTGGTGTGGCTGCTTTGTCCCGTGTTCCTGTCCCCAGCCACCTGGGAACCAGTTTACTTCCCTCTGCTGCACAGGATACTCCAGCGGGAACCTTGAGACCGGTGGCATTTTATAGAGGTGGGGACTGGGCTGAACAAGCAAAAGCCATCTTCCTGAGAGAAATTAAGCCAATTTTATGCTTTAGGTTTGGAGGGGTGAGGCCAGATGCCGTCTAGAGGGACAGCTTAAAAGAAAGTCGCATAAGAAATACAGAGAAAACCCACAGTTAAGATCCTTGTGGTTTCATTGCCATGACTTTCTCTGTGTGTGTGTTCTTAATGCCAGTCTCTTACGCAGTACCTGCTTCCCAAAAGGCCAAGTCTATCGGTGGCTTCATTGCTGCCTCTATCTCCCCCTGCTTCCCTGGATGGCTCCGACCCCGGCTCCTGCGTGGAGGTTCCCAAGGCAATGGGAGGCAGCTGAAGATGGAAAAGCTTATTAGTCACATGTCCAAGCAACACTCCTGACCCAAGCCACAGCAGAGCGCTAGCTGAGGTGACACATACGTCAGTGAGCAATGAGCGAGAGAGCGATAGTATCAGCCTGGGCCGATTAGATCAAGAATCTTTCACACATCTTTGCAAAATGGCAGGACCTCAGTTCCTTATGGTCTGGGAGGTCTGAGGTAGTCGAATTCAATGACCTTATTGAACAAATTCCATTATCCAAACATTTCAAGGTCTCAACTGAACCCCTGTTCTGTTTGCTGCAACGTTATCAGGGTCTATCCAGATTCTAGAACCATCATTAGGCCCTTTCTATTTTAATCTTCCAAGCTTTTCCCTTTCCTTTTCATTCATTTTCCAAAGGAGAAATGTGCTCTGTCCTCTAACTGCAAATGTTCTTTGTGTGTGGTCAAAAGCTGAGGATCACAAGTCAGCTCATCCAGACATCCTGGACACTGGCATGGGCAGTGCCACCACAGAAAACAATGACTACTTTAGGGGCAATTAGAAAAAGAAACCCACCACAGGGCTTTGGGGAGTTGTGTACACTTAGCACTCTCTCCCTTCCCCACCCTCTACCCTTCCTCTTTGCTCACCTTCTCCCTTCCCCCAACCTCTCTCCTTTCTCCCACTGTCCCACTTTCTTCATTCTCTGCTTTCCTCACCCCATGTCTCCCTTCTCCCTGACCCTTGGCCTTCTGCCTCTCTACCTTCTCCTTACCCTCTCTCTCTCTTCTCCACTGTCTTCCTCCCCTAACCCCAATCTCTTTTTTTTACTTCTCACTCTTCCTCCCCGCAACTTCTCTCTCCCCACTAAGTGCTGGCTTCTTCCTACACCTTGATTGAGCCTGAGAATTTCGATTTCACAGCTTCCACCTAGAATACTGTTCTCTATTGTCTCCTTCCTAACAGGCAGGTCTCAGCTCAGGTGAGCCCCATCTTGGGGTCTTTTTCAATTGCTCTATCAGGGGTAGGACTTCTGGTGTGGCATTGCCAGTTAATGCGGTAAACTGCAACATCGGTTTGAGCTGTTAAGGCCGGCAGTTCTAACTCACCAGCTGCTCCTTGGAAACCCTGTACTGGGTCGCTATGAGTCGGATCCTGACTCGATGGCGTTTAGCAACAACAACATCAGGGGTAGGAAGTAGCCACCACTCCACAGTCGACACTTTCTTGCCCATTGGCTACTTTTATTGTTGTTATTGTTGTGTGCCATAAAGTAGATTCCAACCCATAGCGACCCTGTATAGGGCTTCCAAGGAGCAGCTGGTGACCTTGAACCACCAACCTTGCAGTTCAAATGAGTTTGCAGTCTGACACATTAGCCAGGACTCTACACCAGTCCACACTAAGATGCCACTTTTATTGTTATCACTTTCTAAAGTCACCTCTGGACCAATGAATAAGTCAAGACAAATGGAAACAAGATTGAGGTTGTCATAGACTACATTTTGCTTGGATCAACCAACACTCATCAAAGCTGCAGTCAAGAAATCAAATGACGCATTGCATTAGGCAAATCTGCTGCACAAGAACTCTTTAAAGTGTTCAAGAGAAAAGAAGTCAGTTTGAGGACTAATATGTGCTTGGCCCAAGCCAGGGTATTTTCAATAACCTCATATGAATGTGAAAGTTGGGCAGTGAATAAGGAAAACCCCAGAAGAATTGATGCATTTGAGTTGCGGTATTGGAGGAGAATTTTCAAAGTACCATGGACTGTCAAAGGAACAAACGAATCTGTATTGGAAGAAGTAAAGCCAGAGTGCTCCCTAGAAGCTAGCATGGTCAGATTCATCTCTCATACTTAGGGCACATTATCAATAAGGACCTGTCTCTGGAGAAGGACATCATGCTTGGTAAAGTAGAGGGTCAGTAAAAAAGAGGAAGACCCCCAACAGGACGGATTGGCACAGTGGCAGCAGTAATGGACTCAAGCGTGGCAGTGACTGTGAGGTTGACATAGGTCCGGGCAGTGTTTCCTTCTGTTGTACATCAGGTTGCTGTGAGTCGGTACTGACTCCAAAGCACCTAACAACAACAACAACAACAAGTCACCTTGTTGGTAAGTCGGTTTCAGCTCACAGTGACCCTGCGTAGGGTTTCCGAGAGCAGCTGGTGGGTTTAAATCGCTGATCCTAGAGTGCCTGCTGCCTGTAAGCTCCGTCTTAGTCACCTCAGCAGTCAGAGCACATGACCTAAGAATTTTAGTAACTCATCTTTATCTACTGAGGTCATCTTTCCTGAGATATGCCAAATTGATTTTGATATAGAAATAATTTACTTATTCAGGGCACTAAGATCTGTTTTTGTGTGTTTCTGTTGGGAACTAGAAACTTCCTGGAGTTGGAATTGCCAGCCTGGGTGTGAATCTTGTCGCCCACTTGCACCCCAGTGCTAGCTGCTCAGTCTCATCTCCTCTCTGTGAAAGAACAGAAGGACAACGCTGGTGCTGTTTGTCTCCCAGGGCGCAGAGGACCTGCTGGGCCGTGGGAAGGAGAGCCCTGGGGGCTGTGTGTGCTGTTGGGGGTCTCTGCTGCTCCTCTCGGTCTTTCACTGACCTCCAAGGACAGCATCTCTTCCTTGTCCTTCAGCAGGCTGGCCCAGGGCTTGGCTGCTGGTTCCTCAGCATCCTGAAATGATATAATCATGCGGTAGGAGGTCAGAACAAAGTCACTCAGTGCCTTCTTCACTTGTCAGGGACAGGGACCTGCTCTCGATGTACACACATCAGCAGCAGGGACAAAGCACAGAGCTCCGGAAGCACAGAGCCCCAGACAGTGGCCCCGCCAGCCAGACTGGAGGAGCCCCAGTGGAGTGGATAGGGCCGGGCCTGCAGGCAGGCAGCTCCAGCCACTTGCAAATATGTGCCCTGAGCACACCACTTGGCTTATGTGGGTGGCAGCAGCGGCATGAACAGCATGGGGCCATGAGCCAGGCCTGCTGTTCACTGTGAGCATGAAGTACGGCAAGCTAAGAACTAGAGGCAGGGACCTGCTTCCAAGAAAGGACATGCATACTGAGGTTATGACCAAAGTTCCCAGACCCCAGGGCTGCCCACTCCATCCCGCCATCTATCCCCCAGCTGGTTGCTTAAGCCACAGCAGGCAGAGGGCACAAACTCCACTCCAGGTGGGCCAGGCAGGTCTCATTACCAAGTGAAGTGGTCGGAAACCAGAGAGCAGATACCTGAAGGCTCCTGCTTGCCTGCAGCTCTGAGGAAGAGCTCTCCAGAGAAGCCCCATTCTTCCCTGCTTCAACTTCCTTCTTGCAGGAACCCACTTTCTCCCCTCCTCTCCCTCCCTTGTCTCCCCCTCCCTTTCCCCCACCCTCTCCCTTCTCCTCCCTGTGTCCCTTAGTCCCAACTTCTCCTTTCCCCCTCCCTTCTCCCCATCTCTTCTTTCTCCCCTTCTTCCTTTCCCCCACCCTCTCCTTCCTAACCCCTCTCCATTTACAACCCTGCTGTAAGGGACCCATTTCTTGTCGGAAGCCCAGGAAGAAGCTTAGCTTCCAACCTTGGCTCTTTCTGAAAGACAGTGGAGGAGATTTGGGCTTTGGTAGACCAGTGAGTGATGCCCCGTGGGATCAGAGGTGATGAAGCCTCCCACAGCTCTCTCTTCTCTCATGTGCTATTTCAGCTGGGTGGAGAGGCTGCCTGGAAACACACCTGCAGTTGGCTGGCTGGCAGCTCAGCCTTTCTGCGTTGGAGCGCCTTCTGCAGGGCTTCATTCTCCACCTGGATGGCTCGGAGCACGGCCGAGGCATCTTCCTCCCGGTCCTCCGTCTCTTGCACTGCTTTTCGGGATGCTGACAGGGGTCTCTCCCATCGGCTTCCAGGTCCTGGAGGCAGAAATAGGAGGATGCTCTTCAGAGCACAGCTCAACAATGACGAGACTCAAATGGAGAGGTATTCCCTAAACCAGATGGACTGCATTTGCTAAACACACCAGGGTCAAGGAGGAGACTGGAGAGCCCTGGAGTCGGCAGTGAGCTGATGTGTGATCCAGTCCTGGGTCCTAGATGGCAAATACACTGCTAGACAGCACTGTTGTGACAGTCGGGTGTGGGGGGGGAACTGAGGGGGGTCTGCGGCTTCTAAATGGGACCATTAGAGATACCCTGGGAGACACATCAGTAAAGTACAATGGTGTCCACGACTCAGTCTCAGATGGTTTAAGGATACGCACACATCCACACCAACTCCTCAAGCACTGGCATGGTTAGGTTCCAAAGACCAGGCTGTGACAAAAAAAAATGGAGGATGATCATCACATAGGTCACAAAACGGGAAGATGACCACATCATGACGTAACTGCTAAACCTCGGAGAATCATGGCCTAGCCAAGTTTACACATACATGGAATTTTCAAAAAGTTCATGGAAAAATCCCAATATCTTTCCATTCCATTTTCCCATGAACTTTTTGAAGCTCCCTCCTAGCCTTAACCATCACAGTCATGGATACTCTCACCTTGCACCCTGGTGTCTACTACTGACAGATCTATGTTGTTAAAGCACAAAACAGTTGGAGATTAGCCTTTTCTCTATTGCTGGAAATATGCAATGCGGGTCCTGGGTAAGTGAGGACTAGGTATAGCTGTGTGTGTAGATAGAGAATATGAAAAAGCAACTGGGGCAAAATGCTAACAAGTGGAGGATCTGGGTGGAGTTAATTGTACATTAAAACTTTTAAGTACATTTGACATGGTATCAAAATAAAAAGTCATAAAAATAACTCAAGCAAAAGAAAGTCAATCCTAGTTATTTGTAGCCACTATGCTGCTCCTAGGAAACACTACGCAGGGTTGCTACGGGTCAGAACCGACTTGAGGCAAACAACAACATGGTCTAGTATAACGGAGTCCTGGTATGGTGTTGCAGGATAAGCACTGGACTGCAAGGTCAACAGTTCAAACTCACTAGTCGCTCCTTGGAAACCTTACACGGGGTTGCTTTAAGTCAGAACCAACAACAACATGCTCTATAAAGTCACTGGACATTGAGCCACTTCTAAGGGAAATACAAAATTAGGTTCCTGTGAGCTTCGGGTCACAATTCTGTCAACTGATCAATACGCAACCTGAGTTTATGTATGTTTTTTTTTTAAATTTTGTTTTATAGACACCTTGTTTAGCATACACTATTGACATGTTAATGGTACTCAACCCACAGCAAGCAACTATAACTTGGGCCTGAACGTACGTAAGCTTGTTTAACACATGTACTTTCTCAAAAAGGCACATCACAATCTTCTGGTTCTTAGAAACACTACACAACACATTAGCACTACACTCAGGGCCATTTTAACAGAAACATCTCTAACAAAAAGGACAAAAGTACAAAAAAAAGGCACTCACTAACTGTAAGAAGGGTGCTTGTCCCCAGTCTCAGCACTGAGACACTTGTCAACAGGCAAAGCGCCACCCTGCTTGACCTCAGCTGGGAACATGCACTTGTTCACAAATGTCCAAAAAGCACCGTGAATCTGGACTTTACAAACAGGGGCTTCATAAACAATGAGTATCACCTGAGCCTATTAGGAACCTTCCTGATGGACAACATCAGGAAGAGGGATGGAGTGCTTTTCCTTTGTTGTGTTTTGTTCTTGCTGGTGTACCAAGTATCGAGAAGCAATTGCACCTCAATTTAAGAAAAGAAAATATAATGCCAAGTGGCAGTCAATTGTGGAAGTCTCAATGTACAGACAATGGGTTTTATAAAGTGAAATGCAAAAAGCACCTAACAAGACTAGCTAGCTAACATAAATTATGGTCTATCCACTCACTGAGGTACTATGCAGCCCTAAAAAGCCACAGACGTGATAAATAACACAGAGAATTACGGCAGAAATGCTATGGAAACCCAAGAGAAGCGGAGTAGGGTAAGGGAGGTTGGGAGTGCAGGGAGAGCCGGCAGGGTGGGCCTCATGGTGTACCTGGCACCCACCCTCCAGGCTATACCACTAGGTGGGAGACATGTGGTGTATTCACAGAGCAGCAACATTGCAGATGGGGCTGCGGGAGGGTGAGCAGGGTAGAGGCTGAAAAGGTTTGGGTGGGGGAACGTGGAGGCCACTGTAGGATTGTTATTCTATGTAAAATGGTGAAATTTGATCAAGCTTAAATGATGAGTAGAATATAGACTGAAGTGATACAAGGCAACAAAGAGAAAGGACCAGTTGTTGGAACTATGGCCTTAATGAGAGAAATGACACTGGAGACTGCATGATAGAATTTTACAAAAGCAACCAATAATCCACCTCAAATACCTGTTTTTAACACCATAAAGAGTAACTATACACATGGGTCTCACCAGATGGAATGCACAGGAATCAAATCGACTGTATCTATGGAAACAGCTGGTAGTGAAGCTCAGTATCATCAATCAGAACAAGGCCAGAGGCTGACTGTGGAACAGACCATCAATTGCTCATATGCAAGTTCAAGTCGGAGCTGAAGGAAATTAAACAAGGAGAGAAAGATCCAAGATGGTGGTCTACACAGACATGCTATCTAAGCCCTCTCTACAACAAAGAGTCGAGAAACTAAGTGAAACTGATACTGATGATAATGTTAGAACTCTGAGCTTCAAAGTAAAAGATAAAGAGGCAAATCAAATACTGGTGAGAAGAAACTGAACCAAAACAATGAACTAGGAGACATAAGAAGCAGCTGGTCAGGCAGAGCCTAACTATTTTGAATTATTTCAAGCAGTGTTCATATCAGAGCAGGAACCAGATAACCAAATCTGCTCACCAGGACTGCACTAGTGACAACACCAGTGACCAGCAACCAATAGCCAGAGAGTTGTGATCTCCCCGTTTACGTCCCACACCTTCCTGGTGGCCAGAAATGTGGCCACCCCTCCAATAGCCAGTAATGCCCCCTCGGCTCTCCTTACTTCCCAGCAGCCCTCTCCCTCTGCATTCCTCTGATGACCTGGGTCAAGCTCATGAGAAACAAGGAAATCATGCCCACCATCTCTGAGGTTGGTGAGGCATGCTCTTGCAAATTGGGTATCACGCATCTACCACCCCTCACTTGGAAGTGCACTCTCTTGCAAATCCACAGTTGTAGCGGATTTGATTCCTGTGTCTCCATCCAGCGAGGCCCATGTGTCACTGTTTATGTTATTTTTTTAAAAAGTAAAATTCTAGCATGTAGTCTCCATCATCAAAGTTGTATTTTCCAACTACCGATTCTTTCTCTTTGTCTCTAACCTCTGTCTCCAGCAGTGTGTTCCACTGCAGACCGGACACCATGCCCCCACCTCCTCTTTCATTTTTTCCCCTTCCCTTGTTTTTCTTTCTTTCTTTTTTGCTTTTATTCTCCACATTTATTTTGGTCACATCTGGCAGGAGACAGCAACCAGGTCCATACTACCGAGACACAGCCACCCTTCCTGCTGCTACACCCACTGGGTGAATGTCACCTTCTGACTGACAAGAGACAGCAGTCAAGACCATCCAAGTCAACCCTCAACTTCTCTATGTGAACAGCAAACCAGACCAAGAACTGTGCATACAGTTCCATCTGCTACTGGTGTAGCGCCGTGGGCTAATGCACTGGACTGCAAAGTCATTTGAACCACAAGGTCGGTGGTTCAACCTCACCAGCCACTCCTTGGAAACCCCATACAGTGTTGCTATGGGTAGGAAATGACTCGCCAGCACTTAACAATAATCACACCCATCGGGAGAGGTAGTGAGTGCCAAAGTGCTGTCAAACCTCACTTGCCCATATATCAAACCAAAGCAAAAAACTTGGGCAAAGCATACCAACATATAACTATCAAATATATACAATAATACCACAGTGTGTCTGAGACAGCAGACAACCTCAGTTCATACAAAGAAACAAGGCAAGGTGACTAAAATAAGTGACAAAAATACTGAGCCAGAAAACCTTCCTGAGGAAGAAATGATAGTGGAACTACTTGATAAGGAATTCAAAAGAACTCTATTTAGGATCCTGTAACAAGGAAAACACAGACAAAAATAAAACACAAACAGAACTCCGGAAGAATTTAGGAAACAATACCAGAATAAATTGACAAAATACATGGAAAGTTAGAAACCATAGTAAAATAAAAATCCAGAAGATTAATACAGATTAGCACTAAAATTTCAGAAATTGAAATGTCTTAGAAGGACAAAGGAGTTGAACTGAATCAATGGAGACAGAATTAGTGAAATTAAAGACAAATTTCTCAAAACTAATCTGTTAAAGGAACAATCAGAAAAAATAATGGGAAGACAAACAGGAAAGAAAGCCTATGAATTCTGTGGGATACCTTCAAGGGGAACAATTTAAATGTGATCAGAATTCCAGAGCAAGAGGAGAAAGACCAAAAAAAAAAAAAAAAAAAAAAAACAACCCACCAAGATGTTGAAAATTTATTGGAAGAAAACTTCCCTAGTACCATGAAAAATGTGAAGATATCTATTTAAGAAGCTCAGTGAACCCCAAATAGATAGACCCCAAAAGAAAATTACCAACATATATCATAATCAGTCTTTCCAAAATCAAACACAAGGCAGCAGCTTGGGAAAAATTAAAAGTTACCCACAAAGGAGAACCAGTAAGACTAAGCTCTGATATCTTGACAGAACCACACATGAAAGAAAGCATTTATAAGATGACAAATATAAAACCTTGAAAGAAAAAAATTGCCAACCAGGAATTACATATCCAGCAAAAGTAACCCCCAAATGATGGCAAAATTAGGTCATTTTCAGATAAATACAAATTAAGGTAATTTGTGAAAAAAACAAAACCAAAATCCAACCTTACAAAATATGCTAAAGGGATTCATTTGGACAGAGAACCAGCAATGGCAGGTAACAACCTAAGATAAAGGTTGGAAACCAACCCAGATATATAAGTATCAAAAATAAGATAAACCTGTAAGACTGAAAAGAGAGAACTAGGGATGTCAATTTGTAAGCGATGACAACTACACAGAAAACGAGAATAAACGGTCGCTTCACATGTTCCAAATGTAGAGGAAGTCAGTTGATATCAAGATAGAACAGACTGATTTAAACTTGGGGAGATTATAAGTCACAGGGTAACCTATACAGTGTCTCTATGAGTCAGAACCAAGTCGACGGCACTTAACAACAAGCTCAAAGAAAATGAACAAACGTTCTAATCAAAATAAAGAGAAAAACCATAGTGATTTATAAACCCTTGGGTTACAATGACTTATGGCTTCTGTATTCCAGTCTTTGTAACTCCCACCAAATGACTGAGTTGTTGCTGTTCGTGCTGTGAGTCAGTTCTGACTCATAGTGACACTGTACAGGGTTTCTGAGGAGTGCTGGTGGGTTTGAACTACCAACCTTGCAGTTAGAAGTCCAGTGCTTATATCCTACAGTGGCACAGGAGGACTCCAAAATGAATGGGTTTTTTGTCGTTGTTAAATGCCATCAAGTCAGTTTCGACTCATAGCAACTCTACATAGAATTTTCAAGAAGTGGCTGGTGGGTTTGAACCACTGATCTTGCAGTCAGCAGTCCAGTGCTTACCCTACAGCACCATACCAGGATCCCAAACAACTGGGTGTGATCATGCAAATAAGGTATATGGAACTCTAATATGCGGATTGGTCAGTTTTGTCGTTCCACTAGGTATAAAATCTCAGCAGAAAGAATAGGGGATCCCATGACCATCAAGAAAGAAGAACCATGAGTGGAATGCATCCTTTGGACTCTGAGGTCCCTGACTAGAGGGTAGACACACGCTAGCTTGGGTGACAGGGAGGGTACGACACAAGAAGAAGGAGGGTGGCAAAATAATAATGAAGACCGATGAAGACAGAGGGAGGTAGGCATGGGCTAAAGGGGGATAGATATAAATAGTGCTATATACGCAACCTCAGAACAACAGTGTTCTGTGCTTAGATAAATGGATTGAGACAGGCTGAATGGGTAAAGGGGACAAATGTAAATAGACAACATACACAACCTCAGAACAACGGTGTTTTGTGCTTAGATACATGGATTGAGACAGGCTGAATGGGTAAGGGGGTAGATGTAAATAGTGATATATACACAACCTTGGAACAGCATGTTCTATGAATAGGTACATGAATTGAGACAGGCAGAATGGGTAAGGGAAGAAAAGTAAGATGTATATTTTTTGAAAGAGGATATTTGCATGTAAGTATTTACGTTTCCTGCAAACACAACTATAAATTTGATGGAGCATACACTAGACAAAATGATGAAAACTTCCAACGTTCTAAGGCAAAGAGTTTATGGGCCTTGGGGCTGGGACCATGGTCTAAGGAGACTCCATGGTCAACCGGCATAGCATCGCCACAAAGACAATGTTCTACATCCTGTTTGGGTGAGTAGCCTCTGGGATTCTGAACGCATACAAGCGGTCATCTACGGCGCAGCTATTGGTCTCTCTGTGTGCATAAGAAAGAAGAGTGATAAGAACTGAGAGGCTTGGAATCAATTAGTCCAACAGACTAATGGAAAATGTGAATACCAGTCTCCACAACTCTGAGACCAAAAGAACTAGATGGTGCCCGGCTACCACACTACCAGATAGAGTAGGAAAAAAATGTGGAACAAAACTCAAAATTAGTTACTAAAAAAAAAGTGGACCGGGTTTACTGGCCAGAAAGAGACTGGAGGAACCTGAGGTTATGGTCCTCACCCACCCTTCAGATCTGGAACGGAACTCACCCTCGTGACCTACTTTTCATCCGAGTAGTGAATAGATATATAGTGGGGACAACAACAGTAGTAAGGTTGTACACCATGGAATGGCCGAAATCATTCTAAATCAAAAGGCAACATTTTCCTAAGCACAAAGCTGAAAAAGGATAGTAAGGGAGGAAGCAGGATAACCATTGTTGCATGGAGGGAAATGTGCTCATTGAGAGAAAACAGATGTATGATTTATTGAATGTAAAGCCAATGATCTTGTCTGTAAACCTTCACTCAATTCACAATGGTTGCTGCTGGAATCTTCATGAGGCGCTGTAGGATAAGCACTGGAC
>NW_006408552.1:23639464-23648549 GCF_000296735.1 Chrysochloris asiatica | reverse complement strand
TTCAGGAGATGGGAGTAATGATGGACTCAAATATAACAATATTACATGATGACATATGACCAGATAGTAGTTTATCTGTTGTACATAGGACTGTAATGAGTTGGAACTGACTCCACAGCATGTAACAACAATTATATATATGTGTGTGTATATACAAAGGGGTTTCAAAAAGTTCAAGAAAAAATACAATTAAAAGATAATGGAGTTTTTCTATAAAATGTTCAAGGCCACTTTTATATGTGTGTATATGTATAAATATATATTTAGCCTACTAAAGGACTTGTTCAGAAAACGGCATCTCTTGATGTCCATGATCTCAGTAATCCCTCAGCAGTTGATTATTAAAGATTCTTTTTGAAGCACTTAGTTAGCTATTGACTCTCTGCTCTGCTCCTGTTAGAATGGTGTATCTGAATGAGCTTTCAAGTAGAGATGTCAAGAGCAGCATTAGCAGTAGAAAGGAGGAAACAACAGATCGACTGGGCTGGCTTTCAGGACTGCCAGGCACTGGGTTAATGGGAACCGTGGGACTTCATGAAAAAGGTAGCCCCCTAAAAGGAAGCAACACCAATTTCTACCAGAAACCTAGGAGAACAGCTGTACACACAAATGTCCTTAGACTAGAAGAAGGTACTAACTGAGTGAGATGGAATGGGAGGGGGCCAACTACTTCTCAACTTCAGTCAACCCATGCCACATAACTGTCACTCTTGTGTTGCCAAATAGATACAATGATAAGTCCGAAAATATTGCTACAAAATCACTGTTGTTGTTCTTAGGTTCCAACTCATTGTAATCCCATGAATTGTTGTTTGGGGCCATCAAGTGAAGTTCGACTCATAGTGACCCTAGGTACAACCGAAGGCAACAATGCCCAGTCCTGCACCACTCTCATAATTGTTCGCTTGAGCCCATTGCTGCTGCCACTGGACCAATCCATCTTGTTTGGGGGATCTTCCTGTTTCGCTGAATGATGTCTGTTTACCAAGCATGATGTCTTTCTCCAGAATGGGTCCCTTCTGACAAAATGTTAGAAATACAAGAGATGAAGTCTGGCCATTTTGACATCTAAGGAGAATTGCGGCTGTACTTCTTCCAACACAGATGTGCTTATTCTGCTGGAAGTCCATGATATTTTTAATATTCTCCATCACCATAATTCAAATGGATCAATTCTCCTACAGTTTTCCTTATTCATTGATCAATCTTCACATGCATGTGAGATTATTGAAAATACCATGGTTTGGGTCAGGTGCACCTTAGTTCTCAAAATAATATCTTTCCTACTTTGAGGAGGCAGCTCTTACCCAGTCATTTTTGTTTTTTGTTTTTTTTTTTTAATTTTTAATGTTTTATTCTGAATTATGTGATAGTTTACATGGGAGAACATTAACTTTACATTCATCCTATCGTATATCATTTCATTGCCATGGTTCCAATCCCCTTCATGCATCATCAACCAACTACAGGGTATACTCTGCAAGCCTGCGCCCCGGTCATCAGCACACAGCCCCTCTCCCTCTCTGGATCTAAAGTCCCCAGTCGCTCCATCTCTCCATGTCATTGTCTCTGCCTCCATCTCTGGTGTCACTGTTTCTCTGGGTAGGATCCTGCACACCGCTCTTCTCCCTTGATGGTCCCAGGGACCTCTGATCCTAGACTGCAAAGTTAATCACTCCTTCCTTGCTACAAAACTTCTACCTTTACATTTCCAACCCTCATAATCAGTCCTGATAACAATTATTCACTATTGTATCATAAGAGACCTATCTGCATTTCATTTCATCAGCCCCGCCTACACAGATTGGATACTACTCAGTGGAGATTCTACCTTTCTCCAGGCCCTCTAGATCTAGATTCCCTCTTGAAAGCTTGTAAGCTAGTCACGTTTTGCCTTTGTAGCCCCCCTATTTTGGGTAGCCAATGTCCAAGTTGCCCATCCCTGTCTACTTTGTGTGTGGAGGGGGCGGGAATGAGCCTTGCTGTAAAGATTTGTTCCCTCTTTTGAGCTACTGCATTCATAGGTGTAGGTCAAGTTCATCAAATTGTATCAGATTACTCTTTTTTTCCCTCTTCTTTGTTCTTCTAGTTGATTCTCCAGTCATTTTTTGAGTGCCTTCTAACCTGAGGGGCTCATCTTCTGGCACTATATCTGACAATATTCTGGTGCTTGTCATCATGTTTCAGTATTCAATATTTTGGTGCTCACAGTGTTCCGCTGCTATTCATAAGGTTTTGAGTGGCTAGTCATTCAGCAGGAGTCCTCCTCTCCTTCCTAGTCTGTCTTAATCTGGAAGCTCAGCTGAAACCTGTCCACTATAGGTGACACTGCTGGGATTTAAAATACCAGTGGCATAGTTTCCAGCATCAGCAACAAGCAAGCCACCACAGTATCAACTAGACAGATGAGTAGTTGAACCCTATGCATAACATAATGAAACGCTTCCTAGCCTTGTGCCAGTCTCACAATTGTTTTATTGTTGTTGTTGTTGTTTTGAGCCCATGTGGCTGCTACTGTACCAATCCATCTCATTGAAAGTCTTCCTCTTTTTCACTGATCCTCTAGTTTACCAATGATGTCCTTTTCTAGGGACTGGTCTCTTCTGATAATATGTTCAAAGTACTTGAGACAAAGTCTCACTTACTTCACTGCTAAGGAGCAACTTCTTCTAACATAGATTTGCTTGTTCATCTGGAAGTCCATGGTACTTTCAACACCATAAATTCTTTGCCAACACCATAAATCAAATGCATCAATTCTTCTATGATTTTCTTTATTCATTGTCCAATTTTCACATGTATATGACGGGATTGAAAATACCATGCTTTGGTGAAGGGCACCTTAATCCTCAAAGTGACACCTTTGCTATTTAACACTTTTAAGAGGTTTTCTGTAGTAGATTTATCTAATTAAATATGTCATTTGATTTCTTGACTGCTGCTTCCATGAGTGTTGTTGTGGATCTAAACTTGATGCCTTTCGTAATTTCAAACTTTTCTCCATTTATCATATTTACTAATCCAGTGGTGAGGATTTTTAGTTTCCTTACATTGAGAAGCAATCCATACTGAAGGCTGCAGCCTTTGGTCTTCATCAGTAAGTATTCCAATTTGTCTACGCTTCCAAGAAGCAACATCACGTCATCTGCACATCGTATATTGGTGTTGAGTCTTCTTCCAATCCTGAAGCCATGTTCTTGTTCATATTCAGCTTCTTCCATTATTTTGCTCAGCACTCAGATTGAACAAGTATGGTGTAAGGATACAGCCCTGATGCACACTTCTCCTAATTTTAAACCATTCAGTATCCTCTTGTTCTGTTCAAACAGCTGTATCTTGGTATGTGCACAGACTGTTCCTGAGCACAGTGAAGGGTTCTGGAACTCCCGTTTTTCCCAATGTGACTCCTATTTTGTTATGATCCACACAGTCAAATGTCCATGCACACTCAGTAAGGCACAAGGAAATATTTTTCTGGTATTCTCTGCTTTCAGCCAAGATCCATCTAACATCAACAATAATATCCCTCACTCTATATCCTCTTCTGAATCTGGGTAAGAAACTTTTATTAGACAAAAATATCAAAATCGAAGTTACTGTTTCTTGACAAATCATCCATTTAAGTCTATCCATTTCTGAAGGCTATGTGTTTTCATTTCTCTAGCTCTTCCTTGAAGAATTCTGTGCGCTTTGATTTATACTATATCAAAATAGCAGCTTTGGTATCTTCAAGGGACTCAAATCATGGTCTTTTACTTTTTCTTTTTTTTTTTTAGTTTGAGGATAAAATGAAGTTTGAAGGGGCAAGAACAGGACGCTCAGGTGAACAGGCTAAAGTTTCCCAATGAAATTCTCAGATGTTAGCCCGTTTTGCATCAAAAAAGTAGCAGCTATATTGTCATGATAGAAAAAAATTCCTTGGAGCAAATTTTCTGGCCTTTTTCTCAACAATGCATTTTTCAATTTTCTTAAAACTTCTTCATAAAAATCTCCCATGGTTATTCTCCATGTTTGAAAATATTTATCAAGATAGCCCCTTTAGAGTCCCCCTCAAAAACGGCCATAATCATTGAGTTGACCTGTCTTGCGTTTAACTGGCACAGCAGTTACCCACATATTGGACCTGTTTTAATTGGACTCTTGTTGTTTTTTTTTTTAATGGAAGCCTAATGAAACTAACCGCCACTTATCTGTCAATTTGTCATACTGAGTGCTATTGTGATGCTGGAAACTATGCTATCGGTATTTTAAATACCAGCAGGGTAACTCATGGTGGACAGATGTCAGGGGAGCTTCTGGACTAAAACAGACTAACAAAGAAAGGGTTAGCCATTGGAAACCTACAAATCGCAGCTGAACATTCTCTAACATAGTGCCAAAAGCTGAGCCCCTCAAGTTGGAAGGCATTAAAAATATAATGGAGAAGAGCTGCCTCCTCAAAGTCAAGTTGACCATAACAATGTGGACGGAGCAAAGCTATCAGGGCCTTCATTGCTGATGGGGTACAACTCAAAAGGATAAGCAGCAGCAATAAACAGAATGTGGAACGTACAAGGTGTGATCTAGGAAAACTGAAAGTAAAAAAAAAAAAAAAGAAATGGAACACATAAAGATAATTAATGAACTAAAATGGATTAGTATTGGCCATTTCAAATTGGACAACCATAAGGTTTACTATGAGGAACAGCAACTTGAAGAAGAATAGCCTCACATTCGTAGTCAAAGAAATAATCTCAAGATCTGTCTTGAAATACAATCCTGTCTGTGATAGAATAATATCCACACGCCTACAAGGAAGAAAGCATTAAGGTCATTAGGTAGACAAGAAAGAAGGAAAAGACCAAAATGTCAGATGAGATTCTGAAAGTTGCTCTCTGTAGAGATGCTAAAACAAATGAACCAAATAAAAGAGCTGAATAGAAAATTTCAAAGGGCAGCTCAAGAAGACTAAGTCAAGTGTTATATAATGAAATGTGCAATGACCTGGAGTTAGAAAACCAAAAGGGAAGAACACGCTCAGCATTTCTCAAGCTGAAAGAGCTGCAGAAAATATTCAAGCCTCGACCTGAAATATTGAAGGATTCTATGTGCCAAGTGAAGTCCTGGTGTGGTGGTGTGGGATTAAAGCACTGGACCACAAAACAATCTGGACTTCTTCATTCAGTACCATTGACATTGGCAAAGAACAAGTCTCCAGGGATTGATAAAATACAAACTGAAATCTTTCAACAAACTGATGCAGCACTGGAGGCACTCAATAATCTATGTCAAAACATTTGGAAGACAGTTACTTGGCCAACTGATTGGAAGAGATTCACATTTGTGCCATTCCAAACAGCGGTGACCCAACAGAATGTGGAAATCATTGGACAACATCATTAATATCAACTCTCCTGTACTCTTCGCCTGTACTCTCCAAAGTAAAATCTTGCTAAAGATAATTTTAAAACAATGCAACAGTACATTGCCAGAAATTCAAGTTGGAATCAGACATGAACGTGAAATGAAGAATACAATAGCTGATGTCAAATGGATCTTGGCTGAAAGAAGAAAATACCAGAAAAATGTTTACCTGTGCTTTATTGACTACACAAAGGTTTTTGACCGTGTGGATCATGACAGGCTCTGGACAACATTACAGAGAATGAGTTTTCTGGAACACTTGAGAAGCGTGGACATAGACAACAAACAGGCAGTTGTTCGACCAGAACAAGGGAACACTGAATGGCTTAAAATTGGGACAGATGTGAGCCAGAGTTGTACTCTTTCACCATACCAATTCAATCTATATGCTGAGCAAATAATCTGAGATGTGGGATTATATGAAGAAGAATGTGGCATCAGGATTGGAGGAAGACTCATTAACAACCTGCAATATGCAGATGATACAAACTTGCTGATTGAAAGTGAAAAGGACTTAAAATACTTACTGATGAAGATCAAAGACCACAGCTTTCAGTATGTGTTGCACCTCAAAGTAAAGAAAACAAAAATCCTCACCAGTGGATCAATAAATAACACCATGATAAATGAAGAAAAGATTGAAGCTGTCAGATTTCATTTTGCTTTGATGTACTATCAATACTCATTGTAACAGCAGTCAAGAAATCAAATGACTTATTACAGTAGGCAAATCTGCTGCACAAAACCACTTTAAAGTGTTTAAGAGCAAAGATGTCAGTTTGAGAATTAAAGCGTGTCTGACCCAAGCCACGGTATTTTCAAAAACCTCATATACATTTGAAAGTTGGACAGTGAATAGGGAAGACTGTAGAATTGAAGAATTTGAGTTATGGTGTTGGAGAAGAACATTAAAAATATCATGGACTATTAGAAGAACAACCAAATGTGTTTTGGAAGAGTACAGCCAGAATCCTCTTTATAGCCAGGATGCAAGACATTGTCTCTCATACTTTGGACATATTGTCAGGAAGGACCAGTCTCTAGAGAAGGATGTTACCTTGGTAGTGAAGGGCAAGTGTAAAAAAGGAAGGCCCCCCAATGAGATGTATTGGCACAATGACAGCTGCAGTGGGCTCAAGGGTAACAGTGATTATGAGAATGGTCCAGGAATGGACAGTGTTTAATTCTGTGATGCTTAATGTTGCTAGGAGTCAGAGCTGACTGGGAGGCACCTAATAACAACAATAAGGAAGATCAGTTAATACTATTATTATTCAAATTTATGTACCAACTTCTAAAGCCAATGAAGATGAAATTGAAGAATACGACCAACTTATTCAGTCTGAAATTGATCAAATATGCAACCAAGATGCATTGATCATTACTGGTGATTGAAATGCAAAAGTTGGAATCAAAGTAGAAGGATCAGTAGTTGGAAAATATGGCCTTGGGTGATAGAAATGATGCTGGAGATCGCATGATAGAATTTTGCAAGACCAATGATTTACTCATTCCAAATCCCCTTTTCAACAACATAAATGGTGACTATACACATTAACTTCAGCATATGAAATACACAATACTCAAACTGACTACATCTGTAGAAAAAGGCCATGGAAAAAGCAAGGCCAGGAGTTGACTGTAGAAAAGACCATCAATTGCTCATATGCAAATTCAGGCTGAAACTGAAGAAAATCAAAACAGGCCCAAGAGAATCAAAACAAAACCTTGAGTATATCCTACCAGAATTTAGAGATGATCTCAAGAACATATTTGATGCATTTGACACTCATGGCTGAAGACCAGAGGAATTGTGGGATGACATCAAGCATATCATACAGGAAGTAAGCAAAAGACCATTAAAAACAAACAACAACAAAAAACAGGTAAGAAAGAAAAAACCAAAATGGATAGCAGAAGAGATGCTGAAACTTGATCTTGAACAGAGCATCTAATGTGACTGGAAGAAATGAGGGTGTAAAAGAGCTGAATAGAACATTTCAAAGGGCAGCTTGAGAAGACAAGGAAACTATTATAATGAAATGTGCAAAGACCTGTGCAAGAGAGATGAACATACTCAGTCTTTCTCAAGTTGAAAGAACTGAAGGAAAAATCCAAGCTTTGGGATGCCATAATGAAAGGTTTATGCCACTGTAGAATAAGTACTGGACCGCAAGGTTGGTTTGAACCGCAAAGTTGGTGGTTGAAACTCACCCGCCATTTCTCGGAAATCCTATACAGGATAGCTATGGGTTGGAACCGACTAGACGGCACTTAACCAAAAGAGGGAAAAATACTGAATGATGCAGAAAGCCTCAAGAAAAGATGGAAGGAATACAGAGAGCCAGTGTACCAAACAGTATTGGTTGACACTCAACCATTTCAAGACGCACCATATTATCAAGAATTGATGGTATTAAAGGAAGAGATCCAAACTGCACTGGAGGTATTGGAAAAAAACAAGGGTCCAAGAATTGACAGGATATAAATAGAAATGTTTCAACAAACTGATGCAGCACTAGAGGTGCTCAACCATCCATGCCAAGACATTTGGAAAACAGCTATCTGGCTGGCTGACTGGAAGAGATCTATATTTCTGCCTATCCCAAACAAGCAACCAAAGCAGAAAAAGCATTCCTACTAGGGTTCCGTTCTCACAGGCACTGGTTTACTTCAAGCAGAAGGAGTTCAAACAGGTCTCTGTCATCAGTGGAAGGCTGCAGAAAGTTCTTTCAGTAATGCCCTGTTTTGTTTTTCAAGAAAAGCTGGAATCTAAAACCTATGTCAATTTGTTTGCAACCGATACAAATTTTTAAGAAGCACTGTGAGGGTCAACATAACCAAGCAAGGCTCTCAAACAGACCGCAGTTCAGCAGAATGGCTGTTTTCTGACTGTGCTATGCTGTTTCTGGGGAAGCACTTTGCTCCAGAAGATGTGACATGGGATCCTGCCCACCGCTCCATCACCCCCACCACCCACCCCGTGAAAGCCACTCCTTCGCTCGCACGCTCCCTGTTTACTCTTTTTCACCTGCTACTTGACCTGTTCTGCAGTGGTGGGGTTAGACAGAGGCCAAGAGAGGGAGGATGGTCACAAGTCCTGTTTATGATGGTGATGGGAGTCCTGTTGCTATGGAGATATAGGAAAGGACAAAGGCGGACCAGAGTGCTGGGTATCTTCCTCACATGCTGCCATTGTGTGCCCTCAAGTCCATTCTGACTCAGCACAACCTTGTAGAAGGTTTCCAAGGCTGTACATCCTCAATGGAGCAGAAAGTCCCCTCTTTCTCCATGGAGCAGGTGGTAGATTTCAACTGCTGACCTTGTGGTTTGCAACCCAAATCGTAACCAACTACGTTACTAGAGCTCCCTGCAAAGTAGCATGTTGCTGCTCTTCTTAAGTTCCGTGGAGTCAGTTCCAACTCCTAGTGACCCTGCCTAGGGCTTCTGAGGAGCAGCTGGTGTGGCTGAGCCGCCAAACTTATGGCTCAAACTGACCTGGAGATTCAGTGATAATCCTACAATTGTTGTTGTTGTTAGGTGCCATCGAGTTGGTACCGACTCATAGAAATCCTATATACAACAGAATGAAACACTGTCTGGCCCTGGACCAACCTCATAATCGTTGCCATGCTTGAGCCCATTGATGCTGTCACTTTGCCAATCCATCTCATTGGGGGGG
>NW_006408552.1:23636847-23638264 GCF_000296735.1 Chrysochloris asiatica | reverse complement strand
TCTTGGCAGAGATGAGTGAGTACTTCCAGTGCCGCCTCACTTTCTTGAAAGATTTCAATTTTTATTCCATCAATTCCTGGTGCCTTGTTCTTTGCCATTTCCTTCAATGCATCTTGGACTTCTTCCTTCAGTATCATTGGCTCTTGATCATATGCTACCTCTTGAAACAGCTGAACACTAACCATTTCCTTTTGGTACAGTGACTCTGTGTATTCCTTCCATCTTCTTTTGAAGTTTTCTGCATTGTTCAATAATTTCCCCAGAGAATCCTTCAACAATGAAAGTTGATTTTTTTTCTTCAGTTCCCCCAGCTTGAGAAATGCTGAGTGTGTTCTTCCTTTTTGGTTTTCTGACTCCAGATCTCTGCACATTTCGTTGTAATATTTGGCTTTGTCTTCTCTACCTGAGCTCCTACAGTGCCACATCTGAAGTAGAGGGGAGGCAGGAAATAGGAAGCTAAAGGGAGTGGTCTTGAACTATATTGAAGCTGGTGCTGAAAATCCACAAGTACAAACACAACCTCACTGCAAAGGACAACAAAACAGAAACACATGGCCCACAGAGCCAAAGTGACTGACTGACAGAGGCTCTCGGCTTCTACAGCTTGTTGACGGAGAGGCTGCTTGGCTATGGGGACGTAGAGAGGCTCCGTCAGCCACAGTCCTGACCACAGAGCCCTCAGTCAGGTGACTGTGTCAGGGTGACAAAAACGAGGAAGTACATAAGAGCAGACTGAAGGACTGAAGATGATGGGAGGGTAGGGATACAATTTGAGGCAGGATTTGTGCAGAGAGGGTCTCTGATAAGGTGATACTGGAGCAAAGATCTGAAAGACGGGACCCTGTGACTACCACATGGAGACTGTTCCAGGCTGAGGGAATGGCAAAGTTCAGCAAGGGAAGGAATGACCGTGCAGTGGGGAGGTTGGGGGAGTACACTGGAATGGGCAGTGAGCACCAGCCAAGTTGTGGGCTCAGTTCCTGCAGAGTCTGAAGGCCTAACACTGCTTCATTAGGATACCCCATCCTGTTTATCATTACAGCTCTGGAGGCTGGTATTGTAATTTTTGCCAAAGGAACAGATGAAAAATGATTTCAACTACAAACCATGTAAATCTTGGTACTTGCAAATGTCACTAAAGCATGTGGTTTCCCTTCAACTGCAGTACAGACACTACCCAAGTTATGAACAAGACTTAATATGTTGTTGTTGTAAAGTATTATCCAGTTGGTTCTGACTCGTAGGAACCACATATAGGGTTTCCAAGGAGCAGCTGCTGAGCTTGAACTGCCAACTCTGCACTTCAAACTGACCTTGCAGTCCAGCACATTAGCCCACTGACCCACATCAGGAGCCCATGTTATTGTTGTTGTTATGTGCCGTGAAGTTGGTTCCGACTCATAGCGACCCTGTACAG
>NW_006408552.1:23624142-23632562 GCF_000296735.1 Chrysochloris asiatica | reverse complement strand
AGAAATACTGTTAACTGATGGTACATGGAGGGGAATGTAATCATTGTGATGAAACAAGTTGTATGATTTGTTGAATGTAAAACTGATGATCTGCCCTGTAAACTATCACTCAATCCACAATAAAAACTTAAAGAAAGAAAAAAATAAAGCACATTACAATAATGATGATAATGATGCTAAAGATGTTTTAGTATATCTGGGAGGGTTTCATTCAAGCTATTTATGCATGTAGGATATACACGACATAATAAGGTAAACATTTGCCTGACTAGTGTTTGATACAAATCGCACCCGTTCTGATTTACCGACAAATTCAACTTCAGACAGACTGAGGAACAGAACTCATTCATAATTTGGGGGCTGCCTATAAAACACAAGTTTTATATAAAACTTCAAGTCCCCTTCAGACCCTTTAATGAGCTTATAAATAAAGGGCTAAGATTGTGTGCAAAGCTTAAACAAATGCCCAGACTCCTGACACTCTGGGATGCACACACCAGCAAGCTGGAAGGCTGGGCAGAGCCCAGATGAAAAGAACCTCAATTTATGAGTTCTTTCTCTGTTTCCCACCAAGAAGATGCATACATAAGGCTAAGCAGAGTTGTGTGCCTTTTTCACTGGCCTGCTCTCGCTCTTCTGCATGGGTGATCTACGCCTGGACAGATGGAGAGCATGTCTAAGTTCAACAGGAAGCCTGCCACACTGATGGAGCAGAGGAAGTCTGTCCTTGGCTGCCTGCAGCCTTCTGCTTGCCTCTTCTTAGAAAAAGATGTTTAGGAAGGCATATTTTTTCTTCCAGTAAGGAACCGTTTTGTCTGCACGAACTATCCTGCCCTGAGTGTCTTTCATTTGAGAGGAATACACATCCAATAACGTGATGGTCGGGGTGTCACCCGCGCCCTTTGTGTCATATCATGCTAAGATGCTTTTGAAAATCCAATCACCGTCTCCTCTGAGTGAAGGTCAGCTCTACTTCCAGAGCTTCCCGCAGCCATGGCCTCCCAGAAACGTCTGGATAAATGTCCATTTCTGCTGACTAGGCAGATTGTGTTCACTGTCCTCTCCCCAGCCTCTTCGACCGAGCCACCTTTTATCTCTGTACCATGCTCTCCTATCTCACTTGGGTGAGCCAGTTTTGCATTGGCCTGAACACAACATGATGGTGGTTCCAACCAGCAAGAGCTATTCCACAGGAGAAAAGATGTGGCGATCTGTAAAATGACAGCCTTGGAAATCCTATGGGGCAGTTCCACTCTGCCCTACAGGGTCACCATGAGTCAGAACTGACCCGGTAGCAGCGGTATTGGTTTGGGTTTGTTTGTGAACACACTGAAGTAGCAAATAAAAAAATCTGAGAACAAGGGTCTATAATAAGATGGTAAACCAGCAGTCCTCTAGCTAGTGACTTTGACACTTTAAATTAGAAATAGATGCCAAGTTTTAAAAAACAAATCTATCTAAAAATCAGGATCCCTGGATAATTTTGAAAATCGGCAGTTTATATGAGGTTAAGCCAAGAAGTATTGCTATAAAATCATAGAAACTTTTATTAAAAAAATATATATAAGAAAATGAGAAGCGATTGTTTCACCACATTATCTTCCATCTAGGTATATATATGCACTTCTGACAGCTGGGTTTCCATCTGTGGGGCTGCAGGATAAACAGTGGACTTTCAGGTCGGCAGTTCAGACTTACCAGCTGCTCCTTGGAAACCCTATACAAAGTTGCTATGAGTTGGAAATGACTTGATGGTACTTAACAACAACAATTCCCCCTAAAGAATTCTGTGCACCTCAATTTACTCTAGGTCAAAACAGTTTTGGCATCATTAAGTGACTTCAATCATGTTTCTTTGCAATGTTATTTGAGTTTGGGGAACAAAAAGTTAAGTCTGAAGGGGCAGGATCAGGGCTGTCAAGTGGATCGGGTAAGGTTTCCTAAGGAAATCCTCATAGGGCAGCCCTCACTACCCTTGAAGAATGAACAGTGCAATGTTGAGATGGAAAACAAATTCCTTGGTTGCAACTTTTCTGGCCTTTCTCTCACTAATGCAGTTTTCCTGTGTTCTTGAAACTTCTTCGTAATAAGTGACCATGACCATCCTGTGTCCTTTGGGACAATCAACCTTTGGAATCTTAAAACACTGTCACCATAATCTCAGTGCTGACCTCTCTGCCTTGAATTCATCTTTGAAGTATTCCCAACCTTCCTTAAAAAATTTATGTTTTATGTGGAGGCAGCATGCTCATAACCTTTCTGAAAAGCTTCAATGATTTGGGAAGATATCCTCTTGAGTTTTGTTAAAAATTTGATATTAGCCCTGACCTCATAGTCATTTTCTTCACCTATGGCACAAAAAGTATCCTTGTGTGTGTGGTTTTTTTTTTAAGTACCCTAATGGAGTCCTTGTTGTGGCGCTATAGGATAAGCACTGGACTGCAAGGTCGGTTTGAACCTCAAGGTTGGCAGTTCAAACCCACCAGCCACTCCTTGGAAACCCTATACACTATGAGTTGGAACTGACTTGATGGCCCTGAACCACAGAGGAGCTCTGGTAGCGTACTGGTTACGAATCGGGCTGCGAATTGCAAGGTCAGCAGTTCAAAACTACCAGCTGTTCTGTGGGAGAAACATGAGGCTTTCTGCTCCCATAAAGATTTACAGCCTTGGAAACCCAGTACAGGGTCACTATGCGTCGGAACTGACTCCGCCACATATAACCACCAACAACAAACAGGCTAAAAGAGGGCGGTAGCGCCACAGAATACGCACTGGACTGTGAACCACAGGGCCCGTGGTTTGAACCCACCAGTCACTCAGTGGGAGAAAGATGAGGCTTTCTGCTTCCACAAAGACCAAAATCTTCAGAAACCCTATACAGGGTCGCTATTAGTTGGAACGGACTCAACAGCACTTAAGAAAACAAACAAATAAAAAAGGAGATGACTATGAGTATATTACTGAGAGAACTTGTCTGCAACCATTCACTGATTGCAGAAAGATGTTTAAACACGTTTTCTTTGGAATAAACTTGTCTCAGTAGCAACCTTTTTTGACTTACCCTCATATAATCTGGAGTTCTGCACCCACATTCCCACATGGCAACCCCATTCCCTGTGGTGGCATGTGTGGTCCCCCATCACTCAGTGTGGCAAAGGTCCTGGGAAGCAATGGAATCAGCCCTACTCTGTCTAAAATCCAACAGGGAGAGAGGAAGGTCGAAACTGAGACAGTGATCTACCCCCAAGCTTCCAAAGTGTGTGTGCCATTCAAAACTGCCCCGCACCATCCAACTCCATGCTTCTCACAGGGCGGGGATTACAAAAAGTGCCCACCAACTCCTCCCCGAATATAACCCTAGGTGCCTACCCCCTGCACACAGCCACTTCGCAATACCATGTTGTAGCTCCTCTCACCAGGACAGGGCGTCTCTGCCTCCATCTCTTGAATCTGAGCCTGGCCAGGTGGCTTTCTTTGGCTAACAGGACATTAGCAACCCTGACGAAGCAGATTCTTCCAAAGCAATCTCTCATGGGGACCTGAGAGCACCAAACAAGGAAGGCCAGGCTAGCCTAGACTGCTGGGTACTGAGAGACCACATTGAGCAGAGACACGTCATCCTGCCTGAGGTTCCCTAGGCAGCTAGACAGGCAGTCATGAGTGAGGTTACCCTAGACCACCCACCCCAGCCAACCCACTGACTCACTGCAGCCCTGCCCAGCTGTTCTCTAGTGCCGCTGTAACATTAATACCATATGTGGGTGGCTTTAACCAACAGGAATTTATTTTCTCACTGCTTTGTTGTTGCTAGGTGTCACTGAGTCAGTTCTGACTCATAGCAATTCTATGCACAACAGAACAAGACACTGTCTGGTCCTGGGCCAGCCTCACAATTGTTGTTACGCTTGAGCCCATTCCTGCTGCCACTGTGTCAATCCATCTCCTTGGGTGTCTTCCTCTTTTCTGTAGACTCTCCACTTTACCAAGCATGATGTCCTTCTCCAGGGATTGGTCCTTCCTGATATCATGTCCAAAGTATGACAGATGAAGTCTTGCCATCTTGGCTATACTTCTTCCAACACAGATCTGTTTATTCTTCTGGCAGTCTATGGTATGTATCTTCAATATTCTTCTCCAACACCATAATTCAAATGCACCAATTCTTATACAGTCTTCTTATTCACTGTCCAACTCTCACATGCATATGAGGTAACTGAAAATACCATGGATGGGTCAAGCACATTTTTAGTCTTCAAAATGGCATCTTTGCTCTTCAACACTTTAAAGAGAGGTCTTGTGCAGCAAATCTGCCTAATACAATACATTGTTTGATTTCTTGACTGCTGCTTCCATGAGTGTTGATGGTGGATCCAGGCTCAATGAAATCTTTGACAACTTCAATCTTTTCTTCACTTATCATGATGTTATTTATTGCTTCAGTTGTGAGGATTTTTGTATTGATTACATTGAGATGCAATCCATACTGAAGGATGTGGTCTTTGAGCTTCATCAGCATTTTAAGTCCTCTTGGCTTTCACCAAGCAAGGTTATTATCATAATCTGCATATCACAGGTTGTTAATGAGTGTTCAATCCTGATGCCACATTCTTCATGTAATCCAGCTTTTCAGATTACTTGCTCAGCATACAGATTGAATACATACGGTAAAAAGATAGAACATCCCTTTCCTGATTTTAAACCATCCAGTGTCCCCTTGTTCTGTTCCCAACAACTGCCTCTTTTTCTATGTACAAGTTGCTCCTGAGTATGAGGCTACAAGTCCAAGTTCAGGGTGCCAGCTGTAGGTAAGCCTCTCTCTGCAGGCTTTGGAGGAAGGTCCTTATCTCCTTGGTGACCATCATGCGGCAGGGCACATTTTCTCACATCTCTGCTTTCTGTACTAATTTGCTTTTTACATCTCGAAGACGATTGGCTTAAAACACACCCTATACCTACCATAACAAAGAAAACCTATTCCCAAATGAAATTATAGCCATAGGTATAGGGGTTAGGGTTTAAAACACATATTTTATTGTTGTTAAGTGCCATTGAGTCCGTTTTGACCATAATGACCCTGTACAGAGTTTCCGTGGAGTGGCTAGTGGGTTTGAACTGCTGACCTTGCGGTTCAAAATGACCTCGAGCTCTGGTTCTTATCCTACAGCATCAGGACAGAATTCAATCCATAACAGCAGTCAGCCTGCAGACTCAGGAAGAACAGTAAGAGGGCTGCGGAGGTTATTGGTTTGGCAGCGATGCACAGCTGAAGCTCATGGCTTGTCAAGGTCAATGTCATGGGTTGAATTGTGTCCCCTCAACATATGTGTCAGCTTGGCTGGGCGTGGCAATTATATAATGATGTAACCTGGCAGTTATGTGATGATTCCCCGTCATGGGATCTGATGTGAGAAACCAGTCAAAGGATTAAGGGAAGGATGCAACACCCTTCAATCCCATCACAGTCTGATGCAATGTAAGGGGAGCATCCCTGAGGTGTGGCCTACAACACCTTTTATCTTACAAGAAACAAAAGGAGAGAGAAATCAGAAAAGAAAGAGGGACCTGCTACCACCAAAAAGGTAGAGCCAGTAGTGGAGTGTGTCCTATGGACCTGGTGTCCCTGCACTGTAAAGCTCCTAGATCCAGGGGGAGACTCATGCCAAGACACATGAATAGCAACAAAGAACGCTGCGCCTACAGATGCAGAGAGCAGACAAAGGCCTTTTCCCAGAGTTGGCGCTCTGAAGTCTGACTTGCAGCCTTCTAAATGGGCAGAGAATGAATTTCTGTCTGTGAAAGGTATTTCGTGGTGTCTGAGGTTTTCCTGCTAAAGCAGCACTAGGTAACTAGGTAAGACAGTCACCAGGGCCTGTGCTCTTCCTGTCTCGAAAGCTTGTTCTTGGGTCTCTCCAGCAGCAGGTGCTGTCTCGGTATCATCACACCCATCCTCCCATCCAGCTGCTGTCCCTTCTTCGGTCCAGGGACGCACTTGTTTTTCAAGGAAGGCAAACAGGACCCACCAACTAAATGGCTTCTGCTGGGCGTGGCACTATAGGATACACACTGGACTACTAACCGCAAGGCCAGCTGTTCAAACCTACCAGCCACTCCTCGGAAACCCTGTACGGCTAAAAGTACGAGTCAGAACTGACTCGACGTCACTTCACTACAATAACAACAACTGTTTCCTCTTAGATGCTACCATGCACAGCTCCACATCTGGCTTCTGAAGAATCTGTAGCAAAACATGTTGTGGCAACTTTTTATACAAAATGAACAGCAACTGCTTTTGTCTTCTCCTCTTTTAAGGAACACACCCCTTTCCCTGTCCTCAGTCCACATGGTTTGGGAGATTCTGAGCCACTGATGTCATCTTTGGGCCACAACTAAAGCACCTGTCTAGAATTGTGGACCCGTAACACCATCATGTGGGAACTTGTTAGAATCGAAAATGCTTAGGGTCTACCCTAGATCTGCTGAATCAGAAATGATGAAGATGGAACCCATCAATCTGTGTTTGAATTGGCCTTGCCAGTTGGCCAGCCATTCTGATGTGGATTCACAAGGCTGAGGACTGCTAGATTAGAGGGATGAAGCAATGGCGTCCCGATGATATCATCTGAGCACCTGGACTCTGCCATGTCTGAGGCTCCTCAGTTCTGTGAATAAGACATTTTCCTTTGTTGCTGCAGACAGCTTGGTTTTCTGTCACCTGCTACTAATGAACAGTGACTAATGTTATGAGACTGTGGACTCTGGCAGATGGGCTTTCTGCTGCAGGTTTCTCCTGACAGAAATGCTAAGTACGGGACTCAGTGTTCTCTAAGTCCACCATGCTGAGGCATGTTACTTTTTTTCTATGGTTGGCAGATTGTCTGGGCAAAGTGCTTCAGATAGATCACTTCCCCAGAGCACTGAGACAACTTGCACGGTAAACTTTCTACAATAAAAACAAATGTTTGCTCAACGTGAGGAAGACAACAGGTCTCTGGAAGGAGGCTATCTTCATCTACTGAAAGGCTCCTGGATGAGGACTGGAGTGATGCAGGCACGAGGCCCTTCCATCAGAACCAAAGACAATTACAGTGGCAGCAAGGAATCCGCCAGTGTGGCGTTGTATCATAGGCACAGTTAACTGACGTGGTTTCATTTTATGGGATTTGGCCAAAAAAAAGTGGCAAGGGAGATATAACTCTTAAAGAGTGTAGGCAATTGGCTCTGCTGTAGTGACGGGAGACTAGCTAGCTTGCATCAACCCTGCCTCAGTCCTAGAAAACCTGGACCACATATTACAAAATCTGCCTGAAAGCATGGGGAGATAGTGGGGCTGGGGAGAATTACAGGAACAAGATCAACGAAGAGAAGGAACACCAGAGCGGTGCACCCAGCCTCTCCCCTCAAGGGGCTGCTGGCTCAGAGGAGGGCAGCTGCAGGCCTGGGAAGCTGAGTGGAACTCCGGACAGACTCATGGACCACAGACTGGGAGTCAAGGTGGCCAGGAGTGAAGAGCAAAGAAAGGTTGATAATTTGAGTAAATCCAAATTAGTGTTGACTAGAACATAATAATAAGCAGGCCTGTTGTGGAGTCAGTTGCCTAGCAGGGTGTAAAACCTAGAGAGAATTAAAATGCACGCAATAATAGCATTTCAGTTGGAAGGGGAGTAAATGGAGCTACAGACTTGTAAGGTCCTTCCACTGAATGAGAAGTGGCAAGCTTGCTAATTTAAAGTAGACTCCAATAAGTCAAGAATGCATGTTTCAATTTCTAGTAACGCCTAAAAGAATAATAAAAGAATGCATAACTAACAAGCTAATAGAAAGGAAAACAGTAATACTACAATGTAATCAGTTCAAAAGAGGTCAAGAAAGGAGAGAAAGAAGAATATAAAACAGGAGGAACAAATAAAAAGTAAACAATAAGATGGTAGATTTAAACTCAAATGAATCAGCAATTACATTAAATGTAAATGGACTAAATGCTCTCATTAAAACACACAGATTGTTAAAGGCTAAAAATAAAAACCAATTACGTGTTGCTTATATGAGACAAACCTTAATACAAGGATGCAGGAAATTTGAAAATTAAAGGATGGAAAAAGATAAACCATGTAAACACTAACCAAAAGAAAGCCAGCATGGCTTGTAGAAGGCAAAGCAGACATTAAAGCAAAAACCATTGTTAGAGAGAAAGAGGGATAATGCATAATGACGTAAGGCTCAACTCACGAGGAGGATACAACACATCTAATTTGTTTTTTCTGTTTTATTGTGAATTATGTGATAGTTTACATGGGAGAACATCAGTTTTACATTCATCTTATCGTGTATCATTTCATTGCCATGGTTACAATCCCTTCTATGCATCATCAACCAACCAAAGGGTATACCCTGCAAGCCTGCCCCCCCCCCCCGCCCCC
>NW_006408552.1:23602993-23623227 GCF_000296735.1 Chrysochloris asiatica | reverse complement strand
AGTCTTAGTCTTGGAAGGGGGTTTGCTCTGAGGGGACCCGACCACTTGTTCTTGTAGTAATTGCTTGTTCTTGTAGTAATCAAATCTAATTTTGTATGTACCAAAAACAGACAACTCAATAAATATAAAGCAGGCAGGCACATGCACCCTCCAGTGGTGCCGCTGTCCACTCAGGATGTCCAGGGTCCCTTGAGCACACTTGTGAACAATTCAGTTCCCTCAGTGATATGCCAGTGTTTAAAACACGAATTTTCTCCACAAACTAGGGCTTGACCAAGAAGAGGTGATTGTTCCCATACTGGAGGAGAGACAAACTCTCTTGGCCTTGCTGAGAGATTGTTTAGATAAAACCCAATAGATTGCACTCAGTCAGTAATTTGAGGGATTTCCACAGGTAGATTTGACCACCGTACTTTTTGCTACCTTTGGAGTCCAATCTCTATGTGAAATACTATAATCCCACTCCAGTATGAGGGTGGAAGCAAGACCATGGCTTTCACCTTTCCTCATACCTATTTAACCCTTTCTATACATGTGTCGGAACCGACTCGACGGCACTTAACAACAACAACAACAACAATACATGTGACTATGCAGCAGCCAAGTATATTTAACAGATAAAGGCTGAGCTCCAAATATATTCAAAAAGGGAATTCCATGAGCTCAAACGGCATTCTCTTTTAGAGAACCCGTGGGACAAACTGCTCTAAAAACAAAGTTCCAGAAATAGCAGGTGATTGAATTTTGGTCAGATGAACACAGAAGTATGTCTGTCAAGTGACTGTGTGTTTCCTTGCAGTGGTAGCCAGGAAGCTCAGAGCCACTGTGTTTGCCTCGGGTGCTCATTGTTTACCCTGATGTATCCTTTCTTCCTGCTCTGGTTCTCCCTTCACTCTCACGTGCGTCTCAAATGACAGGCTGTATATGATTGCTTAGACTATGTTGGAGATGAGTTTATAAAAAGGCAGCTTATAAATAAAGTCTATTTCTGAAAGTGCTGCATGAGGACATGCAAGATGATTTTGGTTCATGCAAGGTGTAACTTTTTAAAATATGAATTGCTCTATATTTACTTTAATGAACATTAGAAAAAATTTAACAAATGATTGCAACCTGTATATCTTAGAGATGTTATTACCTAGGATTAGGCTGATATAGATCTATCTGAAGCAAATGATAGTTGGGTTGGCACATGAGGGGCTATACAATTGTTGTTGTTGTTGTCAGGTGCCATCGAGTCGGAACTGACTCATAGTGATCCCATGCACAGCAGAATGAAACAATGTCCAATCCTGGGCCAACCTCACTACCGCTGCCACACTTGAGTCCATCAATGATGCCACCTGGCCAATCCATCTGGTTAGGGGTCTTCCTCTTTTTCTCTGACCCTCCACCTTACCCAGCATGACATCCTTCTCCAGCGACTGTTCTTTCCGGACAATGTGTCCAAAGTATGAGAGACGAAGCTTAGCCATCCTGGCCTCCAAGGAGCATTCTGGCTGCACTTCTTCCAAAACAGATCTATTGGTTCTTTTGGCAGTCCATGGCACTTTCAGTATTCTCCTCCAACACCACAACTCAAAGGCATCAATTCTTCTACGATCTTCCTTATTCACTGTCCAGCTTTCGCATCCATATGAGGCTATTGAAAACACCAAGGCCTGGGTCAGGCGCATCTTAGTCCTCAAGCTGACATCTCTGCTCTTCAATACTTTAAAAAGTTCCTGTGCAGCAGATTTGCCCAATGCAATACGTCGTCTGATCTCTTGACTACTGCTTCCATGAGTGTTGATAGTTGATCCAAGAAGAATGAAGTCCTTGACAACTTCAATCTTTTCTCCATTGATAAGAATGTTGTTTATTGGTCCAGTGGTGAGGATTTTTGTTTTCTTGACATTGAGATGTAATCCATATTGAAGGCTGTGCTCTTTGATCTTCATAAGTAAATGTTTCAAGTCCTCTTCACTTTCGGTAAACAAGGTTGTATCATCTGCATATCGCAGGTTGTTAATGAGTCTTCCTCCAATCCTGATGCCACGTTTTTCTTCATAGAACCCAGCTTCTTGTATTATTTGCTCAGCATACAGGTTGAATAAGTATGGTGAAAGAATACAACCATGTCTCACACCTTTCCCAATTTTAAAACATTCAGTGTTCCCATGCTCTGTTCGAACAACTGCTTCTTGGTCTAGGTACAGATTTCTCAGAAGGACAATTAAGTGTTCTGGAATACTCATACTTCTCAATGTTGTCCATAGCTTGTCATGATCCACACAATCGAAAGCCTTTGTGTAGTCAATAAAGCACAGGTAAACATCCTTCTGGTATTCTCTGCTTTCAGCCAAGATCCATTGGACATCAGCAATGATATCCCTTGTTCCATGGCCTCTTCTGAATCCAGCTTGAACCTCTGGAAGTTCTCTATCAATGTATGATTAGCCATTTCTTTAGTACTTTAGCAAAACTTTACTCTCTTGAGATATCAAAGAGATTGTCCAATGATTTCCGCATTCTGTTGGGTCACCTCTCTTTGGAATGGGACCCAAATGGAATGGAATGCTATATAATAGAGCAGTTTCAAACAGAGTCCAGAACCCATGTTTTCAAATACTGGCTCTCCCCCTTACTGGCAATGTGATCTTAGACATCCTTAGCCTCTTGGTGCCTCAGTTTTCTCTGTATAAGTGTCAACAGTAGCAGTACCTACCAATTATTCACATGATTAATGCATGATTACGTACGTGATGCTAAAACACAGCCCTGGAGAGGTAACTGAAGACTTTACATTAGCCCTTGACGACCGGGACAAAGTAGTGAAGGTGGTACCTCCATGAAAGAGGGATGCCCTGGTGAACTCAGCAGGCTGGCTGAGAAGGGAGAAAGCCCACCCTGTGCCACTACCATCCTACCAGGGGTTCTGCGGTGTTATGCTCGGTGGAACACTATCTTGGTTCTTCTTTTAGATACATTCTTTTTTAACAATTTTTTTTTGAGGAACAATCTGAAAAGCCATTTTATTATTTTCACACAGAGTTAAGACAACACAAGCAATACAAACTGATGCTTGTCAACTTGAATGGCGGTCAATGGTGTCAAGCAGGGAGGTATTAAAGAAATGAAGTCCTGAGGAATCATCAGCCACATTCTCTGGTGAGAGCTGCCCTGAGCCGATGACACCGTGTCTCATGGCTCCTTTTTTCTCATTCCTTCCCAGCATCTCAAGAAATCCTCATCTCACCAAAGCTGACAGGTCCAAACTCTACCAGATTTCTCCTAGAGACCATCTCTCTAGATGGATGTACAAGATCTCTGTAACCCTACTATCCACAATGACCTTGACATGTTAGGACTGACTTGATACTCTCAATGCTTGGCTTCCACAATGACCCCTCCTTTTCCCTCCTTTATGCACTTCAGGCCCCATGCAGGCCTCTGGGTGTTGCCAAGAAGTTCCCAGGAACCAGTGACCCTAACTCTCACTCTGCACTCGTGGATCCTAACTCCTCTTAGGCAGGAGGCAAGCCATTCTCCCACCAGTGGAACCTCTTTGGTTGCAGTTCCAAGCTCTTCCCCTTCTGAGGCAGGACATGGGCCAGAGGCCTCAGCCATCCAGAGCTGTGGAGCTTGTCCAGACACAGATTCCAGCTAGGGCAGTTCCCTGAGTCTCCTTTCTCAGCGACACTTCCCATCCAAGTCAACCCCCTGGGGCTCCACACATCACTGCCAAGGCCAGCTCTCCTGCCCAACAGTGCAGGGCTCCCAACGTCCAGGTTCTCACCCAGGTTGTACGGGGCAAAGTCATGACTAGTCTCATACCTACCTCCCTCTCTTGGCCCTACAACCGAATCCTCAGCAAGCCCAAGTAAGTACTTTGCCTCCACAACTGTCTGGAAGTCATTCACTGGTAATACTCAGCGGCAGGGCCACCACCCTCTCATCCTCAACAGTGCAGTGATCTCTTCCCTAGTCACTCCGCATCCACCCCCAACAGGCCACGATCCAGCAGCAGTCAGAGGAATCTTCTTAAAAGGTAAATCAAGTCATGGCCTTGCCACACAGCCTCCATCAGAGGCTCCCCAGCACTGAACCCCTCTCCTGGGTGGTGTGCTCTGCCCCCTGCCATCTCTGGGACCTCCTGTCATCTGTCCCCGTCACTCCTTACACTCCAGCCTTCTTTCTCATTCATGAGTCATTCATGCAACTCTTTCTTGTCTCTGGGCCTTTGCACATGCTGTGCCCTCGGCCATGGGCTAGTCTGACATCATTCAGGTCTTAGCTTGAGTCTCCCTTGTCAGAGCACCTTCTCTGTCACTCCTCCTGACATCTGGGCAGCTGCTGTCACTTGCTTGATGTCTCTCTCTGCCCCTGAGGGGAGAGACGATGTCTGTGCTACTCACTGACTCTCCAATGCCTGGAGCAGAGCCTGGTACATAGTAGGTGCTCAATATACAGGTCTCTGGAGAGGTCAATGAAGAAGACCTGTTACCTTACCTGGAACTCCCTCCCCATGCTGGACTGGCAGACTTCCTAGGGCCCTGGTCTGTGTTACTCTATGAAAGTTACTTCTGATTTTGGAATCTCTGTTTTCCTCATCTGTGAAATGGGTAGAAAGAGTGACAGTACCCATTTAGTTCTTGGGGTGTACTGCCCAGCACCCACACTCCTGTCCTCTGGTGGCAGCACCCATGTCTCTTCACATGACCACCCCTAACCATGCCGGACACTGAGGAATAGTGCCAAGGCTCTATGAGATGGATTTGGAAACAGTGCTGACCCTGAGCCAGCCGCCCTGCTAACGGCTTTATATCCTTCAGTCCTGGGGTCAGGATCTACACCAGGCAGCACATTCTTCACTGCCAGGGTCTCTGGGCTGCTGGCCATTCAGCCTGGAACAGCTGCAGGCTAAGACTCAAAGGCACAAAGAAGAATGCTAGACCAAGGGGCGGGAGTGGCTGTTGACCCATCTTTGTCACCCTGATCCAGCTGTGCCTAAAGACCATTCTACCTTTGGACTTCGCACTTACAAAGGCCAGCACGGAGTCCTTCACGCAAAGCCACTTTGAAAGCTACTCTCTTAATCTGTTTTGTATTTGAATAGTCTTTTCTATATTCTTTTAACTTGGCCTTGAGGAGGGTTGATTCAGATAGCCTGCCTGTGTGCTGCCCTGTCCAGACCCTTGCGGCTCTTGCCTCCAGACTCCTCTGTACCCAGAGCCTGCCAGGCCCGATGGAGCGGCCTGCCATCATGGCCCAGAGAGGTGGGTGTGTGGAAGGCCAACTCCCCAGCCCCTGGTAGGGAGCAGTGGTAAACACAGAGGCTTGGGCTCCAGCCTGCCTCCCAGAGCTTCCCCAACGAGGTGGAGCTCTACTTGCCAAGTGGAACTTGCTTGATAACTAGCTCAGTCTGACTTCTTCCTTTCCCTGTCTCACTTGGGATCACCTACCTCCCAAGTAAACTACTTATCCTCAAATCCTTCTCTCAGAGTCTGCTTCTAGGGTGACCCAAACCAGGACAGCATTACCTGTTGTTTTTGTTAAGTGCTGTCTAATTGGTTCTAACTCATAGTGACTCTGTATAGGGTTATGGAGGAACAGCTGATAGGTTTGAACTGCCGACCTTGCAGTTCGCAGTCCAGTGCTTATCCTACAGAGCCATACCAAGAGTCAGATTTACATAGCACAGAGTAAATGCTCCAGAAACAATCATTATTACTATCATTACTGCCGGCTAGGTCTCCCCGCTCTTCCTCCCTCCAGAGCTGTAAGCCTCAGAACTCAGTGTGGAGTGAGATGATGCCCTGCTCTGCGGTGGGAAGGCAGGTCCCTAGGCCATGCCAGGAAGAAACAGTCCTTCCAGCTCCGTAGGAAGTAAGAATGGGGTGCCCAGCAACAGGTCAGGGATCCATGGCTTGGACCAGCTTTCGTCATTTACAAGACCGGCTGGGACAGGGATGGGTTTTACCCAAGGCAAACTCTTGGGACAACACTGGAATGCCTTGAGCTCTTTGAAGGTCCTTGGACCACAGATGACCCCCACAGCCATCCCAGCCACTGTGTCAATCCCAGGCATCAGGATGAGACAGCAGCCCTACATGTGTGCAATGTCCTGGTCAAGGGCCCAACAGTGGAGTCACTCTGCCAGGGTTGAGTCCTGCATCTCACACTTTCCAGCTGAGAGAACTGCCTGTGCTGTGCCTCAGTTCCTCATCTGTGAAATGGACACAATCGCAGAGGTACCCTTAAAGGCTAGTTCTAAGGCTGATATGAGACAATGTAACTAGAAGCTTACAATGGTGGCTGGCTCAATACACATATCTTCTCATACCACTAGACGAGAGGGACATGGACTAGTCACCACAAACTCTTTTGTACTTTTAGAATTTTGTACTATTTGTATGTATCATTGCCCAGAAAATTAAGCATATTAATTTTAAAGTGAAAATAAAAGTAAAAGCAATTTCCAATTTACAACCACATATTTGTTGTAGAGCATGGAAGTGGGTAGGATACTTGTAAGTCATGAGGACTCCATCACAGTCCCCACTGAAGTGACCCCATCCAGCTCTGCTCAGAGCATCCAGAACTTACTGGAGTGGGTCCTCTCATGGTCTGGAAGTGTGGCGGGGGGCTGGTGATTCAGGGCTGCCTCTGATTTGCTGGGAATGAAGACTTCAGCATTGTCCTTCCGTTTAGCAGACAAGTGTCTTTCCCTTTTACTACCTGTAAGAAAACAGTGTTTGCATATAAAGACACTGAATGCAATCCAGAGCTGGGACATTTTGCTCAGATATTTATTTGTTCATTTAACAAATATTTAATGCCCTTTCCCCCCCCCCCACACACACACACTCAGTGCCAAGCGACATACTAGTTATGGTGCAGTGAATCAGTTAATGTCTCTCTTCTAACCACTGTTGTTGCTGGAGGTGGTTAAGTGCCGCTGAGCCGGTTCTGACTCATAGCAACCCTGTACAGGGTTTCCAAGGTGCGGCTGGTGAGTTTGAACTACTGACCTTGTGGTTCAAACTGGCCTTGCAGTCCAGTAGTCATTGTAAATCCCACCAAATGATTTTTTCCTGATGGGAAGAGGTGGGGGAAGGAAGATACTGATAAGATGATGTGATTTAGTTGTGAGTGACTGCTAACAGGAATAATTGTGATTGTGAAAACTTAGAACTCTACCATGAGTATACAATGAACTCTCCCAGAAGCATCAAGGGATCTCACTACTAACAACAGAGAAGAGCCAGGAATGGAGCACATCCTTTGAGCCCTGAGACCTCTGTGCACGGAACTTCCTTGACCTAGGAACAAAAGAGCTGTGATAACAGAGGAGTGGGGGAGGAGCAGCAACTGCAGAACCAGGAAGCAGAGCACAGCACAGAAAAGGGAGCTGTCCAGCCCACAGAGCCAGGAAGCGGAGTGCTTTGGGGCATGAGGCTGACTTGTGGAATGGGGCGTCTGTAGGCACTTAGTTGGGGAGCTAGAGCTGAGTGCCTTTGGGTGAAGGCTTATAACAGACTGAAGAGCCCCTCTGGCATTGATCAGCAGTGCTACAGCAACCAGAGCTTTGTAACACTGCTGGAGCAGGGCCAAGGGGCTTGTGGTTGAGAGGGCAGGAACCACGGAGAAGCCTGTGGCTGGGAGAGGCTGTCCTGACTGTGCCCCAAACATTTCTAATCCTGCATTGTAACCTGATAACTTTCCTAATACAGCCCGTAGCTATGAGGATGGTGTCTGAGTTCTGTGTGGCTGTTAAAATGAATTATTGAGTCCAGTTGGGTAGAGAGTTCTGTGGGAGGGATGACTAACATCAGAATCAGCAAAGAAGGCTCGAGAATGGAGGCATGTCTGACCTCAGCCATATAGAAAGAGGGATGGTGGCTGAATTTGATTCTCCTTGTGAAGTCAGAGGAAGCAAGACATTGTCCCTGCGTCAAATTATTTTTATGTGCTAGTTTGGCCAACAAACCACGTTTGCTGAAAGTCCCTGCATGCAAAACAGCATACTTTTTAGAAAATAAATGAATGCACAAATTTTCTAATGCTAACATTTTGAAATAGTTTGGAAAAGTCTTAAATTGACAGCCTTTGAAGTGTAATTGACAGTATTTCTTCTTCCTTCATGATGCATAGAATAACTGCCACACAATCAACTTGTCCAGTGGACCAATGGGACATGTGAGCATCTGTCACGATGATGTTGAAGCCAGAAGTACTAGATGGTGCCTGGCTGCCACTACCAACTGTTCTGAAAGGGATCACGGTAGAAGGTTCCAGATAGAGTGGGAGAAAATGGGAAACAAAACTCAAAATTATAAAAAGAAAAAGAGCAGGCTTACTAGTCAGAGAGAGGCTGGAGGAACCCAATAGGATGGCCCCTGAGCACCCTTCAGGTCTGGAATGGAACTCACCCTCGTGGTCCAATTTTCAGTCAAGCAGTAGATAGGTATCTACACTAACACTAGTAAGATATGCCACCATGGAATGGTCACCCATTCAAGATCAAAAGGATAAAGTTGAGAAGGGATGGGAAGGAGGGTGGATTGGAAATAGGAGCCACAAGAAAGGAGAGATACCTGTTGTTACATGAAGGGGATTGAAATCATTGAGACGAAACAAAGAAATGATTTGTTGAATGTAAAACAATCTTCACTGTAAAATTTCACTCAATTCACAAAGAAAAGTTTTTAAAAAACAAACTGTGCAGCCAAGGACCTCTGAGAATCAGGGTACCTGTGCTTGGGTCCTCCTGGGATGGAAAGGAAGAAACCCAGGAAGTGTTTGCCTAAAGGGCAGTGTACAGTGAACCCCAGCCAAGAATCGCATTGAAGCTTGTGGTGTCTCAAAGACGGGGAGTCCTGCAACCAGGACTACGAGGCACTCTTGGGAGCAAAGCCAATGTCTGGGATGTGTGTGCTGTCTGTCCCTCTCTGCCACCCCTCTTGGTTTGTGAAGGACGTACGATTCTCCATCACTTTCTGAAGTACTTGCTCCCTGGCTAGCCAGATTATGATATGAGAGAGCAATGTGTGTGTTCAATGGGACAAGACAAAGAAGGGAGGAAGAAGCTTGACTCCCAAGGTGCTGAAAATGATCCCGAGGACAGTAAGAGCAACAGCCAGCCAGTGATGTGTCCTGGGCACCTTTTCATTTGTGCCCTAGCTTGTCCTAGGAGGCAGGTACACAACCTGAGGCAGGAGACCAAACACTGGCACCCCAATGATGTCATGTCCTAGACTGAGAAGCAAGTGAATATGCTAGGTTACAAGGCAAAGGGGAATTCACCTTGCTAATCAGCTGAGTTTAAGATGATCTGAATGGGCCCAATGTAATCATGCAAAACCCAGAGCAAAGCCACAGCCAGAAAATTCACTCTAAGTCACAGCAACCTTACAAGACACAGGAGTCTTTGTGTGGTGATATAGCATAAACTAATCACAAGGTCGGAGGTTCAAACCCACCAGCCACTCCTCATCATTATACAGAGTAGCTATGAGTCAGAACAGACTCGAGGGCACTTAACCACAACAGAACAGAGTAGAACTGCCCTATAAGGTTTCCAGGCTATAAGTCTTTACAGAAGCACATTACCACGTTTCCTCTGTGGAGTGGCTGAAGCGCCTTAACCACTACATCACTGTTGTTGTTGTTGTTGTTAAGTGCCAAAGAGTCTATTCCGACTCATAATGACCCATAGCAACCCTATAGGGTTTCCAAGGAGTGCTGGTGAGTTTGAACTGCAACCTTGTGGTTCAAACCGACCTTGCGGTCCAGTGCTTATCCTACAGTGTCACAGGACTCCAGCCCTACATCACTAGGGCTCCTCAAATGAACCACAAAGACCCTCAAAATTGGAAGAGAGAGATGGAAGAAGGATACAGAGAATGCACCAATGAACAGTGATTACAGAGACAGGACACTGCAGGCCCTGAGGGTGGAGGACAGGGCCAAGAGCCAGGGAATGTGGGCAGCCTAGAGAAGCTGGAACAGGCAAGGTAGTGGGCGCTTCCCGAGACTCCTCCAAAGGAACGGAGCTCTGGCAACACCTTGATTTTAGCCCATGAGCCCCACATCCGTGAGCCCAGGACTGTGAGATACAAAGTTCACTGTGTTGCCGTTTGTTACAGCAGCAATAGAAAGTCAGTACATCTTATTACAGGGGAGGGTTCTGGGTTCAAGTCACAGAGCTAGGAAGTGAAGAGACCTGCCTCAACCCACCTCCATTTCCTGTCCAAATTCCCTATCCTCCCCATGAATCAGCCCTTCAGGAAGTTTGGCGAGGAGGTCGGCCTTGTTGAACGGGTGTATGTTTTGTTGTGTATATTCACAACAATAACAAAATACGATTTTTAATCGTCAATAACAGTATTTTCTAGGTATAGCAGGACTCAGGCTCTTGGTGGAGCCCTAGATCACTGGGTCTTCATGGAAAGTGGCCTGGGGTCACCGCTAACCCCATATTCCACCAGACAGCCCTGTGCTTGCAGTTCCCTCTGCCTGGAATGTGGTTCCCACAGCTGGTCCTCTTGTCCCAGCTCCAATGTTGTCTCCTCTGAGAAGGCTTCTCTGACCACTCAGGTTCAAGTGGGCCCAGCACCGGTCCTCACACTGCAGGGTTCTGTTTCATATAATCTTTATAGACAATCTCTCCTCCTGTCCTCCTAACTTCTTGATTTGCCCAGAATCCCAGTCCTCCTCTTCCCAGTTACTGGAAAAATGGCTTCTCCATGCCCCTGGTTCACAAGGACACCCCAGACTGGAGAGAGTGGGGGATAGGAAGCAACCAGGACACAGACCTGGCCACCATGCTGTCAGCACTGGGTCCAGCTCCGCTAACATCCTCTGCAGAGAGGCAGTGCTGGATCCACCACACACCCCTCTCTCATTTATTCCACAACCCAGGAGAGGGGGTGGCTGCTTTCTGACTCCTCAAAGCCCAGCTACTGTCTTTTACCTTTGTTTGGTTTGGTGGTTAAGGGTCCTGGGATCTCAGTCTCAATTCCTTCCTAACTGTGTGAACTTGGACAAGTTACTCAATCTTAGTCCCTCGTTTCCCCATTAGTAAATTAAAGGCAATGATAACATGTCCTTTGGCATAACGGTGAAGATTAAATGGTCCCTCGGTGTTATGGTGAAGATTAAATGAAGGACTATGTGTAAAGACCTTAGAACACTGCTCGGTATATGTCAATACAAATTCACTAAATGCTGGCTGTTGTTCACAACTACTCATTTACATGCTTCTTGTCTGTTTTCCCTGATAGGAATGTGAGGCCACTGGGGAGAAGCGGACGTGTGTACTAGCACAGAGACTGGGACATGATGTGTGAGCAGACGGATGAACGTCCATCTTTTCAGGGCCTGCTGAATGCCCTTGAGTAAATTTTTACTGTGAGTTCTGAACTGCAATCCCACGCCAGGTGTGGGGAGACCTTATAGCAGGCCCCTTGGTGGGAGCCCACCACCTGCTGCAGAGACATGCACCCACATACCACTGTGCCTCTGAGTGCTCACAGGAGGCCCAGCAGCAAACTAATGGCTTAACAATGTAAAATGTCAGAAAACTGAATCAGTCTCAAAGTGCGTCTGGTGTCAAATGACTCTCCTGTCATCTTCTGGTTCTTCAGACCTGCTGTTCCCAGGGCAGAGGCTCAGTCAGCCTCCTCACTCCCTGACACCCAGTCCTTAGGGAAAACAGAAATCACGGAAGCATTTCATTCCCAGTATATCTCATACAGAAAAGACGTCTACTGGCAGCTAGAATGGTGGTAATTCTGTCACCTAAGGATGGCACAGGCCCAAGGAAGGAGGACACGAAAGGGAGAGAGGCCCATCAGGAAACTTTTTTCCTTCCTAAGTGTCCCAGGTCTTGTACCCCGACTGGGTCATGCACTATCACTGTGACTCTGCCTGGCCAGGCCAATGGCCAAACTACATGGACCTTTGCAAAGACAGTTTCCAGAAGAGGAAAGGATGCTGGGCAGGCAGGCTGAAGGCCTGTAGACAGACTTTGGTCTACATCTCCCCAAAGATGTGCACGTCCTGATCCCTAAAGCCTGTGAATATGTGATGTCAGCTGGGTCTGAAATCAGAGCTAAGGCCCTGGGCTCTTTAGTTTTATGAGCCAATAAGTAGGCCCTTTGGGCTATGCCACTGTGCTTCCGCCTCTTATAATCAGCAGAGACCTGACCAATATACCTCCCTGGTCTCTGAGACCACTCTACCCAGAGCTGAGTCCACAGGACTGCTGGACTGCTATTCAATCCAGAGACACCAAAACAAAACCACTATCACACAAGATGGGACTCACTTGTGGAAGCTGTGTTAAATGCCAGTGTCACCAGGGTGTCTGGGCCCTGGGGAGGGCGTCCTTCCGTCTCCTGGTCCTCAGGGAAGTCCCTCTGTACTGAGTCCCCACTTGAAAGAAGGGGATCATCTCTGGAGGTGTTCACCAGCACCTGACCCTCAGGTTCAGGCTCAGAGAACACATCTTCTTCAATGGAGTCATACTCATCACTGGAACAATCCTTTTGTTGTTTTTGTAGATTTACAGTAAGCTCCAAGCTTTTTCTCAGCTCCTGCCAAAAGCCAAGCAGAGATTTGAAAAATAAAACAGGGTATTTTTAGAAAAACCCACTTGAAAACAGATCATTAGAATTAAAGAACTATTCCCACACCAAACTAACATTTACTGATGTCACATCAAAAAATATAACATTTCCCAATACCATGTCAAGCCATGTAACTAATATTTCCCAGTATCATCTCAGCTCATGTAACTAACATTTCCCAATACCATGTCAAGCCATGTAACTAACATTTCCCAATATCATCTCAGCTCAAGTAACTAACATTTCCCAATATCATCTCAGCTCATGTAACTAACATTTATTAATACCATGTCAAGCCATGTAACTAACATTTCCCAATATCATCTCAGCTCATGTAACTAACATTTACCAATACCATGTCAACTCATGTAACTAACATTTATCATTATCATCTCAGTCCAAGTGACTAATATTTACCAATATCACGTCAACCCATGTAACTAACATTTATCAATATCATGTTAACTCATGTAACTAACATTTTTCATTATCATCTCAGTCTATGTGACTAACATCAATATCACATCAACCCATGTAATTAACATTTACCAGTATCATCTCAGCCCAAGTAACTAACATTTACCAATATCATGTCAACCCATGTAACTGTCATCTCAGCCCATCTAACATTTACCAAGATCATGCCAGCCCATGTGCTTTCATTGCTTTTAAGCTGGGTAAGCAAAGGTCAGGGACAAATGAGCATCTCTCTGGTATTCCTATACCTATGAGGTCACTAAGAGAGAGAAAGAGAAAGAGAGAGAGAGAGAGTGTGTGTGTAAAAATGATATGGTCCTGGGGCTTTTTAAAAGAAGTCGTGGCCCCACCCCTGGAGTTTCTGACTTAGTAGATCTTAGATGAGGCCTAATAATTTGCATTTTTGACAAGGTAATGTTGCTGGTCCAGGGACCACACACTTTGAATATGAATGAAATCCCCAAGGTTTGCAAATGACCATGAGATCCCAGATAGCACAGAATCCAAAGGACAGTGTGTGCAGGAAGTCTTGTGCATTGTAGGGTTGCTGTTGTTAAGTGCTGTTGAATCAGTTCCAACTCATAGCAACCCTGGACAGGGTTTCCAAGGAGTGGCTGGTGGGTTTGAACCACCAACCTTATCGTAAAGAATCCAGTGCGTGTCCTACAGCATCACACCAGAACTTCAGGGTGTTTGTTGTTGGTGGTGTTAAGTGCCCTCAAGCTGATTCTGATCCACAGTGACCCTGGATAGGGTTTCCAAGGAGCAGCTAGTGAGCTTGAACCGCCGACCTTGCAGTTCAAATGACTTTGCAGTCTGGAGCATTGGTGGTGGTGGTGGTGGTGTGCCGTGGAGTCAGTTCTGACTCACAGAGACCCTGTACAGGGTTTCCGAGCCTGTAAATCTTTATGGGAGCAGAAAGCCTCATCTTTTTCCAGCGGAACAGCTGGTAGTTTTGAACTGTTGACCCTGAGGTTAGCAGCCCGATTTATAACCACTATGCTACTAGAGCTTCTTTGTCTTCCTTATTTGTTGTTGTTGTTAGGTACCATAGAGTCGGTACTGACTCATAGTGACATTATGTACAACAGAACGAAACACTGCCCGGTCCTGGGCCAACCTCACTACTGTTGCCACGCTTGAGTCCATCGATGCTGCCACTTGGCCAATCCATCTCGTTGGGGGTCTTCCTCTATTTCTCTGACCCTCCACCTTACCAAACATGATATCCTCCTCCAGCGACTGTTCTCTCATGACAATATGCCTGAAATACGAGAGGCGAAGTTTGGCCATCTTGGCCTCCAAGGAGCACTCTGGCTGCACTTCTTCCAAAACGGATCTATTGGTTCTTTTGGCAACCCATGGCACTTTCAATATTCTCCTCCAACACCGTAACTCAAAAGCATCAATTCTTCTACTGTCTTCCTTATTCACTGTCCAGCTTTCACATGCATAGTCTGGCGCATTAGCAGCATCTAAATGTCACTTACTTACACGTAACTAGAACTGCCTGATAGCGTTTTCGTGTTTTCTCATTTGTCTCCATGAGATTGTAGATTCTTTTAGGCCAAGCATTAAGACCTCTACGTAGAGTGATCAGAAAGTCTATCACCCTAACTAGTACACTTCAGAAAGTGAAACAAGACACTAGCACATATACCGTGAGACAGAAATACAACTGTGTGGGCAAACTGGGAGGCTGGGCCAACCTATCTGTGCCACCTCTACAACCCCGGCACTGCTAACACAGTGTGAATGTAGTTCTGGGGAAATGAGAAACAATCAGTGAAGGTTTGATGGTTGACTGACAGATGCCGTGGAACACTCCCCAAAGGTGTTCATGTCCTGAAGAGGAGTGGAGTGCTCTTTGGACAGAGAGATCCCTGTGCACCGAATCTTCTCAACTCAGACACAGAAAGCTGTGACACCCAGGCAGTGGCAGAGGAGCAGCAGTAGAACCAAGAGCCAGCCCACAGAGCAATCAAAGCTAAGGGACTTTGAGCAGGAGGCTTGCTGACCGAGTGGGGTGCCCCAGACACTTACTTGGGGAGCTAGGTTTGCTGACCCACAGAGCTGAAGCTGAGTGCCTTCAGTCTGAAGTTTACAGTGGAGCAGTGTCCCCTGGGGGCACTTACCAGCAAACCTAAAAGAGTTTGGTAACAGGGCACAGTGTAGTGGCCAGGCCAAGGGGCTGAGAGGCTATCCTGACTTGAGGAATATTTCTGATTGTTACCTGATAACTTTTGCTGTTGTTAAGTGCCTCTGAATAATTTCTAACTTACAGCAACCCTGTATAGGGTTTCTGAGGAGCAGCTGATGAGTTTGAACTGTCAACCTTGGGGTTAGCAGTCCAGTGATTATCCTACAGTGCCACACCAGGACTCCTTAACTTCCCTAATCAACCCTTTACTTGTGAGCATGGTATCAGAGCTCTGTGTGGTCGCTGCAATGAATGGTGGAACCCAGCTGAGTAGCGAGTACTGTGGAAAGGGTGGTTTGTACCATTTTTTTGCAGAGTGAGTGTATTTTGCATGTGGAAGGGACACAAATCTTTGGGGACCAGAGGGTGGATTGTGGTAAGTAAAATAACAGCCCTCTAGAGGTATCCAAGCTCACCAGCTGCTCCTTGGAAACCCTATACATTGTCGCTATGGGTCAGAACCAACTCAACGGCACTTAACAACAACAACAACAGGTGTCCAGGGAGTCCTGATGTGGTGCCATAGGCCAGTTTGAATTACAAGGTTGGAGGTTCAAACTCACCAGCTGCTCCTCAGAAACACTGAGTTGCTATGACTCAGAATTAACTTGACGCCACTTAACAACAACAACAAGAGCTGCCCGAGTGTGGGGCACTGGACCTAAAGGTCAGCAATCCAAGCCCACCAGCTGCTCCTCAGAAACCCTATACAGGGTTGCTATGAATCAGAACTGATTTGACTGCACTGCACACAACAAAGGGATGCCCACATCCTAATCCCTGGGATCTAGGGCTATGTTACCTTACATGGCAAGAGGAGCTTTGCAGGTGTGATTAAGTTAAGAATTGTGAGACGGGGAGATTATCTGGGATTATTCAGGTATGTTCAGTGTAATCACATCTGCTTATAAGTCTCCCCAGAGGCAGGCAGGAGGATCAGTCAGAAAGAGAGATGTAAAGATGGAGTCCTGGTGTGGCTCTGTAGGATCAGCACTGGACTGTTACCCACAAGGTCGGCAGTTCAAATCCACCAGTTGCTCCTCAGAAATCCTATACCGGGTTGCTCTGAGTTGTAACTGACTTGGCGGCACTTAACAGCAACAACAACAAAACTGGAAGCAGAAATGAGAGAGGAGGAAAGATGCCATCAGGTATCCAAGGAGGAAAGATGCTGCTAGCATCATTAAGCTGCCACCAGCCAAAGAATGTACGTAGTCCCTAGAAGCTTAGAAATGTAAATAAATACATTCTCCTCTAGAGCCTCCAGGAGGAATGCAGGCCAACCAAAACCTCCATTTTAACTTGTGAAACAGACCACAGTTTCTGACCTCTAGAACTATAAGATGATACATTTGTGCTGTGCTAAGGTTAAATTTGTAAGAATTTGTTACAGTAGCAGGAGGAAACTAACACAAAGCTGAGTATTAGCTATTAAGTAACTAGAACACTGCTTGGCCCATAGTAGGTGCTTGATAAACATTAGCTGAGAGACTAAATCCCATCAGTTACCAGAAGGTGGGTGGTAGAAGGAGCAAGGAGCACCCACACGCCTTAGAGACAAAGACTTAAAGTCCTGCTTCCCTGTTTACTAGCAATGTGGCCCTCAGCAAGTCATGTATCCACTCTAAGCTGCATTCTGGCATCCATAAAATGGGTTAACAAAATCTCTGCCTTCTACATTTGTCTTATTAAAGCAATGGCTCTCAACTGGAGAGGCTGAAAAATCCTGTATTAAAAGGGTGCAGTCATTATCAAAGCATAACTACAAGGGAGTTGCAAAAAGTTAAGTGAAAAAAAATTCAGTATCTTTTAATTCCATTTTTCCATGAATTTTCTGAAGCCACCTCATACAAGATTTTCTGAATGTACTGAGAGGGCCCATGTCATCTTCATGGAAGCTGGGCTGAGGTCAATGTGTCTTGTGTTCAAAGTCTTACTGTAGTGAACCATCTAATTTACTGTTCCAAAACAAAGAAACGGGAGTTCCTGGGTGGTGTGCTGTTTCAAAGCAAGGTCAGGCATTGCAAAGGTAGCAACCCTCTGTTGTTGCTGTTCAGTTCCTGTCCAGTTATTTCTCACTAACAGCAACCTGGTATAGGGTTTCCAAAGAGTGGCTGGTGGGTTTGGACCACTGACCATGTGGTTAGCAGTCCAGTGTTTATCCTACAGCACCACCAGTAATCCTTTACAGTGGAATCTGTACTTTACAAACTATTTTGAATTCCTTCTCAGTTGACCCCCACAATAACCCTGTGGTTATTGTTGTTAAGTGCTGTCAAGTTGGTTTCGACTCATAGCAACTCTGCATAACACAACAAAACACTGCCCAGTCTTGTGCCAGCCTCACAATTGTTATGCTGTAAAATACAATAAAATAACTCTGTGATAACATAGATTCAGTTAAAGTCAGGATAGGTTGTCGCTACCTGACACCTTGACCTAATTTCCATCCTTAAATGTATTCAGTTAAGTTCTAAAATTCTGCAGAGGTGAGGGGCAGGGTTGGGAGAGAAGACAGTGGGCAAATCCTTCCCCCTCTGTGTCTACAACCTTCTTCTTGCCCCTCTGTGGATCAAAATGATAAAACCGGGCCAACACAGAGAGTCCTAGTGGGGAGACTGCTGCCAACGCCCAGAACATTCTAGTCAGTCTCAGGACCACTGTCTACACAGGAGTGGAGCTACCACCCTAGCCACCAACAGCCAGTTCTGGGAAGGATTTGGAAGAACACAAGGACCCTCAAACTCTTAGTCAACTGCAGGCTCCCTCTAGCCTCTTCATTATCTTTATAATGCTGCAACTCCACAGTTTAAGTGATTTGATTTGGGGGGAGGCATTCCCCCAAATTGGGGAACTGAGGTCTGGAGCCTTTAAGCTGGTGGCAGAGCCATGATATCTGCTCCTTGCAAATTACCTTCATGGGAAACTCTCGTCTTCTGTCATGCTCCAACCAATGGGGGAAACAATCTGGTAATAAACATTTGCTAATTTCTTCCTGCATGCATGTGTGCTGAGGCAATAATGGGGAACAAGATGGCAAGACCCGTTTCCCTTATTGGGGTGTACAAAATAGTGTGAGATAACGCATAAGCAAAGCCAAACTGGCCCTGAGCGAGCGGCTGGAGGAGCCCCCGTGGAAGACGGATGGGAAGAGAAAGTGGGAGAAGGCACCTGGATGGCAAGGAGTCATCAGGAGTCTCTGGGGTGGGAGCATGGCAGTCAGGGGGAACAGCAGAGGCAGAAATGGCTTCAGGGGTGCATGCAGAATGAGAGGAAAATGAGGAGGAGTGAACAGGGGCCAGATGAGAAGGCTCTGGAGTCTGTTTTATGCACAATGAAAGGCAACTGAAGGATACTAAGCAGAGAGAGCATTCTCTGCTGGGTTTTTGTTTGTTTTTCTTTGCTGGTTTTTTGTTGTTGTTGTTTTGTTTGTTTTTCTTTGCTGTTTTTAAGACTGCTAAGGAGCTCTGGTGGGGTGTTGTGGGCTAATGCGTCAGACTGCAAAATCGTTAGAGCTGCAAAGACGGTGGTTCAAGCTCACCAGCTGATCCTTGGAAACCCTATACAGGGTCACTAAGGGTTGAAATCGACCCGACAGCACTTAACAACAACAACAAGGAGCTCTGGTAGCACAGTGGTTATGTGTTGGGCTACTACCGTTAAGGTCAGTAGTTCAAAACTACCAGCCATTCTGCAGGAGAAAGATGAGGTTCTCTGTTCCAGTAAAGATTTACAGCCTCAGAAACCCTATACAGGGTGGCAGTGAGTTGAAACCAGCTCCACAACGCATAACCACCACCACCACCGTGACCACCATTGTGACCACCACCATGACCACCATGGCTCTTGCATGTCAAAATGGATCTTGAGAGAGGGGGCAAGGATGGAAACAAGGGCGAACAACTGTAGCTGGAGGCAAAAGATAAAAGTGGTAGCGGAGTGGAGACAGGGAGCTGGCCTAGAGATGTATCTTAGGAGCAGAGATGACAAAAATTGCTGCCTAGAAATTAACTATATGCCTAGGAATTCATCTTTCAGTCTTCAATATACAAACAAAGATTCCTGAGGCATCACTGATAATCAAGAATGATCCAAATGTTCATCAGTAAGAGCTTGGCTGTCTAACAACAGAGTGGGCATCCGGGATCCACACACAGTCCTTACAAACAATGAGCCAGATCTTGTGTGCACTTGCACACAAAGGTACACCCACCAAGCTCTGCCTTAAAGGAAAAAGCATGTTGAAAATGTTCACACAGTATCCTGGTGTGGCACTGTGGGATAATGACTGGACTGCAAGATTGGTATGAATCACAAGGTCAGTGGTTCAAACTCATCAGCTGCTCCTTGGAAACTCTATACAGGGTCGCTATGAGTCATAACTGACTTGAAGGCACATAACAACAACAAGTTTTTAAAAAATAATTATTAGTGTCTAGGAGTAGAGTCCAAGGAGCTCTATACTGTAGTGGTTACAAATTGGGCTGCTAACCTCAAGGTCAGCAGTTCAAAACTACCAGCCGCTCCTCAGAAGAAAGATGAGGCTTTCTGCTCCCATAAAGATTTACAGCCTTGGAAATCTTTTACAGGGTCACTAAGAGTCAGAACCAACTTCAGAGCACACCACCACCATCACCACCACCACATGCATGGAGTCCTGGTGTAGTGCTGGGGGTTAATGCGTTAGATGAAGGGCAGCAATTCCATCTCACCAACCGCTCTTCAGAAACATGGTCACTACTGACTCAATGGCACTTAACAACAGCAACAACATGCATGTATGCATACAAAAGTCAAGGAAAGTGAACATACAAAATGGCGGATCGGGTGGAAGTGCAGTAAGAACTCTGCCAGCAACAACACAGAATACCCGACCAAGCAGGCTCAGGGGATGGTCCCAGAACTCTGAACCACATATAAAGGAATATTTAAAAGGTTGGAAG
>NW_006408552.1:23597223-23599788 GCF_000296735.1 Chrysochloris asiatica | reverse complement strand
TTGTTAATGTTGTATAGAGGTTCTTTGCAACAGATTTGCCAAATGTAGTATGTAATTTAATTTCTTGGGTTGGAACCAACTTGACAGCACTTAACATAAAAATCAAAACAAACAAACAAAAAAAAGCCAAGGAAAGGAGATCCCAAATTTTTAACTGTGTTGGTGCAAATGGTTAAACACTTGGCTTCTAAGTGAAAGGCTGGTGGTTTGACCCACCCAGATCTGCTTCCGTACAGACTGCAGCCAAGAAGCCCAAGGGGCGGCTCCAATCACTCACACGCAGTTATTCTGAGTTGGTGTCAACCTGACAAATCTCTGGGAGTAACATTATGGGTGACTCTCACTTTCTGCTTTGTATTACTTTTTTTTTTTTTATCTCTAGGAACATGTTTCTAATTGTGCAATTAAAAACAGACTGTTTCTGTTGATGTATATTATCGATCCCTGACTTTTACAGGAAGCTGGAGATCAGTGGTGTGGCTGACCCTGGACAGCCAGTTGTCTGAGCCATCACTGACCTTTATCTCTGGAACACGACTTGTCCCCTGAAGACGGACAACATGTTGGAAGATCACGGAGCTGTGCCGTCAAAGTCAACACAGCATCACTACCACCCCCCCTCCCCTGAAAAAAAAAAAAATTAAAAATTCACCAAAGCTGTCTGCTATGGAACTACTCCACAGGAGTTTGTTGGCTGTAATCTTTAAGGAAGCAGATTGCCAAGACTTTCTTCTGCAGGACCCTGGGTGGATTCAAACTGCCAATCTTCAGGTTAGCAGTCAAGCATAAACCATTTATACCACCCAGGGGCCCTTTACAGAGGTTCAGGCTTAAAAGCAACAGGCCAAGATCTTAAACAGGAAGAAGCTCCAGGATAACAGTGTCCATAAGCCCTTCTGAGAAAGAACTTTCTGATGACAAAGTTCAAAATAAAGAATACAGAAAAGGAGAAGTTAAGGTAAAAGGCCTAATGGTGAGCATCAAAGCCATTCCGAGATGAAACAAAGACTAGACAATTGTGTACCTTAGGACTCTGGTCTAGAATGCGACCTCACAGACAGTCACGTGGCTACAGTGTAACTACAGTCATCAGGTGGGCAAGCAGTGCAGCGCACGCCTGGCCTGAAATCACCTCCCTCAGCTGACGATAATCAAGTCAGATCTCATTCAAACGGACACACACAGTTTAGATGCAAAAGAGCAACAGTAGCCTCTTCATATTTTTAAAACATCATTTTTTAAACTGGTGAATATTTTAAGAAAGATTTCTCTTGATAAAGAAATTTAAATTTTAATAGTTCTCCCTGTTCAACTTGGTTTGTCTTCTGTTAAGTGAATGCCAATGTTAAGTCTCATTGGTTTTATTTACAAAATACATCCTTGTATAAGAAAGAAGCCTAGATTCTGTATGGCTAAGCCTTCCTCACAGAGGAAAAGAACATATTTGTTCTGTACCCTTAGCTACCTAAGCCCTCAGAAGGCCCACGTGATCTGAAACTACCATTCCAGGGGCAAAGGCGAGATGAACCAAGTAGCAACACTCCCAAGAGGAAGCCGTTAAAAATCTTTCCATCTGGAAATCTGAGGTCCTTGAGTTGGTGGCTTTGAAAGCCAGTCTGGCAGAACTTCAAAGGGATGCCACGCTGTGGGGTCTACCAGTTGCTTTGAAGCAGTCATCCAGAAATTCCTCTCTGAAAATTTACTTCACAGCTTTACTTTAAAACCCTGTGATATTTCATTTTAATGTTCGGGTCCTTTCAAACAAAGAGTCCACTGCAATGGCAGCAAACGTTGTCGGGGAAGTGGGTGACAGGAACTGCACACGAGCAGGCCTGCTCATTAGTGGGCTTGGAGGGAGCACAAGGATATTTAAACGACAGTTAAGACTTTAAGAGTAGTTGCTAGAGGAACCACTGACTAGAACATAGTAGGAGTGTGATGGGCAGTGGATTAGTAGTGTCTTCCATGCCTGCTCTTCCACTTTCTACTGGGCTAGGAAGAGAGTGGAATCGGCTGGCTGTAAAATATGACCTTCTTACAACAATTGTAGTTAGCTTTTGCTGAGCTAACTTCTCTCTGTACTTCATCTCATTCCAGGCTCTCACACCTCATGGGGTGCGGATGGTATCCTTACTTGACAGGCTCAGAGCACTGGAGTCATGAGCTCAAGGTCACACAGCTGTAACGGCCAAGCCAGCTTACATGAATGCCTGTCAGACTCCAAACTCCAGGTACCTAACCACATGACCACATCCGTGCATCCCCTGAATGGTGCCAACGTGTTGGAAACAAGCGCTCAATGAGAATCCGTGCCTTGCACTGAACGGATGAAACCTCTCTAGAGGAGCTTTAGGGGATTGTCTATAGTTGTAGGTTTATACATCTCCACTAACACTTGCCACACGTTTTAATACATTTAGCACACTCAAGGCCTTTTTGTATCTAAAGCTCCTTCAGAGAGGTTTCATCAGTTCAGTGTAAAACATGGATTCTCACCGAGCACTTGTTTCCAACACATTGTCCCCAGGAGCTCTGGTAGCATAATGGTTACAAATCGGGCTGCTA
>NW_006408552.1:23590484-23595358 GCF_000296735.1 Chrysochloris asiatica | reverse complement strand
GTCGCTATTGGTTGGAATCGACTCAATGGCACTTAACAACAACAAAGGCTTAGGCTTACATGAAGAGCCCTGGTAGCACTGTAGAATAAGCACTGGACTGCTAACTGTGAGGTCAGCAGTCCAACCCCCACAAGGCACTCCACAGGAGAAAGATGAGGTTTTCTGCTCCCGTAAAGAGTTACAGCCTTAGAAACCCTATATAGTATCGCTATGAGTCAGAATCAACTCAGTGGCAGTGAGTTTGGTTTGGTCTGAGACTTATGTGACAGGACCAGTCCCTGAGGTTGGGGAGGGCTTCACTACTTTCAAGAAAAGCCTAGAACATCCTTAAGACCCAGAGAGAGTCCCTACACTGAAAACAAAGCTGTCACCCTGGAGACTACAAGATGGCAACATTCCATAGCAACCACAGCAGAGCCCAGGGGCAGAGAAATGGCGGCAGCATCTGAATGTCAAGAACCAGGAGACTCTAGGAGGTGGCTGCAAGTAAGTTTGCTGGCCCATGAAAGAAGAGAGAGCTGAACACCTTTGGGCAGGAGACTTGGGTGCCTTTGGGCATTTGTTGGCAAAGCTAAAGAGCTCTAGCAGCTGCCTGAGTAGGCCAAGAGAAGAAGCTGAAAGCTGTGTTATTTAGATGGACTATATCCTATCTCCTGAGTTATACATGTGACTTTCAGAATAAGCCCCATGTTCTCTGAGTTCTCTGTGGCCACTGCAGTGAATTATGGAACCCAACAGAGAAGCAGAGTGCACCAACGTGGGGGGGCAGCTGGTGTCAGAAATGGTGAACATTGGAGAGTGGAAGTGTATCTGGGCTCTACCTCATAGGAACCAGCTTTATGCTGATGATGGTTCTCATTCCTTCTTGGGCATTTAGACCAGTCCTGATGCATGATGGGAACCTGAGACCACAAGAGACACAGTACAGCAGTCTTAAGCTCTGGGTCAGAGTTCACTGATGGGGAGCCAGAAAGGCCAAATCCTACCCAACCAGTAATAGCTCTCATTTGGCCGGCAGTCTTTTTTTTTTTTACAAAATGAGACTTAATTTTTTTTTCTCCCACAATTGGAAATGTCTTTAGTTCAGTATGTTCCACTGATAGGAAATTCCACTAACTCCTATTGCCCTATAGGAGCCATTTACACATTCATATTAGCCTGTCTGGACACTAAAGGTCTTACACTCTACTGGGAAGAGTTAGTTGCCTAAACTTGTTTTGTTTTTTTTTTCATTCATTCATTTATTTAACAAAGACTTATTACTGAATATATTTATTTTACATAAGCAGATATCACTGCTAAGTGCTAGGGATAGAGAATTAATAAAACAGATGGGACCCCAGTTCTCAGGAATTTGTAATCTGGTAACTAAAACAGCCATTCCATAAGAAATAAGTGCCAAAAATGCCCAAATCCCAAACCTAACGCTTCAAGCCCACTGGCCACTCAATCACACAATCTCCATAATAAAGTCACCTGTAGCGTGACTTTAAGGCCTACTCTGTATTTTTTAAATTCCCTTTTTGTACTTTAATTAAAGGAGCCCTGGTGGTACAGGGATTTCAGCACTGGGCTGCTACCTTGAAGGTTAGCAGTTTGAAACAATGGAAGAAAGATGAGGCTGCATGTCTCTGAGACTGACAGCTTCGGGACCTCGGTGGAGCAGCTCCCCTCTGTCCTGTAGGGTCGCTATGAGGTGGGATCCACTGATGGCAGTGGGTTTAGGCACACCAATTCTGACAGAACGATACCTAGAAAAACTTGAGTAATACAGGTTCTTCAAATGCTTTTTACTTTTCTGATCTTTTCTTACTATCCCTTTCAACCTTAAATTCTCCTTTATTAATTTTTATGCAGGGCTAAATATATTTGTGTTGGTTGGTTGGCTATGGGCCTTGGAGTCAGTTCCAATTCACAGGGACCCTGCATAGGGTTTCCAAGGCTGTAAATCTTTCCAGAAGCAGAAAGCCTCCTTTTTCTCTCATGTAATAGCTGGTAGTTTTGAACTGCTGACCTTGAGGTTACCAGCCTGACTCATAAATAATACATGACCAGAGATCCTTTTACTTATTTGTTGTTGTTGTTAAGTGCTGTCGAGTCAGTTCTGACCTACAGCGACCCTGTATAGAGTTTCCGAGGAGCGGCTGGTGAGCTTGAACTGCTGACCTTGTGGTACAATCGGCTTTGTAGTCCAGCGCATTAACCCACAACGTATTGATTGTTATGAAGGAAAAATACATTGTCCTTGTCTGAGGGACTGAAATGACAGAAGAGGAAGCACACCACGAGGGAAACTGCTGTGTGGGAGACACTCCTCAGACATGTCCTGGCTGCCTGGAGAAGCAACAGAGAGGAAATGAGGTAAGGGTGGTAGAACGGGAAGAACTGACTAGAAATGTGGAGGAATTTCTGAAAGACAGAAAGCAGAGAGCATATCTTTGAAGAACTAAAGACAGGAAACCACAGGACAAAACATGAGCAGTACAAATTCCCACAGAAGGAGTGTGTGTGTCTGTGTGTGTGGAGCTGTGTCCAGACGAGATCAACCAGGAGGAAACCCTTGGGGGTACCATTAGCCTCCTATATTATAAAGTCAGAGCAGCAGATCTGAGTGTGGCTACTAGGGTAGGAAGTCAGAGCAACGCCTTAGATAGTAGGGAGTTTCTCTACTTGGAAAAGAAGCCCAGGCATACAGTAAGAATATTCTGTCCCAACCCAATAATCACCAGGGTCAGGTTACATCCAATAGAACAGGTAAAGGAAGTGGGAGTCCCAAACACAAAGATGAACCAAGACTCATCAAACATTTGGGAAAAATCAGCAGCACTCTGAAAGGCAGTCATCAAACTGAATCAACAAAACAACACCCAATGAAAGAGAGCTCATGAAGACATAGAGGAAGACTCTGAGACACAGGAAATTAATATCTCTCCTGGTGTGGCACTGTAGGATAAGGGCTGGACTGCTAACTGCAGCAAGTACGGTGGTTCAAATCCAACAGCCACTTCTCAGAAACCCTATACAAGGTTGCTATGTGTCAGAATCGACAACTAAGAGATTTAATCAGATATTTCATCTATGAAAAAGAAATAACCAGAGATCTTAAAAGCTTTCATTATATCATTAATATTTTAAAAAAGATAAACTAAATATCTGAAAGTATCAAAAGGTGTATCATTTAGTGTGCTAGAAAACCAAACTAGGCATTTTTACAAGGACAAAAGGACAAAAAGAAAACTATGAAAGTAAAATTAATAGGTTTGAAAGCTAGATGGGACCAACATTTGTCCAACAGATACTCTAGAGGATAGAAGAGAAACACTGCAGGGAAAGTTTAAAATAATGGTTATGAAAACTTCTCATTCTAAAGATAGGAGACTTTAGCTAGAAAAGGCCCACCTAGTGCTTTAAGTAAGACTGAGATATTGATACTCATGATGTTATGGTTAAGTGCTAGCAAGTCAGTTCTGACTCACAGCAATGTATAGGGGTTCCAAGTTCAGGATGAAGCTGAAGAAAATTAAAACAAGTCCATGTGAGCCAAAATATGACCTTGAACGTATCCCACCTGAATTTAGAGATCATCTCAACAACAGATTTGATATTACATACTCATGACCAAAGAAAGACCAGAAGAGTTATGAGCTGACATCATGAACATTCTACAGACAGAAAGCAAAATGTCATTAAAAACACAAGAAAGGAAAAGACCAAAATGTATGTCAGAAGACATGCTAAACTTGCTCTCCAGCATAGACAAGCTAAAGCAAATTTGAACAGAAAATTCCAAAGGGCAACTCAAGAAGACAAAGTTAAATATTATAATGAAATGTGCAAAGATCTGGAATTAGAAAACCGAAAGCAAAGAACATGCTCAGCATTTCTCAAGCTGAGAGAACTGAAGAAAAAATTCAAGCCTTGACTTGCAATAGTGAAGCATTCTCTGGGCAAAATAGTGAATGATACAGAAAGCATCAAAAGAAGACAGAAGGAATGCACAGTCACTGTATCAAAAGGAAATGGTTGATGTTCATTTTAAGACATAACATACAATCAAGAGCTAAGGACTTCTAGTGTGGCACTGTGGATCAGTGCTAGACTGAGAACAACAAAGTCAGCAGTTCAAACCCACCAGCTGCTCCTCAGAAACCCTATAAAGTGTCACTATGAGTCGGAACCAAATCAACGGCACTTAAGATCAACAACAATGATCCTGAAGGAAGCCGTCCAAGGTGCACTGAGAGCACTGGCAAAGAACGAGGCTCCAGGCATTGATGGAACACAAACTGAACTCTTCCAACACACTGATGCAGTACTGGAGGCACTCACTCATCTATGTCAAGAAATTTGGAAGACAGCTACCTGGGCAACTGACTGGAAGAGATCCATATTTGTGCCCATTCCAAAGAGAGACGACCCAACAGACTGAGAAAATCATTGGACAGTGTCATTAATATCACATGTAAGTAAAATCTTGCTAAAGATAATTCAAAAGTGGCTGCAATAGTACATTAACAGGGAACTGTCAGAGGTTCCAGCTAGATTCAGACAAGAACATGGAACGAGGGATATCATTGTTGATATCAGATGGATCTTAGCTAAAAGCAGAGAATACCAGAAAGATGTTTACTCTGTACTTTATTGACCATGCAAAGGCTTCCAATTGTGTGGATCATGACAGGCTATGTACAGCATTGCAGAGAATGAGTATTCCAGAATGCTTCACTGTGCTCATGAGGAACCTGTACATAGACCAACAGGCAGTTGTTCGAAAACAAGGGAACACCAAATGGTTAAAAGTTAGGAAAGGTGGGTACCAGGGTTGTCTTCTTTCACCAAACATATTCAATCTATATGCTGAGCAAATAATCCAA
>NW_006408552.1:23579500-23589904 GCF_000296735.1 Chrysochloris asiatica | reverse complement strand
AGAATGCCAGGCAATCCTTAGATGCCAGGATAGCCAGACTTCATCTCTCATACTTCAGACATATTACCAGGAGGGACCAATCCCTCGAGAAGGACATCATGCTTGGTACAGTGGAGGGTCGGAGAAAAAGAGGAAGACCCCTCAATGAGATGCATTGGCACAGTGGCAGTAGCAATGGGCTCAAGTGTAGCAACAATTGTGAGGCTGGCGCAGGACCGGGCAGTGTTTGGGCCTGCTGTGCATTAAGTCGCTATGAGTTGGTACAGACTCAATGGCACCTAATAACAACAACATAGGGTTTTCAAGAGTAGCTGGTGGGTTTGAATCACTGACCTTGCAGTTAGCAGTCTAGTACTTATCCTACAGCACCACAACAAGACTCAATACTGATGTTGTTGTTGTTAAGTGTCATCGAGTCGGTCAGACTCACAGTGACCCTGTGGTTGTTGTTGCTGTCATTAAGTGCTGTTGAGTCAGTTTCGACTCATAGTGACTCTGTATAGGGTCTGAAAAGCTGCTGGTGAATGTGAACCACTGACCTTGTGGTTCTAACCGACCTTGCAGTCCAGCGCATTATACCACAGCGCCACAAATAAAGATTGTCCACTCTGTCAAAACATACGGACTCTATGAGCACAATGACAGAAATCTAAAATACATGAGCCAAAAAACATCAGGGGAAACTGCCGTAATTCACAGAAATCAACTAAATGAAAAATAAAAAGGGATCTAGAGCAGTGGTGTGTTACTAGGCATCAGAATTTTCTGTTGTTGTTGGTAACGACTGTGAGTCAGTTCCAACTCAGTTACCCTGCATAAGGTTTTGTTTTTTTTTATATCTTCACTGGAGCAGAAAGCTTTATCTTTCTTCCATGGAGTGGCTGGTGGGTTCAAACCACAGACCTTGTGGTTCACAAGCCAGTGCTTTTTGCATGGAGTCATTGTGCTCCCAGGATTTTCTGGCAGGATATTAAAAATGCAGATTTTGAGGTCTGCCTAGAGATTCCCGTTTGTATGTTTATAAGAAACTCAGGTGATTCTGATATAGGTAGTCTGAGACCATACTTCAAGAATCACTGGGTTAAAAAACACAATTTAAAATTTAATAGATATTTTGAGAACTTTGTTCCAAAAAAAGAGAATGCTTACTCTTTTCAGATACCTGTAGAACATTCATAAAAATGACCTGGTAGGTCACAGGCAAAACTTCAATAAATTTCCATTTTCTAAAAGGATAGCACAACCAAAAACAAACAAAGAACTATTAGAAAAATTGTATTAAAGTTCTTCTAAATAATTCTTGGGTTAAAGAGGAAACCACACACCAACTGTAAATAAACGACAATGAAAGCACTACATTGGACAACTTGTGTGATGAGAACAGTATTCAGAGGAAATTTTATAGCCTTGAAACTGACATATAGAGAACAAGACTGAAAATAAATATTTAGCTGGATAACTTGAATTAGAGAGTAAGGTTGAGGAAGGGAACAAAATTAATAAACTTAACCAAAAAGGTTAGGGAAAGAATTAATAAGACAAAACTAAAAATTAGCTAAAATAGAAATTAATAAGTAAATGAATGAATAAAAGTAAATGTATATGCTCAATAAAACTAAAAGCTAGCGATACTTTGATTGCGTAGGTGAAGAACACGTTTCCTATTTTACTAAGTTCAAATCTGAATTGTTTGAATCTTTTTTTCTTTTTTTAGTAAGAGACATTCACTAAGGACTATAAAAATATTTTTAAAATGTAAAAATAGATAAGTAGAATTCCTTTATAAAATGTAAGAAATTTTATAAAAAGCTGTGTATTCCAAAGAGTAACTTAGACATCAATCTGGATTTCCATTAGATTGTAAAAGATGCTTTACCATCGGCTGTGCCCTGGAACCTTCACTTGGAGCCTCTCATCTCTGAATCACGTTTCATACCCGGTGAACACTCATTCAGCAAACTCTGTAGTGAGTTCTTTATGCTTGTCACGGAATTACTCCTTCTTAGTGGGCTTGGTGTTGACTGACCTACATGCCCATGGTCCTACCTAATGCCATCAGCCAGGCTGGCCTCGGATCTGAGCTGTCCAGCTGGGCATCTGTGGGTGCACGCAGGACACAATGTTTCTGACAGTTCTGGGTACAAGAGGGAAATAGAAAAAAATATCTTCCTCCTTTTGTTGGAAGCCAACAAAGCCTGCATCATCTAAACCAGAAGTTGTAAACTGGTAGTCTCCAGGCCAACAAGTATATTTTGTTGACCCACAGAGAATTCTGATTTACATACTGTCTTAGTCTGGGTTCTCGAGAGGAGCCATGTATGAGGGAGAAATGTATTTTGAGAAAACAGCTCATGCCACTGTGTGTGCTGGCAACATATACAATTGTGAGTGCTGGCAACAAGTGTAAGACCTCTACTGGCTTCATGGTTGCCAGTGATAAACCAAAACTTTGCAGGTTAGGCAATAAGCTGGAGGACTCTTCTGGCTCAGAGGACTACAGGAGTTGGTAAACCCAAAATCTGCAAGTCAGGCAGAAGGTCTGAGGCTTCTGCAGGCTTGCATCCTAAGAAACAAAGGTCAGGTGATGTAAAGAATGAAGAAGAGCAAGCTGTTTCAAAGCATCCATAGATACACTGGAAGAAGGCCACACCCCCATGGAAACACCCCTTTCTACTGATGGACTGCTCACATCAGATCACAACGGAATGAGAGATTACAGTGTCTGCCAAGTCACTATGAATCGTAGCCTCACCAAGTTAACACAGAACATTAACCATGACAGTTACCAATGTCAAACAACTTGGAGTTATCAAGGAAACCCAAGCTCCATCGGGCTCCTCTTTTCACAGTATAATAGCCAGCTGAGCTGCATAAAGATTTTTCACCATATAGTCTCCACCACTCTCTATTAGGCCCAGGTGTTGTGGTTTGTTACCCTCACCTGCCTCGGCTCATGTGGTTTAAGATATTCTTTTTAACTGACACTATATCTCAGAAATTCCAGTATTGCAGGATCCAAACAATACCTCCAAGTAACCAAGCAACACAAAAATTCTTTGTCAGATCCTGATACATAGTTTGGAAAATACAGTTACCATAATTATAATTTATGAATGTGATGGCTTAAGTCAATTTGTGTGGGTTAGCCAAGGTACCTAATCAACATTTATGTCACTCATTTAGTCAGCCAGTTACTTTTCTTCCAGATGGGGTGGGGGGTGGGGGGGAGGTAGAATCACCAGGGAATGATTTCTAATCTGTTGGGACCAGGCTGGTGAAAGGAAATGGGGATAAGACTTTTCTGGTACAATAGTGAATAATTGCCATCAGGACTGACTGTGAGGGTCAGAAATGTAGAGGTAGATGTGTTTTGACAAAAGGAGGGGAGAGATTGATTTTACAGTTCAGGAGCGGAGGTCCCTGGGACCATACCAAGTGAGAAGAGCGGAGAGCAGGACCATACCCAGAGAGGCAGTGACGCCAGGGATGGAGACAGAGAAGATGATGTGGACAGATGGAGCGGCAGGGAAGGGAGATGGACTCAGGGAAGGGCTGTGTGCTGGTAGCAGAGGGCGGGCCTGTGTGGTGTACCCTTTGGGGTTATACGATGATGCATGGAAGGGACTGCAATCATTACAATGAGACGAAATACGACAGGATGAGTGTAAAGCTGATGTTCCCCCATGTAAACCTCACAATAAAAAAAAAAATCCAGCCTCAGAAGGGATCAGTCCCTGGAAAAGGACATCATGCTTAGTAAAGCAGAGGGTCAGTGAACAAAAGAAAGACCCTCAATGAGTGGATTGCTACAATGGCTGCAGCAATGGGTTCAGACGTGAGAACAACTATGAGAACCGCGCAGGAGCACACAGTGTGTCCTTCTGTTGTGCATAGCATCACTGAATTGGAGCAGACCCAATGACACCTAACAACAACTACAGGTAAGCAGGGCTTTCATAAACTATTAAGTATACTCTACTTCCGTAGACTGTGTCAGACAGAAGCAGGGTCTTCCCCAAAGCTGCCCCTAAGGTTTACAATTTCAGGGCTGGCAGGCACAGTGAATATTGAATTCACACTGTCTTATCACAGAGAAGGAATGGAAGTTCAAAAAGTGTGACTCAGCCAAGGCCGACAGAGCTCCCAGAGTTTATGGAAACAAGCTACTGAACTCATCACACTTTCTTTTTCTACTCCCTAAAGCAGAATCACAAAATCTGATGTCTTAAGAAGCTCAGATAATAATGTAAAAACAGGGGCGTGAACTATCAGGGCATGATGGGTACCAGGGCAAACAAAAGAATGCAGACTGTGAATACAGGCTTCTCATTCAAAGTACAGCCTCAGCAATGATGACCACAGCATGATGCCATGGCAACCAACTAAACACACCTGGGACCTGAAGCTGACTCCACAGGCCCAGGCCCAGCCCTGTCTACGCCATGTCCCCTCCCATTCACCCCGTACTCCTATCTTGTTGTTGTGACTCACAGTGACCCTGCATAGGGTTTCTGAGGAGCAGCTGGTAGGTTTGAACTGTTGGACCTGGGGGCTAAAATTGACCTTGCGGTCCAGCGCATTATCCTCTTAGTCTCCCTGAATTTCAGCATCAAATTCTTACTAGTCATCACTATGAAAGAAGTCTCTTTGGTTGCTGGTGTGTGCTGACAAAACTGGTTCCGACCTGTAGAGACCCTGTATAGGAGTTCCAAGTGGCTGGTGAGTTTGAACTGCCGACCTTGGAGTTAGCAGTCTAGTGCTTATCCTACAGCGCCACACCAGGACTCTCATCGTATAGAACTCTTGTTGTTGTTAAGTGCCATTGAGTCGGTACCGACCCATAGAACTCTAGTTTCTCTTTTTTTGTTGTTGTTGTGTTGTGTTTTGTTTTCATTTGAAACAAATTGCAGATGTGACTAAAGTGAGAAAAAACAAATATGAAGGAAGGATGCACATTCAAGTGCTTACCATACTAACAACATAAGATAAAGTTTTGATTTGCTCTTCAGTTTACTTCTCTAATTGTTTAAGAAAATATTCCTAAAATAGACTTAGACCTCCTGTTGGTCAGTAACCTGGATAGACCGGACTTGCAGTTTCTGCGAGGCTGTTAGGAACCAGGCCACTTTCACTGCTGGTTTGTTTTGTTCTGACAGGGAGCTCCTTTTCTGTGAGTCCCGAGGCAAAGTTCTGAAGACAAAGGCTGACGCCTCTCTCTTTCCACTTCGTGTCTTTCCAGCCTTGTGGGGTTTTTGGTTTTTTTGTGTTTTTTTGTTTGTTTTTTTTTACTTTTTAGGTATTTTTATCTTATTTTATGTGTGGGTAAGCAGTTTTAACTTTGAATGTAAAAAAAGATCTCCCTTTTATTGTCCAGAAATCCAAGCCATAAAGTCCAAGATATCTTAAAAAGCTGTTTCCCGAGAAATGTACTCTCTAGGCATTCTGGTTCAGAGTCACCTTGGAGTTCTTTTGTTCCAAACTGTTTTGTGCCATATATACAAATTCACTTTGCTTAAAAATTCCACCTAAAAACCGGCACTTTAAATAAAGATCTTCAAAGGTTGGCGTGCATCTCAACTTCCGAGATCCAGGGCTCCATTACCTATTTGCGCTTCTTCTTCCCTGAGGTTAAAGTCATCTGTCAATTCTGTCAGAACAGCCAGGCATGTTTGGCTTTGGACTTCAACACTCTTTTCCTCATAACTACAGATCCTCAAAGGAGCTACCAGAGTAGCATAGTGGTTACGAGTCGGGCTGCTAACCTCAAGGTCAGCAGTTCAAAACTACCAGTCTTTCTGCGGTAGAAAGATGAGGCTTTCTGCTCCTGTAAAGATTTATAGCCTCAGAAACCCTGTGCAGGTCACTATGAGTCAGAACCAACTCCATGTCACACTGCTACCACCACCACCACCACCACCACCATAGATCCTCAAGCTTTGCTTTGAAATCATATAGTCATATGGTGGTGGTTATGTGCCATGGAGTCGGTTCTGACTCGTAGCGACCCTGTACAGGGTTTCCGAGGCTATACATTTTTACGGGAGCAGAAAGCCTCATCTGTCTCCCGCGGAATAGTTCTTTTGAACTACTGACCTTGTGGTTCTCAGCCTGATTTGTAACCACTATGCTAAAAGGGGCTTAAAAACTGACAATGTCTGGGCTCAAACCCAAATCAGAATCAGACAGGTAGGGCATGGGCATCATATGTGTGTGTGTGTGTGTGTGTGTGTGTGTGTGTGTGTGTGTGTGGTTTTTACTCTTTATCTGAGTTCACTGTTGAGTCATATGCTATTGTTAAAAAATAATAATAGTCTGGGTTTTTTTTCTCTCTCTTCTTTTGCCGATGCTCACCTCTATGGAAGCAGGTCACTTCCTCCTTAAGGTGCTAGCAGCCTGTTCCTCTTCCTTCTTTTTAAACTTTTTGTTTTGAAAAAAATCTAAAAGCCATAGAAAACAACTGTATGATTAGCATAATGTAAACCACTCAAGTACCCTGCATATACAGATTCATCAACTGTTAACTTTTACCATGGTGTCTATTGTATTGAGGGGGAAAGAATGAGAAAGAAGCAGAGAGATCAAGAAATGTGGCAAATGTAAATAACTGATGGGGAAAAATGAAAGAAGAGATGTAGTTTAAAAAACATACTAGGATTGTATAACATCATAATGAACCTTAATTATGCACGAGGTCACCATTGACAGGAACTAATGAAGGGTAGGTACAGACTCCGCCTGTATTATTTCTTACAACAGTATATAACTCATAGCCGAGGGCTCACTGGGGAAACACCTACCTGAGGAGAGATCCTCTCTGTCACTGTCTAAACACTGTTCAGCCTTACTGATGGACAGCTAACCGTCTCTGGACACTTTGCTCCCAGGTACACAATCAATAATATCTACAAAAGACTATGTCCTCTAGAGAGCTGCCTATTTTCTGAAGCAAAAACAAGGCCACGTAATTCCCAGCTTGCAACTGCTAATGCTAAAGAACACAGAGTCACGGAGTCTGTGATGCCAATCCCTGCTCTAAGATTTGGGCAAGGGACATCATCTGTCTTCCTTAGTTCCTTCACACTATCACATGGAAACAGAAATAACTATCACTTAATTCACAAGGTCACTCAGCACAGTGCCCAGCAGCACATTTCATATTATTTTTTAAAATGTGGTTTAGTCAGTCTATGGTATGTTGCTTTTAAATCTTTGGGTTGGTAGGCCAGGATTTTTGTTCGAGCCTACCATTTTATCAGATGTGAGTGATTCTCATGTGGGGTCCATTGGTGATCCTTCTTGGGTAGGTTACTGAAGATGGATCTTACCATTACATCCTCAATAGTTGCTTAGAGAGTTGGGATGCCCAGTGTGTTCAACAGGGTGTAATTAAAATCACTGGGCACAGTACTGGTGGGAAACTTGGAACCCTAGGGTCAAGTACAGAGAACTCATTGTCCCTGAAGTCTTATCAGGGACCCCATTGTCTCTGTTGGTGTCCTTGATTCCCATTGTCTCTTTCCTCCCAGAGCAGTTCTAATCACATGCACCCCTGCTTGACCTGTGCCATAGCGGACACACAGCTAGAGGATGAACCAGGATTCAGACTCAAGCCAGCAACTCTCAAACTAGAGCTTGGATTCACTGGACGACGTGATGGTTGAGTAGTAGTGTAGAGAATGCCCTCCCTTATGAAACAGCAATCCCGTCCCATTTTTTGATCCCCTTAATACGGTTTTCTTATTTTCGTATTGCCTGTCTCCCCTCCATAAAGGCAGTTGCTGTTCAGTCTTATGTTTCAGTATCTAGTGGGATCACCCATGGTAGGGAGGTTTCAGGGAAGCTTTCAGACTAAGAAACACTAGGAAGAAAGGCCGAGTGATCTATGTACAAAACTAGCCCGTGAAAACCTAATGAATCACCACAGAACCTTGTCCGGTTCACCTGCTTTGGGCACATGGCCAAGAGGGATCAGTCACTAGAGGACACCATGCTTGGTGAAGCAGAGGGCCAGTGAGAGTGAGGGACACCCTCAGTGAGATGGGTCAGCACAGAGTCACAACGATGTACATGAACATGCCAGAGATAGGATGACACAGGACCAGGCAATATTTTGTTCTGATGCACAACGGGCCACAGAGTCAGAGTGGGCTCAACAACAGCTGCCCACCTACCATCTTATCTGGACCAGTGCCCAGGACAGGGTGGTGAGGACTGTGGCAAACTGGGGTTGTCACACGCCTGCTAAGGGAACATCTGCTCATTGCTGTCAGGTAAGAATGTGAACCCCAAATCTTCTGAGTTTTCAAGAGAAGCTCCAATTTTAGATTTTTATATGGGATCTCCTGATGCTTAAATGTCAAACTAGCAATTCACACTTTTAAAAAAACACAGCACAAGTCAGCCAGGTGGAGGCCCGCTAAGCATGTCTGCAGCATGCCAGCCTGTGAACTCTGTGCTGCCAAAAATTGAAGTTCACGAAGAACATGATTGAAGGCAAAAGACTGGTATGTTTCAACAGTGAAGGTCAGATGAAAAGTACATATGCGGACACCCATCCTCTTTTGCTCTGTTTCAGGCTGCACTTGCAAACAGTGGGAAGTGGCTGAGTATATTTAGCCACTGGATTTTTGTTTTTTTCCTTTCCTTGTTCAGATGGAGTCTCTTAAAGCTTCCTTTGCCTTTGCTGAAACCTGGCATTCCATTTTACTCTTTCACTTAACAGGAAAAGAACTCCAAGGGGAAAATGACTGTGAAGCCAAATGGAGTACGCACTCAAGACGGGGAGAAAAAACCAAAAGCAAAAAAGGAAAGAAAGAAATGCAATCAAGCACACACAATGGAGAAAATTAAGTATGGGTAAAGCAGAAGGTGCTGATTCTGAGCACGTGCGCACAGGAATGCTAATGGAACTTAATCAGGGATGCGGCTGCCTTGTACTGCAAGGAGTTTGGGGGTCTGGAACGGGAGTGATACCTGTCCATTTCACAGGACGTGCCCAGGGCTCAGCTAACGGGAGCTACTATATAGCCTCTTGCTTTAAAGATACAGTCTGTGACACAAGGTGTGGCAGGGACTATAACAGATGGCATGAGTTTGGCTAAAAGCCAGGCTCCCAAATGAACAGAAACTGACCTCAGTTTTGCACAGACTGGAGAGTCAGGACTAGGAGGAGGATATGGAATGTGTGGCTAATTGCTTCCACTGCCATGAGATCAGAAGAACTGGATGATGCCCAGCTACCATTACCAAATGTCTTCATCAAATATTTTATGGAAAAGTCCTGATCAAAAGAGGGAAATCCAGAAAAGAATTTCAAATACTCATGGAATTCAGACTTTCTAGAGCCATTGACCCTAAAACTATTATTCTGAGATAATCTGTAAATCTTAATCTACAAATATCCTAAGAAGTCTTCCTTACACCAAACAACAGTTTAGCTTAACCCGTTTGTGACCAGCAGAACATAGAGCATCCACCTACATTTTCCACATCTGGAGTTTGTTGGGAAGCTGCTTTCCCAGTGACAGAAACAGGGACCTGTGTAACTGCTGGGAATAAAAGAAACGGTGCGTTCCACAAATTACTGTGTTTACAGTATATGGGAGGGGAAGTGGTACAGAACGGATCTCTTGTAGTTTTTTACTGGGAGATCATTGTTTTAAGTATGTTTGCTGGCTCCTTTGTGTTCATTAGGTGTGCTTCTCACAATGATTCTGGGCCTGAAAGAGGTCCTTCTGGAAACAAGCATACTGCCTTCATTCACCTTCTGAACCTACACAAACTATTTCCACATCTGGTGATCTGACCTCAGACAACATTTTGGCAGGCAGGAACTCCATCTAGGACTAAGTGTGTCACCCCTCATGCTTCACCCCAACTCGGTGAGCTCCTTGGCTGGTAGAGGATGGTGACCCAGACTGGATGCCCTACCCCCCAGTTTTCTCCTCACTCAGTCCTGTTTCTGCCACAGTTTTCTCCTCTTTGCTTTTTCTGTTTTCTTCTCTTTCTTCTCCTTTCCTTTATTATTATTTTTTTAAACCCTTTATCTGTTTTTCTTTTTTTTTTTCTTGTTACTGATTTCTTTTTTTTCCCTTTCCTCCTTTCACTCTTTTATGTTTTCTTTCCTTTTTTTTTTTCCCCCTCCCTCCCTAGTTTGGCTTCTTGTATTTTTTTCCTTTGATTTTTTTTCCCTCTCTTTTCTCTTTCTCTTGCTTTGTTTTTATTTTTCTTTTTAGTTATTAAACTTTCTTTTCTTCTTGTTGTTTGCTGGATTCCCCCCACTTGTATGGGTGCTCTTCTTAATTTCTGTATTGCTGTTGTTTTTGTTTTCTCTCTTCCTCTTTTTTATTTTTTTTCCTGTCCTACCTGACGAGAGACAAGGAGCTCTGGTAGCGTAGTGGTTAC
>NW_006408552.1:23566390-23575715 GCF_000296735.1 Chrysochloris asiatica | reverse complement strand
ATCTGCTGCTCAGCTGTGGTTTAGTGCTCAGGTGGCAGTAACTCTTCCCCCAACACTCTGGACCTCACCCCACTGTTTCATCTCCTTCAATTATTTACATGCTTGCTCTCTTCTGGTCCTCTGCCTACCTCCCGTTCCACGCCATAAAAGTACGCTCCAGAATAGGGCCTAGCCGACCCTTACCTACTGCTCTGATCCCAGCCCTAGAAGGAGGTACTCAAAAAGTAGTCACGGAATGAGCAGACGCCTGGGTGAGCGACACACCAGAGGCAGGAGCCCCGGGGACTTCCATCGCCCTCTGACCCACACTGCTCACTCCCATAGAGGGATGGCTTACTGGGTGCCAGGCACTGCTTGAAACACTTCACAAACACTAACTCATTCCCTCCCTGTCGGCTGTGGGCAAGGTCCCACCATCCAGCCCACTTTACAGCACAGTCAGTGGTGGGGCCAAGGCGGTGACCTCAGGGTATGTGCTCCTTGTCTGTCTGCTGCCCCCAGGGGCCCCTGATTGCAGATGAAGCATCTGTGACACATATGTGGGGACCGTTCCCACCCCCGCCCCCCTTCTCCTAGCAGCCCTGGGAGCTTTGACTGATAGTGAAGCTGTAGTTCAGAGAAGGAACACTACCAGCTCCAGGGTGCACATCTAGTAAGCACCTTGTCTGACTCCATAGCCTCATTCCTTTCCATTGCCCAAGAGCCACAAGGGCAGAAAGGTGACAGGGGAAGCCACTCGGGTATAAGAGGAGAAGTCGCCCAGTCATATTAATAAACTGTTGCTGACACTGGGACTTCAAAGGGACTGGTGGGGACTCCAGTAAACAGATGCCCTTCCTACAGAGGACAGCCCCTAATCAGTTCCCTCTGGAGGCTGCACTGTGGGAGGACAGCCCAGCATGGCAGCTCTAGCTTTCTGCTTTACCAGGGAAGTTGAAATCAAGATTTTTAGGTAGATACAGATTAGACAGATAGATAGATAAACAGATATAGTTGTTAAGTGCTGTTGAGTCAGTTTTGACTAATAGTATCTCTGTATAGGGTTTCCAGGAGTCCAGGTGTGGCATCGTGAGTTAATAAGCTAGATCGACTGCAAAGTCAGTTTGAACCTTAAGGTCAGTAGTTCAAATTCACCAGCCATTCCTTGGAAACCCTATACAGGGTTGCTATGAGTTGGAAGCGACTCACTGGCATTTAACATTTCAACCTTAATCCTTTTATTGACTTAAAATATCAGATGGCATCATGGGGGATCATCACATAACTAATAAACCAACTGAGAATCATGGCCCAGCCAAGCTGTCACATTTTGGGGGGACACAATTCAATATATAACATCCCACCCTCCTTTGCCCCCCACAAAATACACAACCTTGCCACATGCAAAACAGTTTCACCCCATCATATCTCCAAAGTCTTCCAAGTCTAAATTCCAACCTGGGGTTAAAATTTCTCTTCATCTGTAAATCTAGAATGTAAGTTACCTGCTTCCAAAGTACAACAGTGCAACAGGCTACAAGGTAGGTATTTCATTACAAATGGGAGCAGATGGAGGGAAAGAAGAGACAACAGGCATCAAGCAAGTCAAAAATCCAGCAGACGGAGAAGGTAGAGCCCCCACTGAATAGTTTTCACCTTGTCTAGATGGGTCTGATGAAAAGAGATGGGGATACGATTCTAATGATTCAATAGTGAGTAATTGTTATCATGACTAATTGCGACTGTCACAACTATAAAGGTAGATGTTTTGAAACAAAAATGGGGGAGTAGTTAATCTTACAGTCCAGAAACAGAGGACCCAAGGACCACCAAGGAAGAAGAGCATGAGCGAAATATGGGACCCTATCCAGAGAGGCAGCGACACCAGAGATGGAGGCAGAGATGAGGATATGGAGAGAGGGAGCAGCTAAAGACTCTAGACTCATGGAAAGAGAAAGGCTATGTGCTGGTGGCCAGGAAGCAGGCTTGTAGAATGTGCCTTTTGGTTGTTTAAATGATTGTCTATTCCTAACACACACACTTGCAGATAATACCCACTTGACCTGGCTTCAATGGCTAGATGAACAGAGCTCAACTAGAAGAACAAAGAAGAGGAAAAAAAGAGTAATCTGATACAATTTGATGAATTTAACCTACACCTATAGAAGAGGGAACAAATCTTCACAGCGAGGATCATTCCCACTCCCTCCATACACAGGGTAGACAGGGATGGGCAACTTGGACATTGGCTACCCAATGTTACAAAGGCAAGAAGTGACTGGCTTACAAATTTTCAAGAGGGAGCCTAGCTCCAGGGGATGCAGAGGAAGGTAAAATCTCCACTGAGTAGTATCCAATCTGTCTGGGCTGGGGTGATAAAAGGAGATGGAGATAGGTCTCTTGTACGATGGTGAATAATTGCTATCAGGACTGACTATGAGGGTTGAAAATGTACAGGTGGACATTGTGTAGCAAAAGGAGGGGAATGACTGACTCTGGGACCATCAAGGGAGAAGAGCGGAGTGTGGGACCATCCCCAGAGAAGCAGTGACACCGGTGATGGAGGCAGAGACGATGACGTGGAGAGATGGAGAAGCTGGGGACTCTAGACCCAGAAAGGGAGAGGGGCTGTGTGCTGATGACCGGACTTGGGGGTGTGGGGGGGGAGGCAGGCTTGCAGGGTATACCCTTTGGTTGATTGATGATGCATGGTGGGGACTGTAACCATGGCAATAAACGATATACAATAGGATGAATGTAAAGCTAATGTTCTCCCACATAAACTATCACATAATTCACAATTAAAACTTTAAAACAAAAAAGCCCTAGTCATTTCCTAGTTGTGGCTGCTGTGTGGCACAGACTCTGAGCTACAGCTCCGCAGCCTGAACATCATCTTTTCTGTCCACCCATCTCACCTCCAGTCTTCGTGACCCCATGCCTTCGCATATTCTCCCTCCTTTGTTCCAGTCATCCTGGCTCAGGGACTGTCATGTCATTAAGTCTTTGGGCAGCAGTGCCCAGAGGAGAGTCTAGCACATGGTTTATGTGGTTCCTTCACACATGCTGCATGTGTGCAAGAAGGAAGTGGCACAGGGGCAAGTGGAGGAAGGCGTGAGAGTTGTTTGTGCTTGAGAGTTGTGGGAGCATAGAGCCCCACAGTCTTCCAGGGCTTCCAAGCTCAGGGCCGAGGCTGGTTCCTACCTGTGGATGATCCCCAGAAGTTTCCTCCTTTGCCTTGATAGTCACATCCCCATCTGGCTCAAAAGCTTCAGAAACGTCCAGAGGTGGTTCGATGTGGAGCCGTGAGCCAGCTTCTGTTCTGATTTGCACAGATTTCTAGACATAAAAATTACACTGTTTCAGACAGGTGGTATAGATGGATACTTTTACTCCTTGGAGGGACAAGGTCTAACACATGGGGGCTGGTGATCCGATGGGTGGTCTGTCTGCACAGAATAAAGCTGTAATGGGTGAATGACCAGCATCCCTTTGATATGCATCATGCTCCCTCTGATTAAAAGTCCTCACTGGTTCCTACTGGTTCCCAAGTATGTTCTATAGGATTTTTAAAGTAACTTTTTAGTTTGAAAGAATTTATTAGTAGACTTTTAGTAAGTGCTGTTATTGTCAGCTGCCCTCCTACCCTCCTTCCTAACTAGAATGTGGACAGGATGTTTAGGAGGAGAGCAACCTTCTGGTGAGAATAAGAAAGCCCTCTCCATGTTAGAAATGGCCAAATGGGAAAACAGGAACCTTGGTCCCTGGTGGCATCATCCGCCCATCCCACCACCCTCATTGCCTGTCTGCCTGCCTCGTATATGGGAGAGGAAAACAATAAATACATAAAACCCATCTGGTTAAGCCTCAGTGACCCACTCACTCTCTGTGACATGCAGCTAAACCCATCCTAGTGGATCACCCTCTGTAGGGCCCTGGTCATTTTTTGTGGTTGTGTGGCTCTGTAGGATAAAGCACTGGACCGCAAAGTTGGCTGGTGGTTCAAACTCACCAGCCACTTCTCTGACACCGTATAAAGGGTCACTGTGAAGCAGAACCAACTTGACAATACCTAATGACAATGGCATTAGCTTTTCTCACAGGTGGTGTGAGAGCTTTTGGTGTGCTCACAGGTAGGTGGTGTGAGAGCTTGGGTTGTAAACTTAGGCAGACCCAGTTGTATTCTTGGAACTCTGATGATTCTTCTCTGTGTGACCTTGGTCAAGTCACCTAACTGCTCCGAGCACCACCTTCCACATCTGTTAAAACAAGACCAATGACACCTTCTCTACTTGACTCCCATGAGGGTAACACTCAGTGACAAAGGTCAAGCCCCTGACACAGGGTTTTGGCACATAGCATAGGGGGATTGCAGCCACTCACCCTACAGGGCATCGACTCTACCTATGTTGCCACACATCCCTCCAACATGGCCCCTAAAAGCAAGCCAAATCCATAATTGGGTACTTTAATTCCAGGGCTGGAGTTAAAGCTGGTTGGGTTGGACTCAGCAGGGCAGGGCCATGGTGAGGAAAGTCCCCAGAGCATACAATGCACAGCAGCTGTCCCTCTCAAGAGCTGGCCCTGAACTTGCACAAATTTGAGAGGACTCCCTAAAATGACACTGGGTCCCCCTGTCCTCTCACCCAGCCCCTATTGTCCTTGGAGCTATCAGCAGATTAAAGCTACCTATTTCCAAGCAGTCTTCACTGAGCCGTGTCACTGTCTGTGGACAGGGCGCTGCTCCAGGGGCCCTGGATGCACTGGCCCACTTGGCCCTTCCAGCAAGCCCAGGAGGTCAGTGCCAGTGAAAATGGGTGCCATGCTCCTCTCCCCGGTGGGCAACCACAGTGTCCAAGATCACACAGCTAGGGCACTGTTCTGGCCTTACTCTGGAGCAGGGATGAGGAAAGGACCAGCCAGAGAGTAAAAGCTTTGTGGGCCATATGGTCTCTGTGTGTCCCTTCTGCCATTGTAGCAGGAAAGCAGTCACAAACAACGCACAACAGAATAGCATGGCTGTGTTCCAATAACACTTTATTTACAAGATCTGGCTGCAGCTGGATGGGGCCCCCCACAGGGCTACTCTAAAGCGCCACACAGACTGCCCCCCCAACAGGCACGCAAAGAACAAATGTGTCAGCTTGGGCTACTGTGTCTTCGGAGAGACTAAAAATTAAAAATCAAAAACAAAAAACCCCAAATCATTATTATTGTGGAGTCAATTCTGACTCAAGGCAAGATCTAATATGCAAACAAGAGAGGCCTGGCCCACAGATCACTCAAGAAAAAGAGCAAGTAGCGTCTGAGATGATGCAGCCAGAGGGCTACCCAACCAGAGAACAGGGAAGTATCCACAGGCCTCCTTCCTCCTAAAGGTGACCTAGTCACTTCACAACGCCTCACCCTCCTCCTGGTCACACTTCCTCTCAGAGCATCTGTCAGCATTGGCAGTGGTGTCCTTAGAGGAAACTCCACAGAAAACAAAAGCCAGGCTTCCAGGCCACGGGACTCTGGGCTTTCCTGCGTCTGGCCAGGGTGGAGTTGTAAAAAGACCTTGAAGTTACTCTTAAGAAGGTTCTCCAGGATACCTCCAGGGAAGGTGCAGGACCCTCTCAACAATGTCCCAGTGCTAGGAGACCACCACACTGGAGTGAGGACCAGGGTGAAGGCAGCTGAGGGAGTACCGCTGTGCTGGGTCAGGGCTGGGTGCAGGCTGGCCCCTCCACGGGCTGCTGTTCCTTCATCTAGAGAGGGAGGAGCTAGGGTCACGGATAGCGCCATTGGCCTCACAGGGAACTCGGAAGAAATGTAGTCTCAGGGCCCACCTCAGATCTCCTGATGCTGAGCCATGTGGTTCCCAGGTACACTGAAGTCTGAGAAGCGGCAGGTCGGGAGATCCTGATGCCTGTGGGGGAGCGGTGGTTTCTGCCTGCCACACTGCACCCATTCTGTCTTCCTTGATGTCTTTGGGGAAGTTTACGCACACCCCTAGCCACCCTCACCCTAATCTACAAGGTTCATGTGGGACTGATTTCTCTAGGGGTGGGTGTAGCATGGAACTCAGGCCTGGTCAATCAGAGTCCCATGGACTGGTTTAGGGAAACAGGGGACAGCAGAGCTGAGGGCCGACAACAAGCAAGCCCTGCCACACACACACTCTTGAGCACCTAGATCGAGCCATGCCTGAAGACTTCTTCCATGGGCTACAAAGAGAATGGGCACTCATACATCTGTTGGCCTTGGACTGCAATCGTGAAGACCAGAGAGGGCTCCACATTCAGAGAAGAGAGGTAGGTGCCCCTGTTCCCCTCCTCAGCACCCCGGGCTCAGGACTTGCAGTGGGAGTCTAGGCACTGAATCAGCAAGGCTTTACTGAGTACTGAACATTTAGAAGATTCTGGAAACAGCAAGACACTAAAAAAAAAAAAATAATAATAACAAAACACTGCTCTGGCCTTAAGGAGTTCACACAGCACACATAATGTGTTTATGAAGCAACATGTGATAAAATTAACATGGTCCAGAAAGTTTCTAACTGCTGAGTGGGTGCTAGGGAGAGGAATAAATAGCCCTCCATCTGGCCTGCTCTCCCACCCCCAGCCCAAACAGGCTCCTTTGCCACCACCGCTGCTGGTTTGAGCTTTGAGAACAGCCCTCCCCCATGAAAACGCCCACATACCCACCTCCTGACCACGCATAGGGCTTCCACTCCAACCTCCCCCCTCCTGCACATGCCCTGCTCCCTACGCCAGCCCCCCACCGCCACCCCTCCTTGCTTGGAGATGATGCCTGTGCTCCTGGCTGCCCACTCCCTCTTGGCACACTGCCTCACCCAAGGTAGCTGTTTCTAAGTGGTGGTTCTTTCCAGCGCCAGGAGGCTCTTGCAGCATCAGCCATATGCTGGGACAGGATTTAAAAGCCCCAACACTCAGCACCTATGTTCCTGTTTGCCACTCCAAGGCCAGCTTGTTCCACACTCAACCCACACACGGTGTTATTCCCAGAGTTATCTGTGTGTATCTGCCTTTTCTCTGAGTACAGTGCTCAAAGCCATGTCAAAAAAAACCAAGTCTGGGGGCTGCCCTGTGTGGTTGTGCAGGTTGTATGGTAGGTAAATGGCTCCCTCTAGAGGTAGGACAGCCCTGAATACACTGGCAAATGCAGGTCTGAGGTGAGTTCTCCCATGTGTGTCACAGTAGAACTGTGCTCCATGGGGTCCGCAAAGGCTGGTTTTTCAGAAGTACATCAAAAGGCCTTTCTCCCAAGGCACCTAGGGTAAACTCGAACCAACAAGCTTTCAGTTACCAGTCACAGCGTTAACTGCTACACCACCCAAGGATTCTTGGTAAAAAGTTTCTGAGACCATAAATCTTTACAAGATCTACCTCATTTCCTACGTTCTTCTCACTTCACAGCAGCTTCTGACGCAGTCTGTTGGGCAAGGTCACTGTAAAGGCCCATGCTTTGTAGGTGTCTTTCTTACAGTCCTCCCTGCGTGGGTTTCCAAGCTCAGAAAGAGGAAAGGCCCTCAAACCTTCTCAGTTTCACCTGTGAGCTCTCCCGCAAGTGCTCAGGAAAGCTCAGCTGCCTGGCCCGCAACAGGAAACCGGATGTGGCAGTTGTGGGAGAGCAAAGCCTTGGATTTAATCATTGCAATGAGCTGGCTTTGGAGACCTTTAAGGAAAGCCCTCCCCACCGTAAATTGCTGGAAGCCTAATCCCTTCACTACCGATTTAATGCTAAAACCTGGTGACGTTCATCCAATCTGACAGCATTTTGGTAAACAATCGTTCTGTTCATTAGGCTGCTGTCCACCCAAGTATTACAAGGCTGAGGAAACCATAAATCTTAATCCACTGAGAGCAGCAGCAAGATCTAAGGCTGCAAGTGGTGATGGGGGAAGGAGAATACATGCAAGAGCCAGTATATCTCCACAGCCACATTCCACAGTGGCGGCCCCAGCGGAGACCATACAGCCCATCACCCACCGGCCTCGCCGAACCCCGAGAATCGATGTCTTGAGGTGAGTGGGGCTTTACAGGGTGAGTGCACCAATCAGCCCACGTCTGCACGGCTCAGCAACCTGTGGCCAAGGTGCCCTCGGGCCTGTGCTCCAGGGCAGCACCTTCCAACAGGGCAACACTACCCAAGAGAGCTTCCTAACTGTTGGGCAAGAGTAGGAGGGAGGCTGTGCTGAAAGCGCTTGGCTGCTGACCTACCCACCAGCCACAATCACTCTGTGGAAGACAGATGTGGCATGCAGCCTGGTTCCCTTGGGAACCCTATAGGGCTGTGAGTCGGAACTGACTTGACAGTAAGGAGGCCTTCAAGAAGGGAAGTCCACTCTCCTGAAGAGGAAATGGGCTTGGTCAGTGGAAATGGAATGAGACCCCAGTGAGTGTGAGTGTAGGGGGCCCCTGGGAGGAGAGTAGGACACTATGCTGTGATGCAAGTCCACTGTGACTGCCCTGCTCCTGCTGCCTGGCCACACCTGGCCCTCCTGGTGGTCACTGTGGTAGTGGAGAGACCGAGGGTGAGGTTCTCTCTGGAGAGGGGAGCTTATGTGAAGCGGCCACTGGGGACTTTGCTGCAGTGACCACACTGCCTGGCCCAGGCTGCGTCCATCCCACCAAACAGCCCCTCTTCCTCATGACAATAACAACAATAGCATTAATAATAGTAGTTACATTCTACCAGCAGCCTCCTGTGAACTCTAATCCCAGGCCTGGGAAATGCATGGCTGAAGGGTCACAGACTGTCTCAGAAGATTTCCAACCAGCAGACTCTGAGGAATGAGGTCATTAGCAATAAAACAGGGAGCTGGGAGGGAGCACAGCCTGGGAGTAAGAGAGGAGGGTAGAGGCTGGGCAGGATGGTCCAGAGTAAGAGGCCTTCAGCCTCCTACCTGGGAACAGTGTTTGAAATACTCCATGAACACTGCTCCTGCAGGCAGCCCTACCGGCCATCCTGTTTAAACTCTCCCATTTAAACCCCTTCAGGAAAGTCCTGCTGTGGCGCTGTGGGTTCATGCACTGGACTGCAAAATCCGTTTGAACTGCAACATGGGCGGTTCAAGCTCACCAGCTTTTCCTTGGAAACCCTATACAGAGCTGCTATAGGTTGGCAGTTCAAACCCACCAGCTTCTCCTCAGAAATTCTATACAGAGTCAGTGTGAGTCAGAACCAACTAGATGGCACGAACCACAGAGAATTCCTTACACTTTGAGGAAAATGGAAACAGCTTATGGGGTGCCAGAATATCAAGTCCCTACCATGCGACTGGACTCTGATGTCAGTGACCCCACCCCCACCACAGTGATCCTGGGGCCCCCACTGGGTGAGC
>NW_006408552.1:23563104-23566290 GCF_000296735.1 Chrysochloris asiatica | reverse complement strand
CCTGTACAGGGTCGCTATGGGTCGGAACCGACTCGACGGCACTTAACAACAACAACAAAGTAAAACAAACTTACAAGACTGAACCTAAGGAACCAAAGATACCAATTTGTGATGAAGACAATTACAAAGTAAAAGAAGGAATAGTAGTTTAGAACCTACAAATGGAGATCTTTAAGACAGAATACATTTTTTTTAAACTTGGGAAGAAATTAATACATATATTAGTTCAGTGAAGGGGAAGGCTATATACAATAACAGGGAGGCTAGCAAAAATGATGGAGGCAGAGAGTCTTAGAGTTAAAGGCAACAGATATAAATACTATTCTGTACACAAACCCGCAATAATGATAATCTATGAGTAGATGAAAGAATATACAAGCAGGCTGGACAGGTGTGGGAGGGAGAGTAGGAGTATACCCACAAATATAGATAAGTTGGACAGAGGATATTTGCACATGGGTATTTACCTTTGCTGCAAATACATCCATGAATATGGTAGAGCACACAGGGGCAATGCGATGAAAACTTCTTAGACATAACCAAACACCTTAAGTGAATGACTTGCTGGGTCTTGGGGAACACTAACATCAACTGGCATAACATAGTCCACAAAGATAATACTCTACATCCTACTTTGATGAGTAGTAACTGGGGTCTTCAAAGCTTGTGAGCAATCATCTACGGGGAAACTACTGGTCTCTCCTTGTCCAGAGGAAAGAAGAGTAATGAAAATTGATGATGCATGGAAACAAACAGTCCAATGGACTAATGGGTCACATGAACATCAGTCTCCATAACTCTGAGACCAGAAGAACTAGATGGTGCCTGGCTACCACTACCAACTGTTCTGAAAGGGATTACATTACACGGTCTTGAATAGAGTGGAAGAAAAATGTGGAACAAACTCAACATCATAAAAAATGACCAGGCTCACTGGTCAGACAGAGACTTGTAGAACCCTTCAGACTATCATCCTTAGTCACTTTTCAGGTCTAGAACTGAGCTCACCCCTGTGACTCAATTTTCAGCCAAAGAGATCTACAAAAAGAACACTAACACTAGTGAGGTACGCACATTAGAATGATCAACCATCTGAGATCAAAAGGGCAGCCTTTACTCAAGGACAAAGTTTGAAGGAATTAGGAAAGATGGAGGAATGGAAACAGGAAAGCTGAGAGGAAGTGGGATATAAGTGATGTTACACTGAAGGCATTGCAATCAGTGAGATGAAACAAAGTATGTATGAACTGCTGAATGTAAAACTGATCATCTTCTCTGTAAAACCTGACACAATTCACAATAAAAAGTCTAAGAAGTTTAATTGGGTCATAACAGGATTAACTAGTAGAGAATGTCTGCCTAAGTATTAGGTTCGTTTAAGAACTACCTATATTGGGTCACCCTGATGATAGCAATTGGAAATATCAGAGGAAACTTATGGTACAGTGAGTGTGTGTTCATGGGGAAGGAACCATTCGGAAAAAGAGTTGCACAACTTGAAGAACGTAATCAATGCCACTGTGGGAACTGTTGGGTTGGTGTATGTTTTGCTAGGTATATTCGCAACAGTAACAAAAAATATTTTTTTATTATTATTCTTTTTTTGTATAGACTAATCCTGAGAAGACTGGTTGATTCAAAAGCACGTGTGTGTGTTTTTGTTGTGTGAAAGGTGAGTATTCACATAAAGTCCACAATTTTGCCTACTATAAAATTCATTTTTGTGGACTAACTGAGGAAACGGTAATTCCATTAGATTTTGTTGTTGTTATTCAGAACAGAAGACACCAATATAGTTTCAGTCTTTCACAATCAGAATATAAAACAAAACGGTCCCTCGCTCCTCACCTGTGTTACCTTTCTGAGCAAACACACAAACAAGCATGCAACAAAGACCTGAGGACGTCTTGTGAGCAATGTGACCTCTCTTTAGTGGTCACTGGCATTTCATGGAAGGCTTCCGGAGCAGAAGTGACACATGGAAGCAAGATCCTAGTGAGGCAATGGGAGTCTGCAGTCTAGGCCTAGAGCTCAACAAACTGCATTCTTGTAAATGGGACAGAGCATGGCTTAGCAACCTGATTTGACCTGTTACTCTCAAAAGTTTTCTTGAATAGGTACCATGCAGATGGTCCAATACTCATTCTAATTAAAAGTGATACTCGTGAAACAAAATCTAAACCCCCAGCCTTAGGCCTATGTTGAATGCACTGCCTGATCTGAACCTGCTATTATTCCCTCCACCTTCTTTTACTCTCCCCTGACTCACACCATGCCTGCATTCTGCTCTCACACATTTACATTTGCTGCTCCCTCAGCCTGACAGACTTTGCATATTGCTCTTTGCCATGCTGACAGCTTCTCCATCAGTTTTTAGGTGACAGACACTTAATTCTATCTATCCCATTCACTGCCCCATCTCTCTCTCATTGACAGAACTTACCATCACCTGAGTTGAGATAATTTATTTCTAGGTTTTACACTTACATTTGCCACTTGTAACATAAGTTGCTTAAAAAGAGACATAAAAAACAATTTTTGATAAAGGCAGTGAGTGCAAATTGCTACAATTTGCTGAACTTGATCTATAATTATGGATGTAGTAGCCCAAAATACCAACTGAGAGGGAAGGAGTCTTTACATCCATTATCAATCCTATCCCATCTGTATACAGGGTAGATAGGGATGGGCAACTTAGACACTGGCTACCTAAAATGAGGGGGTGATAAAGGCAGGAAGTGACTGGCTTACAAGTTTTCAAGAGAGAGTTTAGTTTCACAGTGTGCGGGGGAAGGCAGAGTCCCCACTGAATAGTTTTCATCTTGTCTAGATGGGTCTGGTGAAAAGAGATGGGGATAAGATTCTTTTAATTCAGTAGTGAGTAATAGTTACCATGACTAATTGTGATGGTCGCAACTGTAAAGGTATAAGTTCTGTAACAAAAATGAGGGAGTAGAGGCAGGGCTTGACGGCGGCTAGGGTGGAGGTGCAGTGAGGTTCACCATCAGCAATACCACGAAATACCAGGCATAGGAGATTCAGGGCAGAGCTCTAAAACTCAGAACCACATAGATAGGAATATTTAAAAGCTGTGAAGGCTTATAGCTAGTGAAACTCGTAGCAAAAGTAAGAAACCGCGTACTTTTGAATCTGCAGGGCCCGGCAGCCCAGAGCCGACAACTTGGA
>NW_006408552.1:23514057-23547200 GCF_000296735.1 Chrysochloris asiatica | reverse complement strand
GGCAGGCTTGCAGGGTATACCCTTTGGTTGATTGATAACGCATGGAGGGGATTATAACTATGGCAATGAAACAATATACGATAGGATGAATATAAAGCTAACGTTCTCTCATGTAAACTATAACATAATTCACAATGAAACATTTTTTTAAAAACAGATTATATATTCCTGAGTGTTTTTGTGTATATCCTCCCTACTCCACACCAAAAAAACACCCAAAACAAAACCAGACGGAATAGAAGCAAATACTGTTGAATAGGTGATGCATGGAAGGGATTGTAGTCATTGCAATGAAATGATGAGTGTAAAACCAATGTTCTCCCATGTAAAGTATCACTCAATTCACAATAAAAACTTAAAAAAAAAACAAGCAGAAAAATTTACAGTAGCTCTCAAGTCTTGAAAAGTATCCTCTATTCTCTAAGACCACGTATTTGGGGCAAATTTGACTCACAGCGTTCTAGTTTGTAACGTTTGGACTCTACTGGTCAGACGTCCCTATGTCTGAAAACATCTCCGATGTCAGCAGTCCCCATAGCTTCGCAGGAGTCTTCACAGGGAGGAGCTGAGCTTTACTTGATTTTTTTCTGGTTTTAATTCCAGAGCCTAGTGCAGTGCCTGGCCCACTGTGGTGTGGTGGTGGTAAGTGCTATCGAGTCGGTTTCAACTCATAACTACGCTATAGAGATAGGGTTTCTGAGGAGTGGCCGGGGGGTTTGAACTGCCAACCAGTCCAGTGCCTATCCCACAGCACAGTGTCAGGGACTGCACTGTGTTAGTGTTGTTGTTGTGAAGTGCCGTTGTGTTGGTTCTCATCCACAGCTACCCTGTATAGGGTTTCCGAGGAGCTGCTGATGAGCTTGAACCACCGACCTTGCAGTTCAAATGGAATTTGCAGTCTGACACATTAACCCACAGCGCCACACCAGGACTCCAGGGACTACACCGTGGGAGCCACCAAATGCTTGTTAAATGAATGGATGATTTCGTTCACAGGATGGAGTCAATCATCCCTTCACTCACTAGCCACAACTGGCTTGCCCCACTCTTCACTCACTGTAATTTGTCTGTATTTATGGGGGATGATCCTGAGAACCCACCCACCTCTCCTCTGTATTTGAGAGAGTCTGAAAACCACACACCACACCCCAGGCTCCCTTACAGCTCAGGCTCTGGGTACAACTAGCTTCGTAGGCGGCAGAGTGAGGTCAAGATAGTGGGGTCCCGTGTGGCTGAGTCTGTGGTAGGCACCGTCGTGGAGGCAGGGGCATGGTCAGGGCCCTTGTTCGTCATGTGGATCTGTTGGGCCCGGGAGGACCCTGAGGCCTACAGCTTCTAATACCTAGATTATAGCTCAGGGATGTGTCCCTGGTCCTGATCCCCTGCCCTCCCAACTGTGTCCAGGGGAGTAACTTTCCTGGCCAGCCAGTACTAGGAAGCTTCCTGGCTCCCAGCTCAGCACCCACCCCTCATGCCAACCCAAATGATTGTAAAAGCACTAGCTTTCCTGTCTTAAATTCCTTTCTGCTCTGGACACAGACTGACCCATGACGGTAGTGCAGAAGGGCAGCTAAGGCTCTAATGGCATCAGGAAGCCGGGAAATTAGTAATGATTAGGTCCTGTGAAGTGTGGGGCTACAAGGAGAGGCAGGAGGGATGCTGATTAATCTTAAGCCAATTCTTATAAACTGTGCAGACTCTGGGGCCAGCCATTAAGTCACAGCCTAAGACACAAACATGGCCCTGATAACAGAAGGCATTCAAAGCCACAGGAAGGACAGTCTGGAGCAGGGAAAGGCCTCATTAAAGAGAAATTAGTATTCACTGCTAACCAAAAAGGGTGGCCTCCAGACTGCAGTCCTGTTCCTCTGTCCCAGAGGACGTGGTGGGAGTTAGTTGGCATAACCATTGTCCCCATCTCATCTCAGACCTACAAATGTCCCTTTGGGATGTGGAAATAGCAGTGGCAATGCATAGACTCATGTGCCCATGGTTCAGAGCCCAACCCTTAGTTGCTACGTGACCCTGAGCAAGTTGCCTTACCTCTCTGGGCCTCTAGTTTTTCAGCAGCACAATGAGGACACTTATTGTCCTACAGGCTGACCGCAAAGCTGGACCAATGAAGTATATGAAAGTATGGCAGAGACCGACACAGTCAGTACATGTGTAATCCAGCGGCGCCGCCAGACCTTGGTGAAGCAAGTGCTTAAACCCGCCTCACACCTCTTGGCAAAATCATAGGGGGCAGGGCCCTGGGCCGCCAGATTTTAAATGCTCCGAGGTGGTCAGATGTGGGGCAAGAACCTAGAGGCAACAATTCTGGGCCTGAGTCTTAATTCTGCCATTTCTTAGCTCTTGAACTTGGAAAGCTCACTTGACTTTTCTGAGCATCTTGTTTCCTCAGTCCCTTAAAGGAAGGACAGCACCGGTATGTGTCCTGTGGGTCTGCTGTCAGGCCAAAGAGTGGTGACACCAGAGGGCTCAGCCCATACCTGGCCCCTACTAGGCCCTCAAAATGTAAGCTGCCAACCTCACAACATCAGCAGCAACCCAAACTGGTGACTCAGCACTCTGGGGCAGGACACTGTCTTTGCCAACAGCATCCTGGCATCTAAGACAATGGCAGGCATACAGTAGGTGCTCCATAAACAACTGAGTCATCATGATAGAACCATGGTCTGTCTGGCTGCTCCATGCCGCACCCAGAGGGAGGGCCGGGCAAAGACTCACACACACAGGATGGCCAGACCCGCCTGCTGCCCACAGGGATTTTAAACATTCTCATTATGTTTCTTTCACACCCTGGTTCTGCCCTGACCTTCCTGACCTGGTGCCATCCGCGGCGCTGGACTTTGCTGGGGGCCGTCCTGGAGCCACGTCTTAAGGCTTCTTCAGCTTCTTTAAACAGGGCCCTTCGTCCATAATCTGCACCAGAGACAAGGGAAGGAGACAAGTCACAATGATGGATAATTTTATAACGTGCATCTAAAACACATGTTAGTGAGGCCCATGGCTGTGCCTGATCATGCTCAGTGCAGCAGCAAGACATTAGAAAACAAGCCAGATGCCCAGCAAAACTGGATGGTTTACTAAATTACAGCACACCCATGCCATGGAACAAGACGTACGATGATGTATGGATAAATCGGGCACATCTACATATATAAGGAATGACCTCCAAAATATGCAAGTAAGGTATACAACAGTGTTACCATTTGTATAAAGAGGGGAAAAGCAGTGAGTAGATATGTTTGTTAAATGACTGAGTGAATGTACTGAAGTGGCCCAGGAAAGGCCCGATTCTCCTAACTAGCAGCAGGTTAGCCCAGCTTCTTCCACTGGGAAAGCTAAGAGAGCCAACTGGTTTCCCTCTTTGCCCTGGGGACTAGGAAGCTCACACTAATTCCAAGCTTCACTTGCCGTTGGTTCTCTTCTTAGGGGAAGGTTTTGGGATATCACTTTTTCCTTTTATCCTCTTGCTGGTGTTATGTTGTTTGTTTGTCTTTTACTATGTGTGCGTGAATTCATGGCTTGGGATTTTGTGGTACCTGTGAGGCAACGAATTACATCAACACAAATCAAGATTAGTGCTGTACCAGGCACACTACATTTCTTATGTCATTTGGCAGGCCCATTTTATAGAAGAAAAAACTGAGAGTCAGAGGGATTCCAATTGCTTGAGGTCTCAAAGTGGAAAATGACAGAACAGGGTTCAAACCTAGCTCTACCACATTCTAAATCTGTTCCTTCTCAGACACACTGGCCTCCCACAGGGTCTTCCCCACAGTAACCTGTCCAAGCTGGAAGCAAACTTCAAGTCCTTGCCATCTCATGCATTCAACCACCAATCGTTTTTGGTGCCTACATTGGCCCAGACACCGGGCTAGGTTATTTTCTATTATACTTCACCAGTGCTCTGTGCTTCTGTCATATTGTTGTTGTTGTTAAGTGCCATCGAGTCGGTTCCGACCCATAGCGACCCTGTACAGAGTTTCCAAGGAGCAGCTGGTGAGCTTGAACCGGCGACCTTGTGGTTCAAACAGACTTTGCAGTCCAGCGCATTAGCCCACAGTGCCACACCTGGCTTTTGTCAAAGATCACACAAAATCTGTTTAAAGTATTCATGGTCTGGCTTAACTAAATACAGAAATGAGCATGAAGCCAGCTGCCACACAGGGGTTAGGTCCTAAAGCTGACACATAGAAAGGGAAAATCAGATCAATTACTGGCACTTGAAATGTAGGAAATGTACAAGCCAGGCCCTTACTGTCCTAGCCATCCCTGCCCTGTGGTAGTACTGGAGGTCAAGTCTCCTTGAAGGATCTGGAAACAGGATTTTCCTCTTTTTCTGGCCAGGCAGATGTTACGCTCAGACTCTTGTGATCTACGGCATTTCCACTGGATGATTTTTGGTCTTTCTTCCTTGTCAGTCTTAATCTGGAAGCGTCCCTGAAGCCTGTTCAGCATCCTAGCAACACTCAAGTGTATGGTGAACTTACATGCGTTATCAGTGGACACTCACCGTGAGTCTCCTCCGCATGTGAGGCACTCCTGGAGAAGTCAGAGTGGATGGCTTTGCGTGGCGACGTCTTCAGCTCAGAATTGGCCCCGTTGACGTACACAGAGAAGCCCTGCTCCAAGTGTTCCAGCCTCAACTGCACAGGGTCCTTGCTTTTCAAATGCTTTAATATCCTGGAAGAGAAAAGAATGCTTTGCTTGCTCCTCATCACAGGAGAGTCCGGGTAGCTGGCACAGCACTCAATCACCTGCCACCCCAATGGGTCCAGCTGTGCATCTACAAAAAACCTCTTGGAGCTGGGGTTGCAGCCCATGTTAGCAGACGTGCACACACATGTGCTTGCCCTGCCACACAGCCTGGGTTTTCTGAGATGACCCCAATATCATGTGACTCCTTTGTGGGGATGAAAAACAAGCCCACTGCCCACAAGCTGACCCTATTAATAGTCAGCGTTGCCCTGACTATAAATCTTTAGCAGAGCAGACAGTCTCATTTTCCTCCCACGGAGCCACTGGTGGGTTTGAATCGCAGACCTGGAGAGATTAGCAGTCCAAATGACAAAGAGGCACTTCATTCAAAACATGGTCTAGAGTCTACATCTTTGTGAGAGAGATTTCATGTAAACATCTACAAGTCAGAAAACAACATTTGGCAAACCAGGCTCATGGATTTTTGTGTCAGAAAAGAAGTACAAGTAATCTCCTCAAACACTCAAGTTGGATCTCAAAGGACAAACTTTTTTATTCTGATGCAGTTTAAAAATAGGATGGGGGCTTCAAAAGTTCACAGAAAAATTCCATTATCTTCCCATTCCGTTTTTCCATGAACTATTGGAAGACCTCTTGTACACCAAGGTTTAAGATGACGCTGTGATGATCCTTGCCCTTGGGCTGAAAGGGACCTGGTGTGAGCGTGGCTTGGTCTCTTGCTCTGAATTCATGGACGCCTCCCCCTCATGCCTCCATCTTGGGTCAACCCCCTCCTGACACAGCACTGCCATGCACAGAGCCCCGCGGTCTCTACAGCCCACTCTAGAACTGCCTCCAATTGACATCTAATCCCTCAGTCTCCTGCAGACCCCCTTATGCACCCCCACTTCCTCTGGGTTTTCAACCACATGAGAAAACACAACAAGCAACATTGGGACATGTAATTAAACACTGACCACATCACAAAATTTTAATAATTTAAAAACTGGTAAGTGCCATCGAGCCAGTTCTGACTCATAGTGATTCTTGTATAGGGTTTCCAAGGAGCAGCTGGTGGGTTTGAACTGCCGACCCTGTGGTTCACAGTCTAATGCTGATCGTACAAGCAGTAGTCATCTCATGAAGGTGCAGTTCAAGCCCACCAGCTGCACCACAGAAGAAAGATGAGGCTCTCTGCTCCTGCAAAGATTTACAGCCTCAGAAACCCTATATAAGGTCTTGAAGAGTCTAAGATGGCACTTAATGCCAAGACAATGTGCCAAACTCTCCTCTAACTACACAGATTAAGAGCGCAATCTTCACTGTCCTGTGAGGTAATTACATTTCTTATCCTCATTTAAAAGATGGGGAAACTAAAGCACAGAGAGGTTAAGTGACTTGTAGCAGGTCCAGGGAGTCTGACCTAAGTTTTCAGTACACTATACAGGACATAATTTGTAAAGTTAGCAAGATGATGTCGGCACAGTAACCTCAGACATTGCTGGGACTCACACAGCGTCTTCTCAGAAGGAACATGAAAATACAGAAAATGCCACCTGCTTGGTCTCTGCCCAGTAAAAACATTCTGGCAAACTGCTCCTGAACACAAACTCGAGGCAAGAAGATGTTCAGCCTTCAGCTATGGCAAAACTTTAAAGTACCCGAAATATCCAATACTGGGGAAGCGGATGCTGAAATAGCATGCAGCTGTCATCAGTGTGAAGATTCTCTCAAAACTTGGAGGGAGAGAGGTCAGGCTGAATAAAAACAGTACAGACCAAAAACCTGATGGCGGCCGGGGAAGACACGGAGGAGTGCAAGTGTTACAGGCAACAGAATCTAGAGCTGCATAGTCCTGCAGTAACAGTGGTCTCTGAGCAGGTGCACCCAGAGACAACCAGGCTGAACAGGTCTGGGAGGGAGAGCGGGAGTCTACCCACCAATATATGTAGGTTTGGGTATTTACCTTTGCTGCAACTCTGAATGTCATAGAGCATACAGGAAGCAAAGTTGTGAAACGTCTTATACATAACAAAACCTCCCGAGGGGACAAGTCATGAGGCCTGGGGGCTCAGGGGACAGACACCAACTGGCATAATATGGTCCACAAAGACAATGTTGTGCATCCTACTTCAGTGAATAGCGACTGCAGTCTTAAAAGCATGAGAATGACCATCTAAGATACAACTATTGGTCTCTCCTTGTCTGGAGGACAGAAGAGTGATGAGAACGAAAGACATGTGGACCACATGAACATCAGTCTCCACGACCCCTGGACCAGAAGAACTAGATCTGCCTGGCTACCACTACCAACTGCTTGGAAAGTGATTACTCCCACTGGGTTTTTGTTACTCTTAAGTACTGTCGAATCGGTTCCCACTCACAGCATATCTATGGATAGAGTGGGAGAAAAATGTGGGACAAACTGAAAATCAAAACAAACAAACAAACAAACAAAAAACTATTGTTACTGGTGAGAGACTGCAATGTTCACAACAAGACTATGGCCCTTGATCACCCTTCAGGTCTGGAACTGAACTCACCCCATGGCTCAATTTTCAGCCAAACAATGTTGTTAAGTGTCATCAAGTTGGTTCTGACTCATAGCAACCCTGAATAGAATTTCTGAGGTGCCACTCGTGGGTTTGAACTATTGACCTTGCAGTTAGCAGTCCAGTGCACATCCTACAGTATCACACCAGGACTCCAGGGGAACAAGAATACTATGGAGATACACAAATCTTAGATTAATAAAACGGGCAAGGTTTGGAGGTTTAGGATAGGAGGAGGAATGAAAAAGAGGAAACAGTGGGAGGGAGGAAGTGGGATAAGTGATGTAACATTGTGGGGATTACAATCAATGAAATGAAACAAAATGTGTCTGAAATGTTGACTGGGAAACAGATAATAATACAAATTGCCTGAGCTGGAACTTGAAATTCTGACTTGGTTGATCAAAGATATCTGAATTTTTACTACCCTCCTGCCCCCTCTGAAGAAGTCCTGACCGTAGGGAGTAATGAGTTGGGCTGTTAACAATGTCAGCAGTTCGAGTCCACCAGCTACTATGTGGAGAACTATGAGACTTTCGGCTCCTGTAAAGCTTTACAGCCTTGAAACCCTCTACGGGGGCCAATGGAAGTCCGAACCCAGTGGACAGCATACAGCCAGTTCCCTCCAATTAGATTCTGAAACTAGCTAGCTTAATTGGAGAAGTCCTGCTCAATAAAGTTGCTCTCAAAAGAAAAAAAAAAAGTACATTATACGGTCAATGAGAAGTTGAAAAAAAAAAGTGGTGTGGACCCAGAGTGAATGTAGTAAATGTAAAAATTAAGTCAGTTGTTGCGTTAGGGTGGTGGCATGGTGGGGTCATTTCTCTGTTTAGTTTTTTAAATGTTTCTTTAGCTGCTGATACATCCGTCTTTTCAACAGTTGTGGCAGGAACATTTATTACACACTGCTTATCTCTTGCCAGCCTCTGGGGCCTGGGAGATACCTGATTGCTGAGCAACAGAAGGAAACAGAAGGAAAACACAAGTAACTAAGAGACAATCTCCAAACAGGGCAATGGCAGCACTTGCTGAAGCAAACAATCAAGAATGTTGTGGGCATCCACAGTCTCCCAAGGGGGCGGGGAGAACAGGGCTGGGAGGTCAGGGTGGAAGTCAGGCACCTCATCCCCCCAGGCAGAGTAACTGGCTCAACTTCCCTCCCAGAGACCACCCTGGGTCCTGATGCTATATTCGTGGTTACAGCATCCAGAGCCTGGGGCTGGCATGCCACATGGGCCTCTCTTTACACAGAATCACTTATGAAAATGTGGATTGATGAAACTGACAAATGAGGAGATAATTATTCAAACTGTGAAAGGAGCTGAGCACGCATCAGTAACATTCATGTGGCATCAAAGAAAGTGCTGGGGTTTTTAATTGATAGTCTATTTTGCATAAAAAGCCACACTTCAGTCTCTTGCCCTGCTTAATTTTCTCATAGTGCCTGTATTGCTGCCTGCGATCAGACTGTGAATTTGCATGTATATTTGTTTCTTCTCCCTCCTGGATCCCCTTTTTAAACAAGTGGCCTCCAGGAGCTTGAGGCCTAGCGGGTGAGGAGGGCACGGATGCCAATCTTAACACTCTCGGCCGCAGCCATCGGACGCGTGCGTACCACACGCATCGTTTCCATTTTGTCCCTATGGTGGCCTCTGGGGAAACTGCTGAGCTCTTGTGCATGGACAGGACACAGGAAAGTGAGGGGAAAGGCAAGGAGTGTCATAAAGGAATATAACAGGGACACCACACTCCTCTGGGGCACTGAAGCAGGGACACAGGGACAGGGGAGTGAGGAGGGCAGAGCTGAACACATAGGGCAGATGTGGACCGCTGCTGGGGCACGGGCCTAAGTGTGACTGGGCTTTTGGCAGACTGATTGTTGGTCTCTGCACAGTGTGGTTGCAGCTGTGTGACTCAGGACCAGCCACATGGCTCCTCTAAACCTGTTTTCCCATGTCTCAATGGAGGGGGTTCTATAAGGAACAGACATTCAGAGATTATCTGGATGTCAGCTTAGGGGAAAAACATTTTCAATATTGAAATAATTCTCATCTAAACCTTCAAGTAGCCTCAATTCCAGTTCCTGGGGCTCCAGATCCTGCATGCTTACTAACCACTCCTCCCATCTGTCTCCAACACCAAACTCACTCCCCAGGTTTGGAGTAAGGAGTGCTCAGAGGAAGGGGCAGCCCTGAAGGAGAGAGAGGCAGCAGGCAGTGATGGCACAGGGTGGCCCACAGGGCCTGGCATTTGTTCTCTTAGGTGTCACCTTAGCAGAGCAGAGATCTCAATGCCCATTCATGTCTTGAGTGGTATGGGGAGGACGTGCTTCATTTCCGCTTCAGTTCCAGAGATGCTGCTGCTGCAGTTTTCCCAGTTTCATGCCAGTAACTGTCCCTTTAACCCACGGCTTAGCTCGGGCGGTTGTAGTGAGGATGAGTCAGGGTGAAGATGGAAGCTCACTCTAGCCTGTCTGAGGACCCCAGTGGCTGCTGCTTCTGCTCTCAGCCTGGCTCTCTTCTCGGAGCACTGGGTTCACTCTTTCATGGGCATGTTTCCCTCAAGCGACCTTTTTCAAGGAACACATGATAACACCATCACTGGATTCTTGGTGAGCAAATCTGTGTTCACCCTCCACAATTCAATTCTCTGCTGTCATGTCTTCAGATAAAAGGGCCCTAATCTTTTCCGTCGTTTCTCACATCTCAGTCCTTCGATCATTCAGGTTGCTCTTTGGTGAGCCTCGTTGGGTGTGATTACATCTCTCCTGAAGTTAAGTGACCAAAATCACTAAGAATCTGCTTGAAGAGACATCATGATGCGTTTGTGCAGAGGGGAAACTAGACTGTCAGGCTTCCAGCGTCTTCTCACCGACAATTCATCCGAAGCAGACGAATCCTTCCAACCTTTTGACACAGTTGCAGGTGGTTCTGAGCTCACCCCACATTCTTATAGCAGTGTCTGCTATTACACCAGCACAAAGAGATAAGTAACACACAGTCTGTTTACTTAATGCTTGTTTGGTTGTAAGGGACAGAACCAAACAGATACGGTGGATAACTGTTCTTTCTGCCTGCCCAGCAAATCGCCCTCATCTTTTCCCGCAGGTTTCCTTTGAGAAACTGTTCCTCTCTTATTATGTGTGGTCTGTGTGGATCGGACGCTGACTCTCCAGGGCTGGCAAGGGTGGTCAGTCAAGACTCTGCCACCTCACCCGTCACAGTGGTTGACTGGTTCAGGGATGGAAGCCTCCTCAGCAAGTCTGTTGGGTTGTTCTCTTTGGGGTAGGATGTTAAGTGCGGGGCTTCCAGTGGCTGTCTTGCCCACCATAAAGGAATCTGTCTGACAATGAATTGAACATGGGAAAACAGAGCTGAGAGTTGAAGAAGGACTGGTTTAGGGGGCATGTCATCTAGATCCAGCTATGCCTGAAGCCACTACCACCCTCCCTGGATCTCTTAAAGACATGAGTCAGTAAGTTTCCTGGTTATGTAAGCCCTAGGACTTCTGTCCCTTACAACCAAACAAGTATTAAGTGAACAGACCGTGTGTTACTTATCTCTATGTGCTGGTGTAATGTCAGACACTCAGTGAAATGCTGCTCAATGAATCAAAGAATGTCACTCAGCATCTTTTAGGTGGCTCTCTCCTAGGAACTCACCCAAAGTTGGGGTTTTGTCTCCTGTGGTACCCACTGTAAAGCTCCATTTAGGGTTTTCTACCTACTTGTGCAGCTAGGTTTCCACGTAAACTGTGAATTACTCCCACAAAACCCCTCTCTAGTGAACTGAAGGCCACTGGTAACCCTGGCCGGTTTTTTTTCCTCTTGAAAGCTGATGACAGTGTCCAATAAAATGCAAACAAAGAGCAGCCCAGCTCTACCACTTCCTGGCTGCATGAATTCAGGCTCATCACCTCTTAGAGTAAGGGTAAGTACCCAACTACTCACCAAAAGGCTGACAGACAGGTAGAACACATCCAGAGGCACCTAGGAAGACAAGCCTGGCAATCCGCTTCTGAAAGACCACAGCCTTGAAACCTCTAAGGACCACATGGGGTCACCATGAGTCAAATGAAACTCTATGGCACCATGGGTGGTACCATCTCCTCAGCAGGCTCTAGAGGTGTAGATGGGTGGTGGTGTAGTCAGAGAGACAGAGTTATAGTGAAATTTCCAAGGGGGTGGTGGGCAGGGATACAAAACACCAGTAAACACCACTGGGGCTCAGTGAAATGGGTGTAGAACTTTGTGTACTATGCAGATCAAATTAAATAATGGAGAGAGGCACCGAACATCCAGCTGGCCCTCAGGAAAAAGCACCTTTAAGGTTCAGAGGCACGCACACTCTTGGTGGGTCTCTATTCCAAGATGTTTCTTTTCCATTCTGCCTCTCAATTCCCTGTGATCAAGCTGGCTCTCTCTGGGTATCCTCCCAAATTTTATGGCAACTCAGTTTTAATATACAGTTTCCATTGTCTTTGTGCTGAACCTTGTCTCATATCTACTATTGCTCACACACTTACAGATCCCCTGATTCCCCAATGAATGAAACCAATTTGCTCTTATGGAACGATGACAACCCCCTCCCAGGCAAGTCCCATGTAAATAACTACACCATCATCCAACCTGCCAGAGGCTGAATAAACACACGCTGCTCAGAGGCAGTGATGATGACAGAGACTCAGGTTGGGGTAACCAGTACATGCGTTGCGTTTCTGTCATCTGACATCGTCCCCAGGATGACACTGCGACAGAGTACAGAACAGGTGGGCACAAAAGACGTTCCTATGCCATTTCTGGTTGCTCCCAGCGAGCATATCCAGTTCAGAGGTTCTCCCCCAGGGGTGGTTCCAGCTCCCTAGTGGATGCTGTTGTCAGAGAGCCAGGAGTTGAGCGAGGGAGCTGGTGAGCTGGGAAACTAAACTCCTGCACCACACAATATGCCGCGGGTGCCTCTGTGGACAAACACCAGGAGTCTGCCAGTTATCCTGGAAGGGCTGAAGCCCCACATTCTCTTGCTTGGAAGATCTCAAGTCCACTCCCATAGCACAAAGGCAAGGTCTAAATTTGCACCCCACTTCCCAACCCCTCCTGCAGATCTGTTTTGTGGTATCTGAGCATTCTTAGGTTCCTTTTCATTTGAGTTAATTACCAACATTTTGGAGTCCTGGTGGGGCACTGCAGGATAATGCACTGGACCACAAGGTTGGTTTGAACCACATGGCCAGCAGTTCAAACCCTCCAACCGCTCCTTGGAAACCCTAAACAGGGTTGCTATGTGTCAGAACTGACTCGACAGCACTTAACAACTAACAACCACCAACATTTTAAAACTCAGGAGACATTAGAGCACAAATGCAGATTTTCAGTTTCTCTAGAAATCATGGACGATCTGGCCCATGTCCCCATACCACACCCACTGAATACGAGAGGACTAGGCCCCACTGTCCCCACTCAGACAGCTTCACTCACGTTTCACACTTACCTCGCCCCTGCTGGCACCTGAATTCGCAAGCCCAGCTTGATGCAAAGTTTTAGTGAACTGACAGCCCACTCCCTCGGTCTAGCAAACGCAGCCTCCTTCACACATCGGCTGTGCTGCCTTGACCTTGGTCAATAACACTGCATGCACTGCAAACACTTTCAAGAACCAGCACTCCAGAGTCAAAACCCATCCAACTGAACTATAAATGACATGATGACCAACTTCAAAGATGAATGGGAAATGACTCTACCACCGCACAACAAGGCAATGATGACAGGCTCAGATTTCAAAGCCTGGAAGATCACAGCCTGGGATATTCAGGTGATGAATGCACAGACTTTGCCCAATGCTAGCTTTTCACGACAACTCCACTACTCCTGGTACAGAGGTAGGAAGCAAGATGTGGTACTTACACATCCAACAGCTAGCTACAGTCCAATCAAAAGAAGCAATTAAATCAGTGAATGGGGAAACAGAAGTTGGGATTGCAAGTTATGTTCTAAGCCTTTGAGAGAGGAGGGTGACTGCATCCCATTCCTGTCTGAAACAGGATCTGCACACTGCTAATAAACCTAAACAGGGTTTTCATTTGGCTAATATTAAAGGCTGCCGCTGCGCGGCTTCATCTTACCGATTCCTCTGCTGAAGCAATATTAAATACTCATCATGTTTCTCATCAAAGTCTGTCACCATGTCCTTAGTGTAACCCTGAAAGGAAGAAACAGAGCAGTGTAATATTGGAATTCAGGAAAACACGGACTACGAGCCGCCCAGCACAGCCACACAGGTGGCCAAGGGGGAGGCCCACCTTGACGAAGGCCCCACTCCCTGGGCGCATCACCAAGCAACTCAACACTCCTGTGGCTGCCTGCTGGCCCAGTGGGTCTGAACATACACAATTTTAATTATCTTCAGCAGGAGGAGATCGGTTCCCCAGCACTGCCAGTTATTCCTGCTGTACCCTATCACAGGACTGAGGTTCTGCTTTTTCTACACTTACTATTTCAATCGCCATAAGCAAATGCAATCAAGCCAGTTGTTTGCAAGGGAATCTCATGTGTACCTTGTTATCCAGAGAAAAGCACATACAGCCCTGAGAAAGAAGGTCCCTTGGAATGGGCATTTGTTGTTTTGTACCTCCTCTTCTGGTAACATGACTCGGGACTTCCTTTGGACTTCATTCAGCCCCTCATCCAGTTCAATGACTTCTTTAGGTGCCCTTGAAAGTACCATTGTTCTCCTCTTGGGTCACTGACATGGCCTTGCCCATTAACATAATGCCGCTGAATTCAATTCCCAATGAAAAGTTAAAACAAAACAAACATAATGCCATTGTGCTTCACTGACCCAAGCTGGGTCCTGGAAAATCGCCCTGGACCATCTGCTGATACTTTTGGGAAACAGCTGATGGGGTGTAGGTCTAGAAGTACCTGAGAATGAAGTCAGTAGAGAAAAGAGCAGATCCAAGAGCTGGAGAGAGAGAGATTCTTAATGATACCTTTTGAATCCCTGAATCCAGACATGCCTGAAAACATATCTGGACATTTCAGTTATTACTTTAGCAGGTTCCGTTGAGTTTATGTCACTTGAAGCCAAAAGAATTTAAACTAATCAACTATAACCCACAATCACAGATAAACCCTATTATAATGATCTAGGCTGTTGCTGTTGTTAAGTGGCGTTGAGTCAGTTCCGACCCACAGCGACCTTGTATAGGGTTTCCTAAGAGCAGCTAGTGAGTTTGAACTGCCAACCTGCAGTTCAAACACTTTGCAGTCCAGGGCATTAACCCACAGTCCACACCAGGGACTCCTATTATGTTGGCTATGGAGGTATAACTAATGTACAAGAAACTATATATATTTGATGTAACATGAATATACTGGTAAAATCGCTATTATTATTATATATATATTCCTCTGAATTTTTGTTTGTAATATACATATTTATCACACACAGATTATTTTAAGCAAAAATAGGATCATACTATAAATAATGCTATGCAATTTATGTGTTTCTTAACTAACTCTGCCAAGGAATAGTTGAAAGCTACCATATAAACTTGGTACTAGTCACAAGTTGGTGAGTCCTGCTATGATGGTATAGGGTAAGCAACAGGCTGCTAAAACCACAAGGTCAGCGGCTCAAACCTACCACCCCTCTTCAGAAACCCTATTACAGGGTTGCTATGAGTCAGAACTGACTCGACAGCACTTTAACAGCAAACACAGTCACAAGTGGAAGTCCTGATATGGTGCTGTAGGGACAGCACAAGACTGCTCACTGCAAGGTCAGCAGTTCAAACCTACCAGCTGCTCCTCGGAAGCCCTATACAGGATCACTATGAGTCAGAACTGATTCCACGGTACTTCACAACAACAAGTCTAAGTTACAGCGAGTTACAGGAATTCGGTTTTAAATGGCAAGTAGGACATTTATAACAGAAATGCAATTGAAAGCCCTAATTAATGATCATTGTGACAGTTAAGGCTTTGTGTCAACTTGGCTGGGTCTGGATTCTCTGTGGTTTGGCAGTTAAGATGCTGTCATCTCCCATGATGACATCTAATAGAATGTAATCATAATATATGATGGAGGCTGGTATAATTTCCCTATGTGCTGTAAATCCTCACTTCTAGCATGGGCATGAGAGTCCTGGGGTGGCGCTCTAGGATCAGCACTAGACTGCTAACCACAAGGTCGGTGGTTCAAACCCACCAGCTGCTCCTTGGAAACCCTATACAGGGCTGCTATGAGTTGGAACCAGCTCACTGGTACTTAACATCAGCAACAACATGATGCTAATAAGGCCGGATGCAATTTGCAGGACCAGGTTGTGTCTTGAGTCAATCTCTTTTGAGATTTAAAAGACATGAAACAGGGCAAACAGAGCTCAGAGGGACCTACCACCAGACAGAAGAGCCGGGAGTGAAGTGTGCCCTTTAGACCTGGGCTCCCTGCCCTGTGAAGCTCCTGGATCTGGGGGAAGACTGATGCCAAGGCCCAGGGAGAGCTCCAAGGACTGCTGGGCCTGCAGGTGCTGACAGGAGACAAGGACCTTTCCTCAGAGCTGGTGCTCTGAAGTTGGGCTTCTAGTCTCCCAAACTGTGAGAGAATCGATTTCTGTTTGGTGAATTCGTCCATGTGTGGTATTTCTGTTATAGCAGCACTAGATATCTAAGGAGAAGTGAATATCACAGGAGAAGTGAATGAAAAGACCTCTATCCTTCTCTTGTGAACTCCTTGAAATCTGGCTTTAATGCCATCATTCTACCAGAACCGTACTCATCGTCATCCCTCCCAACCGCTCTAGGCCACTCCATCCTCCAAACCCTCTCCCTTTGGCTTTTCCGGCCCCTACAGCTCACTGCTCAGTCTCCGCTTACCCTCCCTCCTTTGCCCGCAATTGTGGGTAGTCAGCCTCTCCTTACCCTCCGATCTCCATTGCTCTATCGCCTCCTGTGTTCACGTCTCTCTCTGACCCTGAGGAACAGGGCCCAGAGAGTCGCTCCTGGCCCCTCTTTCCCTGCCTTTTCTCACAGGCCCCAGGCGGCTGCTGTCTGCTCACCTGTCTCTGCCACCCAGCTTCCCCTCCCATGATCCCCCTGCTCCCTCCACCCAGCTGGGACCAGGATGCAGGGCCCTACCTCTCTCCTCCTGATGTCTCTGAAACAAGCACAGAAAACCTCTGTGTTTCACTGGGGCTTTCCCACAGGCTGATCTGGCCCATCAAGGAAGTGAGCAGACATTATGAAATTATAAGGAGTCTTGGTGTGGCACTGTAGGCTAAGCACAGGACCACAAGGTCAGCGGTTCCAATTCACCAATCGCCCCTTGGAAATCCTATAGTGGATCACTATGGGTCAGAACTGACTTGACAGCACTTAACAACAACAACAGGTAAAAAAAAAAAAAAAAAAACCAGTGAAACCAGCACTTTATATCCCTGGCTTCCTGAGACACCCGTGGCGGTGACTCTGGCCTCCCTGGGATTGGACCTGCCTCCTCCTGAGCGTGTTATGAAGTACAGAGGACCTCAGGAAGGCTGCTGGCAGGACATCAGGTCTGGGGAGAACCTTGGTTCCTTCCAGAAGAACAGCATGTGAACTGTGGAGACAGTTTGCCAGGCACGTCCATATGCACGTTTCTGTGATGCCTAAGACTGCGACAATGGAAATGCCACAAATAAATTCATTTGCTTGCAGTTTAGGAAGCCAGAAACCCAGTTCCAGGGAAAGGCTTTCTCTCTGTCAGCTCCTTGTCTCCTTTCAACATCTGGAAGCCTGATGTTCTATGGGAAACTCCATGTGCCTTGGACTCAATCTTTCCCTGGGTCAATGAAAAGTTCAGTGCAGGGACCCTGGGATGCACACAATCCCAGGAGGCTCGTCTTTCTTGGGGACAGTTAAGTCCGCTTGTTCACTCATTGTTAGCTTCTGTCTTATAAGATCAAAAGTGGTGTTGGCTACACCCTATGGAAACTCCCTCTACACAGGATCAGGGCTGTGACCTGAGTAAAGGTGGTACATCCCACCTTAATCCCCTTACAACTGATTGGCTAATCACAACATCATTCCATAACTGCCAAAGCACTGAGAATCAACTGCCTGGCCCAGCTGACTGACACATATCTTGAGGGAACACAATTCAATCCATGACAATGTGATTCTCCTCTGGTCTTCACAGCTGCTCTGGAAGTGGTTATCATTACTCCATTTAAGATACATGGAAACATATTCCATGCATCTTCCTGTTCCACGGCTCCTGTCCCATGGTAATTGACATAGCTATTTGTAAATAACAAAATGACCACCGACATACTAGGGTATGAAATGAAGCATTCAATAACATTTTTAGATGATCTATGAGAACCCAAAGTTATCTTAGCTTGTGGTGGACTGCCCTGGCCTTCCTCCTTGAACCTTCTCTCTGCCAGGAAGGAGATGGTTTGCGTCAGACACACTAGTGGGCTTCCCAAAGTTCTTGGAAAAATTGAATGATAAGATAATGGAATGTTCCATGAACATTTGGAAGTCCCTCCTATTGTTGTTGTTAAGTACTGTTTAGTCGAGTTCCAACTCATAACAACTCTGTATACCGTTTCCAAGGAGCAGCTGGTGAGTTTGAACAGCCGACCCTACGGTTCAAACTGACCTTGAGGTTGGATGCTTATCCTAGGGTGCCACATTTTCCATGGATTTTTTTTGAAGTCCTTCCTATAGCCATTTGAGTTTCTTGTCCATTATTAACACCTGCCAGGTGATTCTCAAACACTAACATGGACACATATCTCCTGGAGATTCTGATTCAATTGGCCTGGGGAGGGTCCAGGAGTCTACATTTCTAACAAGCTCCCAGGCACTGCCCAGGGAACACACACTTGAGTAGCAAGACCCTATTCCTCACTACTCATTGTACTCCCACCTCCACCTCCCACCTTTCTGCATTTGGGCTGGAGCGAACCTATGCTCTCGAGTCTCCTCCTGGGTCCAGGCTTCTCCATGTGTAAAATGAGGATGATAGTGACATCCTCTGGTTGGATCTTTCTTTGGAACACAGAGTCTAAATGTGAACTGGCTGCAGCTACATGTGGAAAGGACTTAGCCCAGAACCTGGAACTGTGTACAAAACTTCACCAAAACCAGAGTTACACTGACATGTAATTACTCCATTACTAAACAGCACTATCCCGGCCCCCTACTCCCTAGGTTTAGGACGACCCGAATACTTTAAATCACAGCGTCTCCTTTCGAGAAACCCACTCCAATCCCACTCCAGTCTCTCCCCAAGACCCAGCTCAATTCCCTACATCTCCCTTGACATTCTCACCCCCATTCACTTCAGCTCATTCTGAAACCCTGCAATTAGTATTAAATTATATACAATACAGTATGAAATAGTATATAATTAAGTGCTAAGTTGTTAGCATTAACTATACATATAGCTCACTAATTATTTGGGGATTTGGAGACCTTTGGGTGAGCCCAGATTTCTTCTACTTATTTCTCTGGGCCTCAGTTTCCTGGTCTGTAAAAAGGGAGTAACAATAAATCCTACTTCACAGGCCTGTTGTAAGGATTAACTAGGATAAAAGTGAAAGTGAACTGGGATCCGTTGCTTTCTTGTTCTTGTTGACCCGCAGCCACATTATATTCCTTGGCCACAAAAACCACCAGTATTTTGGGCAGTACTGGGAAACAGAAGGAACATCATATGGGAGCTGGGAGCCCCAGGCTCCAGTCCACCTAGTGTTGTCAGGATAGTGGTTGAGGTTGAATAAGCACTTAGTATGGGGAGCTCTGGTAGCGTAGTGGTTACGAATCGGGCTGCGAACCTTAAGGTCAGCGGTTCGAAACTACCAGCTGCTCCGCGGGAGAAAGATGAGGCTTTCTACTCCCGTAAGGATTTACACCCTCGGAAACCCTGTACAGGGTCGCTATGGGTCGGACCCGACTCGACGGCACTTAACAACAACAACAACATCTATATCAGGTACTGTTCTGACCCCTAACTCAGTGCCTAACTTGAAGTTTACCCTCAGCCCCCAGACGTGACAGCAGTATCTCTGAGGTCAGCTTAGGACAAGAGGCATCCAAACAGAAGGAACGATGCATCCAAGACCCAAGGTGTGGTGAGATGGTGAACAGGTAGGAGACCCACCTTGACAAGCACATTACTTCTGCAGAGGTTTTACTTCCTCGTCTATAAAATGGAGGTTTTCAGACTTTTAAGACTTTCTGCAGAGGTGTAGAACACTGTGAATCATCTGGTTTGCCAGTCACTGTTTCCTCAATCCTTCAGTGAGTGTTCCCTGTGTGGCCTCTTTGCTGGATGCCGTCATACCCAGGTGTCCAGCAGGTTCCAGTAGCTGTACTCCACTGGGCAGTCAGCCCCACTCACGTTCGTTCCTGTAAATGGTGGGCCCTGTAGTGCAACGGCCCCAGCCAGAGGATCTCCCATTGTCCAGGGTCCCTAACCCTAATCCCAGGATGCCTAGGACAGCCAGGGATGGCCTGCAGGAGAATCTGGGAACATCACTGAACTGAACACGAATTGTGTGTGTGCACAAAAGTCTGTCTCTGGGGAGGAATCCCATAGCTTTCATCCAGATACCAAAGGTGTATGGCACCCAGAAAAGACAGAGACGATAAAATAAAACACAGACAGCAAGTGCCAAGCCAGGGTCTGAGCAAAGGGAGAGGCCATGTGTGACTGCAGAGCCAGAAAGGGCCTCTGAGGATGTGGCCCACCCAGTTCTCTCCCACCCCATGTCCAGCCTATGCGCATCTCACGAAAAAGACTGCACATCCAAAATGTGACCTCTCCTCCATGACCCTACCACCCTGGCCCAGGCCCAGGCCAAGGCCCAGGCCCCTCACTACTCTTGCCCTCTGCATGCCAACAGCAGCCAGGGGGCCCCTCTGCTCAGCCATCCTCAGCCACAAGCCACAGACCCTGGCTCACCCCTCTGACCGGCCAGCTGTGCAGACCTTCTAGCTGTTGTTCAATACACCACCTCACCCCCATCTTGGGACCCTGGATTCAGTATTCCTTCTGCTTGGAAGCCTCAGAGATACTGCCAGCTCAGTTCCAGACCACCGCAATAAAGCAAGTATTTCAATAAAGCGAGTCATATGAATTTTCTGGTTTCCGAATGCATATAAAACTGACGTTGGCACTTTACTGTAGTCTATTAAGTGTGCGGCAGCAGGATGAAAATGTTTGAAATATTGTGAGAACTATCAGAATGTGGCAGGAGACAGGATGTAAGCACACGCTGCTTGAAAAACACTGCTGATAAACTCACTTGATGCCGCGTCGCCACAAACCTTCAATTTGTAAAAAACACAACTTCTACAAAGCACAATAAAATGAAGTCTGCCTGTGGATACCCAGACAACCCGCCTCCCTCGGGACTGAGCTCAGAGCCCACCTTCTCAGCAAGGCCTTCCCTGATCAAGCAGTCTCAAACGACAAGCTGCTGGTCACTACAGTGAACACGAAGAAGAGATCAAATGGCACAGTGCGCCCATACATACACTCACTACCACTCCCAGTCTCCCCACTGGCACAGTTCCTACTGTATTACATCTTTCCTTTATTGATGGTCCCCAGCACTAGAATGAAAATTCCATGAAGATGAGCCCTCGGTTTGGTTCACCACTGTCATTTAACTAGTACACGGCCGGCTGAGTAAGTGAATGTTGGTTGAGTGGGTGAATAAATGAGAAGACATTAGAGCACGGATTTGAAAGTTGAAACATTTGTGGGCAACAGAAAAGGAAAGGGCAGTGCAGACGACAGCATCGGCATGTGCAAACCCAGCCTACTGCCACTGAGTCATTTCTGACTCATAGTGACCCTGTGTAGGGTTTCTGAGCCTGTAAATGTTTACGGGAGCACACAGCTTCATCTTTTCCCAGCGAAGCAGCTAGTGGATTTGAACTGTTGACCTTATGGTTAGCAGCTCCTGTTTATCCTACAGTGTCATCAGGGTTCCTGTATGCAAGGCTTACTGCTGCTATTGTCAGGTGCCATTGAGTCAATTATGACTCACAGTGAGTGACCCTGCATAGGGTTTCCAAGGAGCAGTTGGTTGGTGTTTATCTTACAGCATTACGCCACGACTCCATGCAAGGCTCTGTTGTTGTTATGTGCCATCAAGTCTGTATAGAGTTTCTGAGGAGCAAATGGTGGGTCTGAACCACCGGCCTTGCCATTGAAACCGACCTTGTGGTCCGGTGCTTATCCTACAGCGCCACACCAGGGCTCCATGCAAGGCTTAGAGTCACACAAAAAAGCATGAAATGTTCCTACACTTACCATAAGTCGGATGACCTGTGCTGAGGAGGTGAGTTAAATATAGTCAAGAGTCTAAGGAGTGGATGTGACGTGAAAGCAAAGTCTTCATTGTTACCACAGTCAGTCTTATCAGCTCCGTCCCTAATGCTGACTCCAGAGAAGGTGTACGAGTCTTTCAATGTTATATTATTAATTCTCTCTGAGGTGGGGAAAAAAAAAAACTGGAACTGGAAAAAAATACTACGAATCAGTTATGCTTAAGAGCGAGCACTCTACAGAGTCTACATTTCAGGGATCACAAATTCCTCTGAGGCCAGACGATCAGAATTCTCCTCAACTGGCCAATGCCTGGTCTGTATTAACGAGAAGCTAGCTTTTCAGCCTTGAGAATGTTGGGGGCCTAACCTTGCACAGTGCCAGGTCCCTGCAGAGAAGAACAATAACATACTGTGATTCACAAAGAGATCAGGAGAACTGCTGTTTCTGGGGGCAGTGCTAGTTCAGGGAGCACAACTCCTTTGTGTAACTCAATCCCCCCAGAGCTCGGCATCTTTGCTGAGGCATGCAAATGCTCCCGTTTCTATGGTTGAGTTAGCTCCTTAGGCTGCCTTAACCGACACTGCTTCTGCTCTCTGTTGATTTAATTCCCACGATAATCCTCTGTTTCAGCATCACTGTCCCATTTTATAGACGAGGAAACTGAGGCTTTGAGCAAACTGCCTGAAGCCCACAAAGCCACTAAGTGGCAATAACACCCAATCTTTCTGTTCTGGTTCCCTTTGGAAAGCCACTTCTCCTCTGCTCTGAAGCCGGGTGCTAGGGTGAAAACAACACTTCCTGTACAACTAAGGCAGACACATGATCAAGGCCTGGCCAACCAGTGTTTATCTTCCTAGATATGTGATTGGTTTAGGGCTAAAAATACATCTCAAGCCAGGCCAAAAGACTCAATTCAGGGACTGGTTGAATCTACTAGAAAAGTCCTATGTCTCTTCCCCCATTCATACTCACTGATAAGGACAGAGAACTACTGCTGCCATTGTTGCTGTATGCTGTCAACTGGGTTCTAACTCACAGCAATCCTAGATAGGGTTTCCGAGAGGGATGGGTGGGTTTGAACTGCCAACCTCCCAGTTACCAGTCCATGCCTATCCTACAGCACCACACTATAGCTACTAGCACCCCCATAAAGGAACGAGCTATTTTTTACTGCTGATTAGTTATGAGCACCCTTTCATATTCCACAGAAGCTCTGGTGGCACAGTGAATGAAGCACTCGCATGGGAACTGAACCCAGCTGCTCCATGGGAAAAAGATGTGACCGTCTGCGTCTGTAAAGATTTACAACCTTGGAAACCCTGTGCTCTGGCCTACAGGAGCGCTGTAAGTTGGAATAGACTCCAAGGCAACAGACAGGGTCTGGTTTGGGTCCTCCGCGTTTTCCATGGAGTGTGACACCTTCTGAGGGGCAGAAACATCCACGATGGAGACAGCCTGGATCCTTTCCCAGCCTCCCATGCCCAGCTGTGCCTGGAGCCAGCACCCTCTTGGACTTTTCAGTCACATGAGACGATAGAGTCCTCCTTTCACTCAGGCCAGTGTGAAGTGTGTGTGTGTGTGTGTGTGTCACACCTGAGTGGGGCGATATTCAAATCTGTCTGAACCAAAGTCTGTGCCATGGCTGAGGGTCCAGAAAAGTATTTAATAGAGGGTTAAATGATACAACAATGAACTGAATGATGGCCCTAAATTCCAATAAAACAGCCCTGCTAGCCTAATGAGTGACGAGTTGGACTCCTAACCCTAAAGGCAGCAGATTGAATCTACCAGCCACTCCACACAAGAAAGATGAGGCTTTCAGCTCTCATAAAGATTTACAGCCTCCAAGATCTAAACAGGGTTGCTATGAGTCAGAACTGACTCCACGGCACACAAACACTGCCATCACCAAGCCCCCACTAAGAGGCAATCCAAATGTATCTCATAGTACAAAACTCCTACTCATCCTTCAAAACCCACCTCATGTCACCTCCTCCTCTTTCCCAGTGATTCTGTTCTTTGTATCCCAACATTGCTGGGATCTGTTAGTTGAAAGAAAAATATATCATTTGGGGCCTATTTTTTTCCCCCAATGCATTTTCTGACGTATCAGATGTATTCCCATCCTCAAAAAGGTCACAATAAATACTCGGTATTCAAAGTGCTCACAGAGCTGATGGAAGCCAAGCAACAGACGAAACCAACAATTCATACTGCCCCCTAGAGGTGGTGTGCAACACAGTAAAATAGAATTTCTCACCCCTGGGTTAGAAGTCCCAACAAAATAACAAGTATACATAAGGCAGGAGTTCTAGTGTGGCACTATGGGGTAAAGCACTGGACCCCAAGGTACATTGGAACCATAAGGTTGGCAGTTCAAAGTTAGCAGCCATTCCTCAGAAATCCTATACAGGGTTGCTATGAGTCAGACCCGACTTAACGGCACCTAACAACAATAACAACAACAATATACACATGCCATGGACTCCTGGTGTGTCACTGTAGGATCAGTGCTGGACTACGAACCACAATGTCGGCAGTTCAAACACACCAACTGTTCCTTGGAAACCCAAACACTATGTCAGAACAGACTCCATGGCATTCAACAACAACATATGCCATATGGCTAATCAAAGGGAGAGTTTGCATTATTTTGTAAATCCTTTAAACTTAAGTTATTAGTATCTGAGGAAAGCTAACAAATGCTCCCCACCTAGATTGTCTAGTAGAGTCCAAAGAAATCAAAAGAGTCCTTATAAGGGAAGGAAAGGGAGATCTGACCCTAGAGGAGGCATGTTAGAGCAGCATGGGAAAGACTCAGAGAGCCAATGAATGTAGAAGGGGGGACCACAAGCCAAGGAATGCAGTGGCTTCTAGAAGCTGGAAACAGCAAGGGAACAGATTTCTCCCCTAGAGCCTCCAGAAAGAGAACAAATCTGCCAACACTTTCATTTTAGTCCAATAAAATGGAGTTTGTGTTTCAGATCTCCAGAGTGTGAAATGATAATAATTTATAATCACATAAACACATAAATTAGTGTTGTTTTAAGCCCCTCTGGTTGTGGTCATTTGTTATAACCTCAATAGGACACTGGTCCTCTGTCCTCCCCAACTGTTGTTACTGTCCTGTTGATTTCTGCTCACGGCCACCCCGGCTGTTACAGAGTAGAACTTCTTCACAGGGGTTTCTGATCTACCATCTTAGGGGAAGCAGGTCACCAGGTCTTTACTTCTGAGTGGGTTTGAACTTCCAACCTTTAGGTTAGCAGTGGAATGTAAAACTCCTTGGAAACCCTATATGGGGTCACTGTGGGTCGGAACCAACTCGACGGCACTTAACAACAACTATGTGGTTACGAATCGCTTTGCGAACCTTAAGGTCAGAGGTTCGAAACTACCAGCTGTTCCACAGGAGAAAGATGAGGCTTTCTGCTCCTGTAAAGATTTACAGCCTCAGAAACCCTGTACAGGGACGCTATGAGTCAGAACTGACTCCACGGCACATAACCACCAACCACCACTATGTACCTGTGTCTACTGCTTCGGGTATGGACCTAGACATGGTATGATTTGGTTTAGGGTTTGGGGCTATCAATGCAAGTTCTAGAATGCAGATTCCCTGGAGGGCTCTAGACACAGTATACTGTTATAAACCAAATGTTTTCTTACATAAATGATAGGGAATAACTAGCATTTTATTCTCAGAAATGTTTTCTTGTATAATTGGATATGTGAGATAAATTATCTCTTAGTCTAGCAAATTTAGAAGTATTTCTACTTTCTTTTAAAAACTTGAATGAGTCTGATTTTTAAAGGAAACTTTACATTCCTACTATAAATGGAAAATCATGATCTCTTGTCATAAATAGAAAGTAACTAGACATTAAATGGGAGGCCCAGTAGCTATCAGGAGGAATCAGTCTCTGGAGAACGTCATCAAGCTTGGGAAAGTGGAGGGTCAGCGTAAAAGAGGAAGACCCCCAAGAAGACAGCCGGATACAGCTGCCACAATGGGCTCAAACTAACAACCATGAGGACAGTACAGGACCACACAGTGCTCTGTTCTGTTGTGCAAAGGGTTGCTATGAGTTAGAACTGGCTCGACAGCACCTACCAGAAACAAAGGGTTCAATGCAGCTCAGCCGAGCTGCTATCCAACAGGTGGGCAATTCAAACCACCGGAGTTCATGCAGAGAAAAGACTTGCTTCCGGAAAATGTTCAGACCAGGAACTCTATGGGACAGCTATTCTCAGGCATTACAAATCAGAATTGAGTTAACGGTACACAGTAACACCAACAATTAAGACATCAAATACGTACCAACTAAAATAGCCACCTACAACATGGCAGAGGTATGCAGCCCACACTATCTGAAATACGGAGGCTAGGAACTTTCACATTCACGCAACTCTGTGAGGTGGGCCAAGATGATTCGTTTTCCAAACTCATTCACTCAGTCAGTATTTGAAGAACACCTACTCTGGCTGAGTCCTGATCTAGATGCTGGAGACACAACTAAGTCTCTGTTAACCCAGGGTTTGCATTCTAGAGAGAGGAGACAGAAAACAGGAAGGAAAAGATAAGGAATGGAAGGTGGACAGGGGTACAGAGAGGTGACTGGAAGGACGTGAAGTGGGTACAGCACACATATTTGGACCAAAGAGCTTCCCAGGTGGGGGGAATAGTAAGTGCAAAGGCCAAGAGAAGGGCATGGGCTCAGCAGGCCTGAGGAGGAGCTGGGCCAGCGTGGCTGGGAGGGCACACACCAGCCAGCAACCGTGGTAGGAGGATCTGAGGCAGATGTGACATCATCTCATTCAGGTACATTCAGAAAGACTGAGGAGGGTCAGCACCTTTCCACAGCACCTGGTTGGAAGCCCAGGCTGGTGGGGAACATCGCCTATGACTCTTACGAAGAAGACAGTGCCACCAGATTTGCTGTCCCAGGATGATGCTATTTGAGACACTGGTCAGAGCCTCCCATCCTAAAGGACTGCCCACTTGGCCTGATGGGAGAGGTGAGGCTCTAACAACATGCGCAGACTGCCTCCATCCACCTGCTATGTTTCCATTTCACAGGCCCTCCCTGTAAGCAGGGATCTGCAGAGGGGCCCCTTCCTCGGCGTATTCAAGAAGGATGCCTTGAACTCCTCCTATGGGTTGGGCACAGCGTTAAGGGACAGAGACAGAACCACTGCCCTGTCTGGCCTCCTTTCTACCCCCAGCCCACTCCTATTACTGAAGGCCACTGGATTTGCTGTTTCCCTGGAACGTTTCTTCCTCTACTTCAGGTCTTCAGTGTGGTGAATTCTATATTATATGAACTATATCTCAATTTTTTTAATTGCCAAAAATTTTTGGAGCGATGATTAAAGCATTCACCACATATAAATGCTTAGAATACCGCCTGGCATACAATATGTCCTGGCAAACTAATACGGATTAGAAGCACAATGTTCCTAACTGTGGTGACACAAAATAGGGACTCATCGTGTGGTCCTGAGGCACTTTATACCACAAAGGAATGCCCACCAGACACACGTGCAAAGAAGAGATGGCAGAACTTTTTTCTTAAGGAAACAACCTTCCTTTCCCCCTGTAGCACGTGGCTGGGTTAAACTGTGGCTAGGAGAGCAGGTGACTGGAGGTGTGGTCTGCCTGAGAGAGAGGCTGCTCTGCCCCCTCAGAACAGGTGCCAGGCTAGTGATGATCACCATCTTGGTTGTGACAATCACCCACCCTTGAACGCTTCATCACAGAATGGTATCAGTTTCGAGGCAGAAGACAGGATCTGGAACGTCAATGGAGAGTCAGGGGCCAATGACAGCCGAGTTGTTCTGCTCTAATAAAAATCGCATTTTTATGTCTTGACTGATATGTCTGTCAAAAGGGGCTGACTTCAAGCTGGTGAGGAGGTCTAGGAATAGAAACTGAGAACCCAGGAAGACAGCAGGCATGCAGACTGTGAGAGAGATGGGGTTTCAACTGAGCTGCTCTGTTTTCAGGAGAAAAGGACGGGATGAACAGGAGAGATGCTTAGCCTCAAACTAGTGTATGTCTGATCTGGTCCTCCCAGCCGAACAGCAGCCCGCAGCTCCCATGGCTCCCAGCCTCCTGTTGCCCCTTCAATCCACTGCTCTGCCAGCACATTTTGCTCTAAAATACAGGGCTAGGTGGCTCCCTGATGAAAAACTTGTCTTGGCTGTGACAATAAGTTAACAGAGGCACTTCTGGGAGCCAGGTTGCAGAATCCACTAAAGCAGGACAAAACTAAACCTTGTGCATTATCAGTGTGCTCTAAGCCAGTTCCTTCACTCTTGGAATCCACCCTAGAGACTCACATTGTTGTTTAGTGCTGTTGAGTCAATTCCGACCCATAGCGACCCTGTATAGGGTTTCCAAGGAGCAGCTGGTGAATTTGAACCACCTATCTTGTAGTTCAAATGGCTTTGAGTCTGACGCATTAACCCACAGCGCCACACCAGGACTCCATAGGTCTGCTCAAAGTGGTGGTTGTTGTTAGGTGTCATCTCATAGTGATCCTCTGCCCAAGAAAAGGAAACACTGCCCGGTCCTGCTCCATCCTCACAATTGCTGTTATGTTTGAGGCCATTGGTGCTGCCACGTGGGTCAATCTGTCTCATTGCGGGTCCTCCTTTTTTTTGGCTCATCCTCCATTTTACCAAGCAAAATGTCATTCTCTAGGAACTGGTCTCTCCTGAGCACATGCCTTAAGTGGGAGAGACAAAGTCTCCACATCCTGTCTTCCAAGAAGCATTCTGACTGTACTTCTTCCAGGAAAGATGTGTTTATTCTCCTGGCAGTCTGTGGTACTTTTAATATTCTTCTCTAACACCAAGGAGGAATGTACAAAAGACTGGTTGAAAACCAGAGCTACGAACTGGTTCATTCCAGCTCGATTCCCAGCTAAGAATTTGCCTTTCTACCCCAGATATGTTGTTGTTGTTGTTGTTGTTGTTGTTGTTAAGTGCAGCCAACTTAGTTCTGACTCATAGTGACCCTGTATAGGGTTTCCAAGGAGCGGCTGGTGAGTTTGAACCAACCTTGTGGTTAGTAATCCAGTACTTATCCTACAGTGCCACCCCAGAACTCCACTCCAGACATACTGAATCAGAATGTACAATTTAACCAGGTCTCTAGGTGATTCTCAGGTATACATATTCTTAAAATACAAGTTCTAAAACAAAATCTGAGAGTTCACAGTGCCTGGCCATGTAACCAACTTCATGAGCTAACCCTGAGGCACTCTATACCACAAAGGTCATGTCACCTGAAATCCATGCAAAGAAAAGATGACATATTTTTTTGTAAATTCTCAGCAGGGAGTCTATCAGGGATGAATTATACCCACCCAAAATGTACCAGTGTGGCCGGACCATGATGCTCATTGGTTTGGCAGTCACGGAATGACTCCCCACAAAGTCACCTGATGTGACAGACACAAGGTTAAGGAAGAGCTGCAATGCCCTTGTAGTCCTGGCATGGCACTGTAGGATAAGCACTGGACTGCTAACTGAAAGGTCAGTGGTTCAAACCCACCAGCCACTCCTTAGAAACCCTACACAGGGTCTCCATGAGTTAGAACCAAAAGGCACTTAACAACAGCTGTAATACCTGTCATTCCATCATAGCCCTGGTCTAATATAAAGCAGTTTCCCAAGGCTGGGGCCCGTGACCCACTGCCATCCAAAAAGAAGAGTCAGGATGGAGCGCAACCTTTGGGGTCCCTGTACTGTGAAGCTCCTAGATCCAGGGCATGATTGGTGCCAAGACACATGGAGATCTCCAAGGACTGCTGGGCCTACGGAGGCTGAAAGGAGACAAGGACCTGTCCCCAGAGCTGACACACACACACACATACATCCTTCCATTAGAGCCAGAACTTGGACTTCTAACCTCCTGAACTATGAGAGAATAGTAATTTTTGTTAAAGCCTTCTGCTTGTGGTATTTCTATTGTAGCATCACTAGATAATTGAGGGGAGACCTGATGTGGCACTGCAGAATAAGCATTGGACTGGGAACTGCAAGGTTGGTATTTCAAATCGACCAGCTGCTCTCAAAACCCCTACACAGGGTCGCTAGGAGTTGGAACTGACTTGATGGTACTTTTGTACCATCTAACTAAGGAAGTGTTGGTGGCACTCTTGGTTAAACATTGGACTGCTAACCCCAAGGTCAGCAGTTCAAACCCACCAGCTGCAATGCAGGAGAAAGACGAGGCTTTCAGCTCCTATATTTACAATCCTGGAAATCCTACACTAGGTCACTAGGAGTGGAGTCTGACTCAAAGGCACGGAGCAATATCAACAGATAACAAAGACAAGGGTGAACCAGAATGAACTGGTGGAAAGCCTTGTTGAAAAACAAACTTAATGCCCTCTAGCTGGGAACGGGAGAAACAACTGGTAGTCTATCTGCCACTGGGACTCTGAGGGTGGCACAAATAGTTAAGCTCTCAATTACAAATCAAACGTTGGCAGTTCAAAACCATCCAGAGGCACTACAGAGCACAGGCCTGGTGAGGCATGCTTATAAAAGTCCCAGCCTTGACAACCCTTTTGAGCAGTTCTACCCTACACGTAAGTCCTAGTTCATTGCATAATGGCTGGGGTCTTAAAACCTGGCAAGCAGCCTTCCAAGATACAACAACTGATCTCTATTTGCCTGGAGTAACAGAGGAAGAAAGAGAGAGCCAGGAATAGAAGGAGGAAATGGAATGTACAACTAATGAACCCCATGAACAACTCCCTCCCCTGTGTCATGAGACCAGAAGAACTGCCCTGCTACCCTTACTGAACAATTACTATAGAAGAATCCTGCTCAAATGCAGAAGAAACTTTGAAATTCTCCTGGAATCCAGAACTTCTGGCGCCACTGAGGCTAGATGAACCTCCCCAAAACTATTTCCCTGAGACAATCTTTAAACCTTAATTAAACCTTAAACCAAAAATATGCCAATGTTTTAAACAAAACAATTGTTGAGCTCAGTCAGTAAAGAACATCTGCCTTGAGCACTAAGCATTGTGCTTTTATGAATTATCTATATGGAATCAAAGGACCCTGGTGGTTCAGAGGTTCAAACACTCCACTGCTAACTGAAAAGTCAGCAGTTCAAACCCACTGGAGGAAGATGTGGCAGTCAGCTTGCATGAATTTCAGCCTTGGAAATCCTGTGGAGTAGTTCTACCCTGTCCTATAAGAATCCACTCCAGGGCAATGGGTTTGGCTGTTCGTATATGGAATCAAATCGACTGTGAAAACTGGAAAGACTAGATGGCAATCCCAGGGGCAGTGAGTTTCTGTTCACAGGGGAGGAAGCATTTGGAAAAGGAGAGTGAGGATGTTCACACAACTTGAAGAATGTCAAAGTCAATGAATGATACCAGCAGAAGTTGTTGCACAGGTGTATGTTTTGCTGTGTATATTTCAGTAACAACAAAAATGGTCCCACAGCTCCCACTTCACTTAGAAGGAAAAGGCTAACTCCTCAGAAATGGTCCCAAAGTCCTACAGTCTAGCCTTTCCCAAGTCCCTGCCCCTTTCTTCAGTCACACAAACCTCCTTGCTATCCCTCCTCCCCGTCAAGGTTCTGCCCTTGCTGTTCCCTAGGCTGAAATGCTCTTCCCAGAGATTTGCATGGCTTGCTTACCCCTCATAGTGAGGGTTTCCCTAAGCACCCTTCCTCCCTTTACCCAGCATTCCTTTCCTCCCTCCTTCCCTGCTTTATTTTGTTTTTTTGCTTTGACACCCTGTGTATTTTCTTTTGGGGGTTGGTATCTGCCTCCCACTACGAAGACCTAAACTGAGGGTACGGATTTGTGTCTCTTGTGTTCACAGCTGGATCTCCTGTATGCCTACATGGTAAATGTCTGTCAAGTAAATAAACACATGCGCACACAGTGTTTTCTACACTGGCTCTGGTCTGCATCACCAGCCTCCATGGCCCCCCACTTGTCTCCACTATACATTCTTGGCTTCAACCACAATGAACTGGTCTCTTTAACAGCTGTATGAACATGTTTATGTGACTGCATCTGTTCTCATCTGTCGGTCCGCACCCCAATCCTGCCCTTACTCCCAGCCATTGTACAAGCTTCCAAGTCAGTTCTGCCTGAAACCCTGGCCCCTCTCCTTGCCCCTATCCTGCTGGCTGAGTTAAAAGTTAAAAGTCCTATTTTCCCCCCCATTGTTTCACAGTTAATAAGCTGGTATCTGAGTCCCTGGGTGGCACAACTGGCAGAAAGTTTGGCAGTTTGAACCCACCCAGAAGTGCCTAAGAAAACAGGCCTGACAGTCTGCTTCTGAGAGTTCACAGCCTTCAAACTACGAAGCACACTTCTCCTTCGACGCACATGGGGTCATCCTGAGTTCCAATGGCCTCAATAGTAACTAAGCTAACAAAATTGCTGCCATCTCTAGAACTCTTTACTCCGTGGTGGCCACTGTGACATCAAGACCACTCACTGAATCCACACAACAACCAATAAGCACAGAGAAACTGGGAGACTTACGCAGAGTCTCTCTCTCACTATTCCAATCAGGTGGTTCCACTATGCTGTGAGTCCGTGGTGGCCGGAGGCAAAGCATATACCACATCACCAGAGAAACACACAAACTAAAGAACCAGGATCAGATTTCAAAACTCTGGGTTCCAGAGCCCTGGATTAGGGCTGACCATGGTGATGGCGCAATATGGGCCCTTGGGCTCCCTGGCCAGAAACCCTGACCAGTCCTCACCACCACCATTACAAAAGTCACCCAGCGACCATGTGGCCCAGCACCAAGGAGCATTCCTGTCAGAATGTTAACAAGATGCGCTCCAGCAACAGACACCATTAGAATCAGGTCTGGCTTCCTCCACTTAACAGCTATGTGACTCCAGGCCTCACTTTTCCTTGTAAAACAGGCAGCGGGACTCTGGACGTCGTCACCCTGACCCAGGAGGGTCACAGTCAAAGCCTCATCCTGACAGTAGGCACCTGATTCACGCCAGGCCAATCCTCCTGGGAAATTTTGATGAAATGTTCTGGGAGGATCTGGCTGTGTTCTTGAAATGGGGAAGTGAACTCAGAATTTGCTGGTGCAAATGAATTCTTGTTCAGTGAACTGAGAACGGAAAAAGCTGGTTTATGCCAAGTGAGAAGAATGAGGCAGAGGGATGCAGAGATAAGAAGTCTTTGTAGAGAGGTCCTCCTGAGACTCAAAGGACCCGGGCATTGATCTTCTGTTCTTGACACCTGACACCTCCCTGCCCTTGGGTTCTGTGAGGCAGGTTCTCTATGGCACCAGAAAAAATAATACAGCTCTCCCCTTTCTGTTAAAGCTGTGCTGAGTTTGTTTAGTTTTTTTTTAACCAAGTCCTAAGATCATCTGAAGAACAGATTTGATACATTAGACACTAAAGACAAAAGACCAGAAGAGTTGTGGGATGACATCAAGAACATCATATAGGAAGAAAGCAAAAAGTCATTAAGAAGACAAGAAAGAAGGAAAAGATCAAAATGGATGTCAGAAGAGACTCTGAAACTTGCAC
>NW_006408552.1:23465336-23512077 GCF_000296735.1 Chrysochloris asiatica | reverse complement strand
GTGTTGGAAGAAGTGCAGCCAGAGTGCTCCATGGAGGCCAGGATGGTCAAACTTCATCTCTCATACTTCAGACATATTGTCAGGAGGGACCAGTCGCTGGAGAAGGAGATCATGTTTGGTAAGGTAGAGGGTCAGAGAAAAAGAGGAAGACCCCCAGCAAGATGGACTGGCAAAGTGGCAGCATGAATGGGCTCAGGCGTGGCAACAATTGTGAGATTGGCCCAGAACTGGGCAGTATTTTCTTCTGTTGTACATAGGGTCACTATGAGTTGGTACTGACTTGATGGCACCTAACAATAACAACAAGGAGTCCTGGTGTGGCGCTGTGGGTTAATGTGTTGCACTGAAAGTCAGTTTAAACTGCAAGGTCGATGGTTCAAAGTCACCAGTCGCTCCTTGGAAACACTATACAGGGTCTTTATGGGTCAGAACCAACTCGATGGCATTTAACTACAACAATAGCAAGTATTACAAATACTTAACTTGAAGGGTCATTAAAATGAATAAAAGTAATATATGAAAAGTGCTTATCTCCGTCCTTAACCCATGGTAAATAACACCCAGTACTCCCAATGGCTGCTGATATTCTAATTATAATCAGGATACCAGGTATACTATTACCATCTGAAACCCTATGCAGATTTGCTATCAGTTGGAATCAATTCAAAGGCAGTTTCTGCGTGTTTTTTTAAAGCCAAATAAATCCCTACTTAATTAATCCCAAGGTCCACCTGTTATTGTAAATAAAGCTTTACTAGAACTCAGCTATATTCATTTGCTTATACATTGACCCTGGTAAAAACGTCAGTTTGAGGACGAGGGTGCGTCTGATCCAAGCCATGGTATTTGCAATAACCTCATATGCATGTGAAAGTTGGACAGGGAATAAGGAAGACTGTAGATGAATTGATGCATTTGAGTTATGGTGTTGGAGGAGAATAATGAAAGTGCCACGGATTGACAAAAGAACAATCGGTGTTGGATGAAGTACAGCCAGAATGTTCCTTGGAAGCCAGGATGACCAAAGTTGGTCTTTCAAACTTCAGACATATTATCAGGAGGGACCAGTCCCTGGAAAAGGATATCATGTTTGGTAAAGTAGAGGATCTGAGAAAAAGAGGAAGACCCCAAATGAGATGGATTAGCACAGTGTTGGTAGGAATAGGCTCAGGTTTAGCAACTATTGTGAAGTTGGCACAGGACCAGGCAGTTTCGTTCCGTTCTGCATAGGACGTCACTAGGAGTTGGTGCCAACTCAATGGCACCTAACAACAAAACAACCTTTGTGCTATAACAACTGAGACCGATAGTTGCCAGGGAGGCTGTATGGTCTGCAAAGTCTAAAATATTCACTCTCTGGCATGCTAAAGAAAAAGTTTACTGACCTCTGGGTTTACCAACCTCACTAGATTTTCTGCTGTTTGCAGCTACATGCATTCCTAACGGACACAGTGAATAGAACTGCATGAAATGAAAAAGGTCTAGAGAGATGAACATCTAACTGATGAGAACGGGTATGCACTTCTGGGAGAGGAGAGAGATGAAAATGTCTACTGTAGACTTCCCTGAGGTGGGAGCCTGCAGCTGGTCTATTACTAATCCACTTCCTCCTGCCACAGCTTTCCCAGCTGATGGAATGCTTACTGGACAGAACCTGGTGGGGGGCCTTGACAAATAATAATCACAAAAGTTAACACAGTTGGGTTTTGAAGTACTTTACATTAATTCTTTTAATTCCCCCCAACAATGCCATTGAGTTGTTGTTTACCATGGAGTCAGTTCTGACTCATATGGTTTCTGAGGCTGTTGTAAATCTTTACCAGAGCAGTAAGTTTCACTTTCCTTTCTCCTGGGGAGTGGTTTTGGTGGGTTCAAACCACAGACCCTGCAGTTAACAGCTCAACACGTAACCCACAACTCCATCAGGGCTCCAAGCCCATGAGCAGGCATTCTTATTTTCAGCTCCATGATGCAGACAGTGCAGAAAACATTTATGTAACTATTTGTTACATAACATAACGGAAGCACAACAAGTTTATGTAAGTTGCCAGAGACACACGGCTATTAAGTTGCTATTAAAAATCAGGGTATAAACACTGGCAGCCTGACTTATCCTTACCCACTCTGCTATTCTACACCTCATGTGCCAAGCCATTATCCAGGGCAGTAACAAAAACAGGAGCAGTCAAAAGACACTCCTTGAAAGAGTGTAAGTTTCTTTGTTTCTTTTTTTTAAAGGGGGGTGAGCATCGAAGTAGTCATCAAGCAAAAGAAATCCAAAACTTTGTGGAACTTCCCTACACTTATTTCGCGGTTTGGGTTTTGAGTGACACAATGTGGGGGGGAAGGCAGGACACATACTCTTCAGTATTGGTTGTTGGTGGTGGTTGTGTGCTGTGGAGTCGGTTCCAACTCATAGTGACCCTGTATAGGGTTTCTGAGGCTGTATATCTTTACCTGAGTAGAAAGTCTCATTTTTCTCCCGCAGAACAGCTGGTAGTTTTGAACTACTGACCTTGAGGTTAACAGCCTGGCTTATAACCACTATGCTATGAGAGCTCCTCACACACAATGTAATGGCTCATAATAAAGCACATTACAACGTGAAGATGATGATGATGCTAAAGACATTTTTTTAGTGTGTCTGGGAGGGTTCCTTTCATGCTCTTCATGCATAGAAAGAAAGATACACTATATACTACATACTAAGACAAATACTTGACTGACTAGCATTTGATACATATCATACCTGCTGTGACTTATAGAAAAATTCAACTTAAAACAGAATTGGTGCAAGGTTTCCAGAGGTAGTTCAATCTAAGAGTGTGTGTGGGAAAACAGAGTACCTACTGAATAGTTTTCATCTTGTCTAGATGGGTCTGGTAAAAAAGATGGGGATAAGAATCTTATGATTCAATAGTGAGTAATTGTGATCATGACTAAATGCGACTGTCACGATTGTAAAGGTAGAAGTTTTGTAACAAAAACAGGGAGAAGTTAATATTACAGTCAGAAACAGAGGACCCTAGGACCATCAAAGGAGAAGAACACCAGCAGAATGCGGGACCTTATCCAGAGAAGCAGCAGCACCAGAGATGGAGGCAGAGATGGGGACATGGAGAAAGGGAGCAGCTGAAGACTCTAGATTTCATGGAAAGAGAGGGACTGAGAGCTGGTGGCCTCTTCCTGGCTACAACTTGCAGTTCTCAGATGGTATTTTGCCTAGAGTTTAATCTTGTGCTGGAAGCTAAGCTGATAACCAGAAGGTTTTAGATCTGTCCATTTCCTTCCTGGCGTTTTATCAGAAATGGATTCTCTTTGCTTTCTAGGCCTGAGGCTTGGCCTTGCTGCTGTTTTGGGTTCCTGGTTCTGTGTTGGTAAACAGCTGCCAAATGATTCCGGAGTTACAAAGGGCCTGTTTCTACCATACTGAGGTGGTGAGGAGCACTGGCTTGATCTGTGTCGTGCTCTTTCTTGACAAGGGTCTCCTCCACCTCTGACTTTGATGGGGTTTGCTTTTTAAACAGGCTCTATTGCCTCTGCCAGTCCGGAATTTATTACAATACTTAGCATTGTTTTAACTCTGAGTATGTGGCAGGCAACTACCTTTTGAAGCACTTTACATATATTAACACACTGGATCCTTGCCACAACCCTATAACGCAGGCTCTACACTATCCCTATTCTATAGAAGAGGAAGTGGAGTCACACAGAAGATGTCTGCATGGAGGAACGAGACAAGGAACCCAGGGGTCACAGTCTCAACTCCTTTGGCACAGTGCTTCTAACCTGCCACGTGACTCACTGCCCTTCAGGAATCAACAGTGACCACTGTTCTAGGGGCCACATTCTGAGAGCTCAAGCTGCAGAGACCAAGCCCTCAAGGCACAGAAGGACTGAGGAGAACTTCACATCCAGGAATGTGTTTGGCAGTTGGGTGCTCTGCTCAGAAATCTGAACTGAAAGCTTTCATTCTGGTAATGGTGCGGATTTGGAACATCAGCTGTCATATCAGGCTTTCGGAATGCGGCACTATCGGCCTGTGTTTCCTTTTCCCTCCGTCTCTTCATTTTTTTTTTAAACAAAGCAATTGAGATCTGTAAATATGGAAGGGGCAGCTCCAGATGCTCTGGAAGCTGAAGCTGCAAGAACACTGTGAACCTAAACGAGGAAAGGGAAATCTGCTGTCTGAATGCTGGTAGTGTCTGAAATTTATAGCTCTGCTGACCTCCATTTGGCTAAGACAGGCATTCAGAGCTAAGAGCCCATGAGAGATCACGTTCAGAAACCAAGGTACTGAATATGCCCCCAGTGCTTCTAAAGAAAATGTCACTGCCCCTGCCCCCACACCCTCTTGAGAAAAGTGGAATGGAAACTGTAGGGGTGACCACTGCATGGTTCTGGTGCGGGCACCACACTTGGACCTGGTCAGCATTGTGCGACGTGGCCTAGAACAAAGAGCTCTGCACCTCTAATGCCCTGTTTGGAGACAAATGGAAATATCAATTTTTCCATTAATTTTTCTTTGAAGAATTTAATCGTTAGCTATTTCTACACGTATGTGCAAAGATGCCTGCTCTAGAATACTCATTAAAGTACATAAAGTGGCAAAAGACTATTAACGGCCTACGTGGTCATCAAGTGAAAACTAGTAATATATTTATGAACAAGTCCATAATCCTTTCTATAAGCTATAAAGCTGACCTGAACATGAACTTTAGTCATTTTTCTTCCACTTAGTATGAATATTCTAATTGTGGGGGGGGTCCTGGTGTGGTGCTTTGGAATAAGGACTGCATTACTAATCACAAGGTAGGTTTCTAACCTGCCAGCCACTCCCTGAAAACACTATCTAGGGTCGCTGTGTGTTGGAACCAACTCGATGACATTTAACAACAATCATGAATATTTATATTTTGCTGCAGTTATATTAATGTATTTGATTACAGTGTGCTGCTCCAGATTCTAGTGGGATATTACTTTCTAGATTTTAAAATGTGAAGCACATTTGGCCCCAAAGATGTTGAATAAAGAATTCTTTCCCTTAACTGCCTCCAAGATTAATGGTCTCCTTTGCCACAAGACCAGAAGAACTGGATGGTGCCCAATTACTGAACATTTTGATCAAAGAGTTCATAGGAAAATCTTGATCAAAAAGGGCAAATGCTGAACAGAATTTCAAATTCTCATAGAATGCAGACATTTTGGAGGCATGGAGGCTGGATGAACCCCTGAAACTATTACTCTGAGAAAATCTTTAAACCGTAAGCCAAAACTATCCCCTGAAGTCTTCTTAAAATAAAATATTAGTTTAGCTTAACTAGTATTATCTGCCTTGAGCATTGTGGTCTTTCAAAAGCTATCTATATGGGATCAAAGTGACAAAAACAACTGAAAGGATTACATAGGTACCTTTTCGCTGTTAGATGCCACCGGAGTCAGTTCTGACCCATAGCAACCTTATGCACAACAGAACACAACACTGCCCGGTGCTGCACTAATCTCACAATCGTTGTTACACTTGACCCACTTCTGCTGCCACTGTGCCACTTCATCTCATTGGGGGTCTCCCTCTTTTTCGATGACCCTCTACTAAGTATGATATCCTTCTCCAGGGACTGGTCCCTCCTGATAATATGTCTAAAGTATAAGAGACAAAATCTGCTCATCTTGGCTGGTAAGGAGCACTCTGGCTGTACTTCTTCCAAAACAGGTTTTGGAAGTTTGCTGTTCTTCTGGCAGTTCGTGGTATTCAACACCATAACTCAAATGCATCAACTCTTCTGTCTTCTTTATTCATTGTCCAACTTTCACATGTATATGAGGCTGTTAAAAATACCATGCCTTGGGTCAGGCGCACCTTAGTCCTCAAACTGATATCTTTGCTCTTGAACACTTTAAAGAAGTCTTGAGCAGCAGATTTACCTAATGCAATATGCTATTTGAGTTCTGGACTACCGTTTCCATGAGTGTTGATGGTGGACCCATCAAAATGAAGTCTTTGACAACTTCAACCCTTTCTCCACTTATCATGATGTTATTCACTGGTCCAGTGGTGAGGATTTTTTTTAACATTTAGGTACAACCTATAGCTGAGGCTGTGGTCTTTGATCTTCATCAGTAAGTGTTTGAAGCCCTCTTTGCTTTCAGCAAGCAAGCAACCTTAGGGGTCAACAACATTATGTGAATGAGGGAAGTACAACTCAGAAAAGAGGTTGAGAATAGTTGCCCAACTTGAAGAATGTAATCAGTGTGACTAAACTGTACATGTAGAAACTGTAGAATTGGTGTATGTTCTGCATATTCTCAACAACAACAAAAATACAATAAATTATAAAGAAGGGAAAAAACCATTTCCCTTGTAAGAGTTAAGGTTTTGGTTCAACTTGACTAGAGCAGGATTCTCAGTGTTTTAGACATAGTAATCCCCTATGAGGAGATCTAATATACTGTAATCAACTCCATGATGAAATCTACAATGAGCAGCCAGTAACTAAAAGAAATCCCCTCAGGGGTGAGGCCTGCTTCCAAGTGGGTCTGGAGCCTGCATCTGGCTTTTCATTTGACCTCCAGTTCTTTGGGCTTGAGCCAGCAGTCTGCTGTATTGCCTGCCAATCCTAGAAGTCATCAGCAGGCTGCCACCATACCTGCCAACCTGGGATTTGTTCACCTCTGCAGCCAGAAGCCTGCTGTCTGACCTGGTTGATTTGGGGGTTCATCAGCTCCTGAAGCTACGGGCGTCCAAATAAGCCTTCAGCCTGACATCTGACCTAGAGACTTGGAACTTGCTCACCTCTGCAACTGTGTGAGCTGTTTCCTTGATATTAACCTTTGTCTGTGTGTGCATACGTCACTGGTTTTGCTTCTTCAGAGAACCCAACCTCAGACATCCCTGTACACTGACAATGGAGTAGTGCGCAGACATAAGAAAGAAAAATGAGGTCAGTACACATGCAAATCTTGCCATGAAAGGATCCCCAAGACACTTGTTCAGTGGGGTGAAAAAAAAGCTAGGAACAAAGCAGTGTGTATTACAAGTTATCACTACATTAAAAACCAGAGCTGGGGAGGTAGAACAGGTTAGAATAGATGCTCTACATAGCTGCACAACATAGAGTATTTCTGGAAGGTCACATAAGAAATCGATTATAGCTTCCTGGGAGGGAACTGGGGGCCTGGCATTAGGGATTGATTAGGCAGGTCATCCAGACTCTCCCTGACCTTTGGACTGGGCTTCTAGAGAAGTGACAGCTGGTAGAAAGGAGCATCAAAATGACCAGCGGTGCAGAGGTCCAGGGGAGAGAGGCATGCTCCAGGTGGAATCATGAAATAATGAAGAGGTGGTCCAGAGGCAGCCTGGGTTCTGGACTCTGATTTGAGTCCTCTATTTCCTCCTTTCCCTGGGAAAGCTAAAAGTAAGTCTCTAGTCCTTGCACCAAAACCCAAACCCAAACCCACTTCCATTTAGTTGAAATTCATAGCAACTCGGTGTAGAGTTTCAGAGGCTATAAATCATTGTTGTTGTTGTTGTTAAGTACCGGGGAGTTGGTTCCGACTCATAGTGACTCATAAGGTTTCCAAGGCTGTAAATCTTTACGGGAGCAGACCACCTCATCTTTCTCCCATGGAATCACTGGTAGTTTCGAACTGCCGACCTTGAGGTTAGCTGACCGATTTGTAACCACTATGCTACCAGAGTTCCTTACAAGACCAAAAACCCTCATCTTTCTCCTGTGGAGCAACTGGTGGATGCAAACTGTTGACTTTGTGGTTAGCTGACCAATGCATAACCTATTCTGCCACCAGGGCTCCTTTTTTCACATGAAAAGGTCCTGCTTAATATCACAAAGTGTGTGTAAGTGTGTGTGTGTGCACGCACGCACGTGCACATGCAGAAGGAGGGCTCAACGTTTTCTAAGTGGTTGAGTTAAATGTTTTTGTCACTTAACATTTGTCAGTTTTTACCAAGTGAGCTTAGCAGATGAGTGTGCTGTCACAAGCATTTCCTGGAAATCTCCAATCAACTGTGCAAGAAGGCATTATCCATTATCACTTGAGACTCTCAGGGTGGTGAGAGCAGGGGCCCTGGAGTTCGCCTGCCTGGGCTCTGCTTATTAGGGACACACAGCATGGAAGCTGGAGGCTGGAAGCAGCCTCGAGTCCTACTGGACTGAAGGAAACATTGTCAATAAAGATGTGCGATTGCGCTGCCTGTACCATCAGACTCCCAGCTAGCTGCCTTCTGCCTGAGGAAGGGTGTGATCTAGCCTGTGTGTTGAATGCTGGCCACCCTAAAGAATAATTAACAAAGAACGTAATAACGAACATTATGGGCCACACATACGCTAATGCACAGCTGGCATTAATTCATATACCAGCTCTCCAGAGTAGGTATTATCAAACCAGGGCAAGAGGAGTCAAGAGCTTGTCCAAGGACGCACGGTTGGGATTTGTGGCAGAATGGGAAGGTAGCCATCACTGCACACCGCCTCCTTTGGATACCAGTACACACCATCCCCTCGGGCCTCGGGAACTTTGGGCAGTAGGCAGACATGAGTCCACAGGGTTGTGGGCACCAGGGGGGACGCTGGGAGGTGAGGACCAATGATACCCAGAGATGTCTTCCTCCTCCACAATTCCCTTTTTTTTTTCTCCTCCTAACACTGTGAGATAAATTTACTTCCTAATGATTTTTGAGTAAACTACAATGATCACAATTTCAAAATCATTAATAATTCATGACCAAGGGCCACAAACACTACATAATCTCCACAGGCAGGAACCATGAAACTAGTTAGAGACGAGGCTGAGCATATTTTTAACCAGCTGAACTGAAAGTACCTACCGATTTCAGGCCAACCACTGGAGATACATTTTTCAGAAACGACTCTAACCATCCAAGACCTCAGGTCAAGGCATCTCTCTCCTCTGGAGACAGGGCTTTATGTGGGTCTTTTCTACTCTAATTTGTGGGTTGAGAACTGGCACACCCTTGGGGCCACAAAGGCCATGTTCGGTGTCCCTGAAGCGTCTTGGTTTGCTTCAGTTGTTGTTAAGTGCCTGAGTCGGTTCAGTGGGAAGTTCTAAAACCTGATTCTGTCTCTTGTTAGCTGTGAGACCCTGAACAGGTGAATTACCTTCTCTGTGTCTCAACTGCTTCATCAGAGAAGTAGGAAGCATAGTAATTATCCTGTCCTACGCCACTGACTACTTGTGAAGAACAGGAGTGCATTACATTGAACGCCCCGTTTCTCATCTGTTGCTAGACACTGCGATCACCCGGGAGATTCTAAATTCCAAAGGCCAGCCCAGCATGGGTGCCATCTGCCTATGAGCTGTTGAGCAGGTGTATGTGTGGAGGGGATAGCTGACTGAAGGACCCATTGTGTGCGGTGTGTGTGTGGGTGGGGTGGGGGAGCATGCTAAATAAGGGCTCAGGGTTGTTTGCCCAGAGAAGCCAGAAATCTGCATTTTTATGTGACATCTCTCACTTTTTAAATGTAGACAATTCATGTTTTATAACTGTAATGGGGTATGGGTCAGAAAAAACACATCTTTGGGTTGAGACTGGCCAGCGCCTTGAGCACAGCCTCCCTTGCTCGCTAGGTGCATTGACCCATGCTCATGAAGAACAGTTCCTGACCACCAAGAGCGAGACAAGCAGACCATGACCACCAAGCATGGCCCACGCCTACCCAGAATGAGAAAAGTGGCCCACAGCCACTGAACGGGGCCCATGACCACCAAAAGTGAAGAGTGGTCCATGACCACAGAATGCAGACTACAGACACCGAGTGCAGCCCATGGCCACCAAGACAGGCCCACAACCACCAAGAGCATAGTTTCACCTGTACGGTGTAAAGTACACAGTGCATGTCCCCATCTGCTTGTTCTGACCAGCACTGGGAAAAAGACAGTCTGGCTCTCCCTTGCCATTCATGGACACATGCATGCTCTAGACGCAGCCTCCTGTGTAAGACACAAGGTACTGGGACGTCCAGGTTTCATGGGCAAGAAGGGAGGGAGGCGAGAGAGGAGGGTGGAAAGGCCTGCTATCTATCATACAGCAGAATGAGAGTCCTGGCAGCTTGTTAGGTTTTTTGTTTTGTTTTGTTTTGTTTTTTAACCAGACAAAAGCCTCTGAAGAGAGTTAGCACCCTAGTTTTCGGGAGGTCTGAAAGCATCTAAAATCTCTCTCAGGGTTCAACCTGGATATTGTGATAAACAACCTCCCTTTCTGCTCTCTCATTTCAGGCACTTTTCAGAAGAGGAGCAATCTGAAATGCTTTCTGCAGCAGGCATGATGGGAGTTGCCGAGAGAGTGGCAATTAGGGGCATCCTGTTGCCAAGGAGAGAGACAAAAAGGGAACAAGTACCTCAGTTAGTTACCCGCTGTCCTACTCCCTCATTCTACAGCTAGTTTCTTAGTGTAGAAAATGGACTGTTGTTCTGTGGTCAAAGCCTGTGGGCTGCTCTTCACCCCAGGTCAGCAGGGACAGGAACCTACAGACCTGTGCTTACCCCTGCTTCCCACTCCTCCACCTCCGGGCCTCTGGACGACTATGCAGGGAGACAGGCACACCTGTTCCTACCACCAGAAAACAATCCTTCACAGAAGGGGGTGGGAAAGCCATCCAAGTCCACCTCTAAATTGTTCACATGGCTGCTATTTGGATCTTCAGGGCAACCTCAAGGTCTCTAAGTTACTGCCCAGTGCTCATCCCAGGCGGGCTACTTAAATATACAGAAAAGTCACACTGGCTGTTCTAGCTGCAGCTGAGACGGAGACAGCAAAAGAGAGGGAGACAGTCACAGGGATTTACACAGGTCATGAGGTCCAATCCCCATCGATATCCTCAAGTTCCTCTGGGGGTCCATCTGGAGAGAGACCAGGGTGGCTTTCAGAGGCCAAAAGCTCTCGATCTTTTATCCCTCCACCCTTGGTCAGCTTTACCTGGCTCCTTGTGCTCAGTCACGTGGCTCAGGTGAACTGCCTCAGCACTGCAGCCCTTACCCCAGATGTGGCACATGAGCACAAGCAACCCCATCAGTTCCAGTTCTCTGTTCAGTAAATAGGACATGAATCTTGTCCGTCCAGTGAGACCCAGCCTCTGGACATTTGCTGGGACCACTGAAAAAGAGAAGCCCTTTTCTGTTGGGGCTGTTGAAGTCAAAGAAAAAAAGTTAGGAAGTGGTGGTCACCCTTGTGATGTGATGAGGACAGAGCCTGGCGAACAGTAAGACCGACACAGAAAACCAGAGCCAAGAGGCAGAGAGAGAAAGGCCATGCCTTGGCAATTTTTTCAGTCTCTAGATCCCGCAGAGCCTGACACATTCTTTTTATTGGAAGTTTGTCCCTTTACAATCAAATGTCTCAATTAGTAAGTGTTGATGAGTTTTAGGATTGGTTCCTATTTATGAAGCGTCACACACACACCCACACCCCTGGACCCATGTGACACTAAAAAAGACTCACATGTGAACTCCTGTGATTTTGAGCCTTGATCCTGCTGTCCACTCCTTCCCTCTTAACCTATGGGTTCTCCCTGTCATTTCCTGCCCCTTCTCTGACTTTATGATTTTACAACTTCCCTCATTGTAAGTCTGTTTACGTGGCCTGGAAAACTCTTGTGCAGCCTTGCGTATCACCTTTTCTGCCATGTCTGTCTTGACATCCCTGGCAGTTAGGTGTCCCCTTTTCTGTATTAGAATCCCACTCTGTCCCTCTCTGATGACACTTCCCACACTGCATTGTTGTACACCTCTTTCAACTATGCTGTGAATGTCCTGAGATCAAGGACTGAGTCTCACCCGTCTTTGAGTGATGGTGGCTGGGATGGAGCAGAGGTGCTTAGTGCAGCAGGTTTGAAAAACCGCCACAGGATGTTGCAGCTCTTCCTCTCAATGAATGAAGCCGATTTCACTATCCCTTAACTCTGGGCTGACCTGGTCACACAGCAAGAAGTGACACTGTTCCAGCTCTGAGCCTAGGTCTCCCGAAAGCCCACATCTTGCACTCTTGCATCCCTGAGCCCCCATGTGAATGAACTCAACAAGCTTGCTGGAGGCAGAGAGCTTGTGGAAGAAAACAGGAGCATCCTAAATGACACTTAGCCAGATCCCAGCCATGCCGCAGTCAACTGGAGATGCATCAGTGAGCCCCAAAAGAACAAGATCCGCAAATCCTGGCCCAAACCAACAGGACTTCCCAAATAAGCCCAACCCAAACTGCTAACCCACAGAAATCCATGGTTATTGTTTTAAGCCACACAGCTGTGGGGTGCTTTGTTATGTAGTCCATAACATTCATGACTGATACATTCCGTAGGTTAGTAACAAGTGACACTGGGTTGAGAACTCTAGTTACCGACTATCTTCTGGTGCCTTGGGTTGGGACTCAGAGAGAAATGATGAGGATGTCCACACATAATTCTATACTAGTCAGTTTCTTCAGCAAGGACAAGCTTACCTCCTTTTTCTCCCGTGAGCAGGATCGGCTTCTCTCAGCCTTTCGCAGAGCCTGACCTGTAGTGAATCAAAAGTAGAACCAGAGATTAACGCTGTTTTAGAACAACTCGTTTATTACTGCAGAAGCTTTTTATTTGCAAACTGAATAGATGGGGCCAATCATAATCAAATGATCCTAAAGAAAATGCAGCCCATTATTATAATGGAAAAATGGCATACTTTTGATATAGACCAATGGCAAAGAAATGGTAATCCACACACTCACTCACGTTATCCAACTACAATGAACAGAACTCCAACCCTTTAATCTGGAACATTATCTGCACTCTGAAAGAGCTGGCAGACTGTAGTTTTCTCAAATTACATTTGTATTAAATTGTTTAGAATTATATAAAACACCTTCCACCAAAATGCCTTCTACTGTGCATATCACATGACTTCTGAGGAGTGCATACCAATGTGCCCACCCAAGCCCACCACAGAGGCAGTGGAGCAGATGTAAATTAGTGGTAATCACCCCATTTCGCATAATGGGCAATTTGAGAAAGAATTGCTGCTTTCCTCAGAAAACTAGAACACTAACATTTGAAGGTGTGCATAAATTCAATAGATAGACATCATAACGTTTAAAAATGCTGAGCCAAATGCAGTTTTCACAACTTTTTAAAATGTGTCCATTATAACAAGATTCTCTGATGGAAAATTAAAGGGTTGGGTTGGCTTGAAAATGTGGCATGGCGGTTGCTGGGTGCTGTGAGCATAGCTTCCCAGGCGCCCATGTCCATTCTATTTGGGAGAAGAGCACAACCACGTGCCCCATTAGCTGAGAGTAGTCGGAAGGCACGAGTGAAAAGGATTCAGTTACACTTGAGTGGATTCAAGAGATGGGGACTTGAATCTCGAAGAAAGATGGAGCATTTGTTCGGGACATGGTCACTTCCAATAGACAGGTCACAGCTGGTGATAAATTCAAGTCAAAGGAAGATGCTCTTTCCGAGAATGGGAGAAATGACTGGACCTCTGACAATACTCGTCTTCCTCTCCTCCCTGTGTACGGGGACCGCTCATGGTCCCATGCTCCAGGCCTCCCTCTGAGTGGTGCACTCAACATCCCGGCCCCCGGGATTGGGGATTTGGTTCTGAGAGACAGAGCAGGGCCTTCTCTGTGTGTGAACTCTGCTGCTCTGAGCAGTCACGGTCCATCTGTCTTAGGGGCAGATTAACATAGAAGGCCATGACACCAAGAATGAATTGATCCAAAACCAACTGCAGGCCCACCTTTGTGTTTCCAGAAGCCTCTTAACTAACTTTGTGAGTGTGTGTTGCTTTTCTTTCTTTTTTTAACGTAAGACCAAGAAAAAGAAGGATTTAGGGATGAAAAGAAGAATGTAACATTTGAGTTATGGTGTTGGAGAAGAATATTGAAAGTATCATGAACTGCCAGGAGAAAAACAAATCTGTCCTGGAAGAAGTACAGCCAGAATGCTTCTGAGAAGTGACTTAGAAAAGACTTCGTCTCCCGTAATGTGGACATGTTGTGAGGAAGGATGACTCCATGGACAAGGACATGGCACTTACTACATGGAGGATCAGCAAATAGGAGACAGTCCCCAACCCCGGAGGAGATGGACTGACACAGTGGCTGCAACAACACAATAGGCTCAAACATCACAATTGTGAGGATGATGCCGGAATAGGCAGTGCTTTTTTCTGTTGTGCACAGAGCTGCTATGAGTTGAAACTGACTTGTTGTTGTTGTTGTTGTTAGGTGCCATCGAGTCGGTACTGACTCATAGTGACCTTATGCACAGCAGAATCCTGGGCCAATCTCACAACTGTTGCCACGCTTAAGTCCATCCATGCTGCCACTTGGCCAATCCATCTCGTTGGGGGTCTTCCTCTTTTTCTCTGACCCTCCACCCTACTAAACGTGATCTCCTTCTCCAGCGACTGGTCCCTCCCGACAATATGTCCGAAGTATGAGAGACGAAATTTGGCCACCTTGGCCAATGAGCACTCTTCCAAAACAGATCTATTGGTTCTTTTGGCAGCCCATGGCACTTTCAATATTCTCCTCCAACACCATAACTCAAAGGCATCAATTCTTCTACGGTCTTCCTTATTCACTTCCAGCTTTCGCATCCATGTGAGGTTATTGAAAACACGATGGCTTGGGTCAGGCGCACCTTAGTCCTCAAGCTGACTTCTTTGCTCATCCTCTTGTGCAGCAGATTTGCCTAATGCAATACATCATTTGATTTCTTGACTGCAATTTAGGGATATCCAAGTTGTTGAGCTCTTTTTCGTACAACTGCCTGAACTTGATCCTTGGGTACAACAACGAGGGTGGGGCACATGGAAACCTGGCTGTCCATCTGAGGGATTCCTAGCGGGCCCCGTTGAATAATGAGGAGCCAGAGTCAGAAGATGGGTCAGAGCAAGTTGGCGACCAGGGTTGCTGACAGACAAACAGACAGAGTTCAGCAGCTGCAGAAGCAGTGAGGCAAGTAAGATGCCAGCAGTGCTGAACAAGGGTCCAGATTCAGAACAGGGAGCCGGAAGGAAGCAGAGTCAGTCCAGGAGAAAGCATGACAGACCCCGGCTGGCCGAGACCCATTCTTAGCTGGCCAGATGCACTTCCCAGAACTCAGTCCTAGTGGTCAGCCAGCCAGCTTTGGGACCTGTTTTCATGGAATCTCTCTGGGCCATATTTTCCTCTTTTTTAATAAAAATTTTTCGGTTGGACTGAATCACCTCTAAGTTTACTTTCAGCTCTAAAATTTAAGTTATTAACAATAAAGAGAAGTTAACAAAAATGAAAGTGGACTATAAAAACAAAATATTAAAAAGAACACAGCGCTTAACTGCAGAAATTTTAAAGCATTTCTCTCCAGTGGAATTAATTAGAAGCTTCTTTACTCATTAAATAGAAAATAATTTGCTTATTTTCAAACTAAGATAATTCATTCTAACGATACATATTTGTTACCTAAACACCATAGGTTCTCCCATCACCTCACCTCTCTTGCTGCAGACAGCTTGCTGCAGAGACAGTTCCTTCTAATAGAGGACAGAGGAAGTGCCTTAACCATGTTACATACACTCTGTCTGTCAACTGCCCTTAGCTTCTCCGAGCGTCTTCCCACCTGTATCTCAATTTTTTCTCATAACAACTCAGGGAGAGAGGTGGTAGGTAAAATTAATATCAATATATCCCGCTTGAAAAATTATGAGGGTGTTCCTCGGCATTTTGCAAGGTGACCTGCCTGCTTCATCTGCAAAGCAATAAATAAGGCCAAATGTAAATGATGCATGGGTACCTCCCTGTACAGAGTAGATGCGTACCTGGGGAAAAGAAAAAAAGTGAAGGCAGTGGATTTTTTTGAATATAATGCTGATCTTCCACTTAGGATTTCAGAGAGGTTTTATCTGCACTTAGAATTTCTTTTCAATGGTTAGAAGATTCTGACACTAGAGTTTTACTTTGCTTGAGATGCAGATAATAATATTCATCACTACCATTTAGAGGGGAGTCACATCTTCCTTGAATGGTAATTTCTGAAGTCATCAGGCAAGAGAAAATCAGACTCAAAATTACCCTTGAAAAAGAACCTTAGACCATCTATAGGACATAGGTTTTGTACCCATTGCTGCATTGCAGAAAATTTGGTGTCTGTGCATAACAGAGGATACAACGCACATGCAAAGTAGAATCTCATGGTATTTCTAATTAAACTATTCATATTCTAATTACTCCCTCAATTTTCCTCCTTGAGGTGGGAGGAGAGTGGTGGGGCTGAGGCAGGAATCAGGCACTGAGTTCATGCAAGTTACATGCTTACATGATAAATGCAGCTCAGGTGGGAAGGATACCTACTGTGCACCAGCTTTGGGGCACAGGCATTCCCTACATCCTTCTGAGCAATCCTTTCCATCTGGGGTGGGCAAACTTGTTCTGTAAATATTTGTAATCCATGAGGTCATAAGGCTCTGCCCTTGCAGCACAAAAGCAGCCACAGGCAAGATGTAAACAAACAGGCATAGTTGTGTTCCAATAAGCTGCCAAGCTTGTGGCTACCAGTCCAGTGCTTATCTTACAGCACCATACCAGGACTCACTCTTTAGATGGACATTATTATCCTACTGGGAAACACTAGTGAAAAAATGAGAAACAGGCAAACTGAGGCTAAGTCATTAGGCAGCTTTCTCAAGGACAAAAAAATGTGATTTCACCCTTATCACCATCATCACCGCCATCATCATCATCATCATTCGAGCTCATCTTTGGTAGGACTTACTCTGTCTCAGAGGGTCCTGGTATGGCACTGTAGGATAAGCACTGGACTGCTAACCACAATGTTGGTGGTTCAATCCCAGCAGCCGCTCTTCAGAAACACTATACAGGGTCGCTAAATTGGCACCAACATGATGGCAATCAACAACTCTGCACCAGGCACTAGCCTCAAGGCGAAGTGCATCAACTTATTTACTCCTCACAACTAACCTATACAATAGGTACTATGAGCTCTGGGAGCGTAGTGGTTACGAACTGGGCTATGAACCGCAAGGTCAGCAGTTCGAAACTACCATCTGTTCCGCAGGAGAAAGATAAGGCTTTCTGCTCCCGTAAAGATTTACAGCCTCAGTGATCCTGTACAGGGTCACTATGAGTTGGAACCTACTCCACGGCACATAACAACAACAACATTACCATCCTATATTACTATACTTACACTTGTCAGCTAAGGACACTGAGACCCAAAGAAATGAGAAAACCTACCCAACACAATACACCTAGTGGTAGGGAAGCCTTGGCTTGAATCCAGCAGTGCGGGGATGGTTCTTTCATTTAGTTACTAAGGTGAGACTCAACTTATTTCTTCTGTTGTCTGTGAGGGTTGTTATCTGTCTCTGTACTTTGATTTAAAGGATAAACATCCCAATGACATACCATTTTCTCTCACCTATCAGATTGGCAAAAACACAGACGTTTGACAGTACACTGCTGGCAACATCTAGGAACCAGGCACTTCTGAGCATGGCTGGGAGAAATGCAAAATGGTAGAGTCCTTTGGCAACATCCTCAAAAGTGTTAACTCAAAATCCATTGAGTTAATACTATCACATCTAGGAATTTACCCTGAAGAAACACCATCATAACAGGAAACAAACCATATTCACTGGCTATTCACTTTATTATAACTTGGAATAAAAAAAAATTAGAAAGAGGCCATAAGTTCATCGGTAGGGAAAGCTACACGAAGGAATGGAATATTATTATTATTAGGCTGGGAAAAAGGATAAGCATGCTCCTTATATATCCTTGTCAGATGATCATATACTAAGAGAAAAAGTAAATCAAAGACCAGAAAGCATAAACAATGTTTCTCTAAGAAAAAGGGAAAAGAAGTACTTATGTTCATAGTACTTCGATTTGCAATAAAATATAAGGCATGTGCATGGGAGACACTTTTTACTTTCTCGTTCTCCTTTTTGAAAGATTTGAGTTTATTTCCTGTTTTAAAAAAAAAATGACAACAAACTAAATTAAATTTAAAATATGAAGTGTCCAAAGGACTGACTGAATTTTTTAAAATGAGAATTGCTATAGACTTTCCCCCTGAGGCTCGAAAAAGAGGGAGATGGAAGAGCCTTCACGAACCTCAGGCCCTAGAACTTGCTGGAAAAAGAGGACAAACTGCCTTCTTTCAAGAGCTCAAGGAAGGAAAATGAAGTGATGACAAAAGATCGTTTCTGGACATTGAAACTGCTGGTTTTCTTAGCTAAGGCCTCAGCTGTGGCGACTTGCTCTTTACTGCAGGGCCAACTTTTTAGGAAATGGCTAGACAAGATGAGAATGGAAAAGGGATCAGAGAGTAAAACCAGGGCCTTCCCACAAGGACTGTCTGGAAATTGTGCTTTCACTTGGGGTTGGATTCTTCTCAGGCTTCCAGAGCACCTGGCCTCATTAGGCACTTCCTTGTGTGACAGCGCTCAGAATTCCCTGGCATGCACCACAGTGTCAGTGAACGACAGTGACTGGTCCAGGGTCACAGAGCAGAATGACTGCAAGTCCAGCACTCAGGCCCTGCATTACCCTCTGCTGCCTGCCTGTAGGCTGGTTTCACGCCCAACATGCTCCAGCCCCATTCCAACACCTGGAACCTGGACTGGCTCCAGCTCAGGGGTCACAAAGATACACCTGTAAGGTAACAGACACCTGGCAAAAGCAGGAGTGGGGTGGGAATGAAAGGGACATCTTAGCAGAAAGGGGGAGCCATAGTTCAGCACTTCCCATTTCCATGTATGAATGCACGCCCCATTTTGCTGAATGAAATTTTTTTAGATAAACTGCAAAGTCCAGTTTTAAGAGAAAGTATATCTCATTTTTGAATGGTGGCAAATAATTATTTTTTTAAAAATTCAAGCTCTGGGCAGGTCCCATAAAGCAGGTCTCTAGTTTCCAACCGAATAACTAGGCAGAAGGCTGAAAACTCTCCTGCTTCTCCCATGGATGCCATGGTCCCCTGTTGGGGGCCTCTTTAAGGAAGCTCCACCAAGAGAACAGAAATCTATTAGACAAAGAGCATGTTTGTTTGTTAACCGCCTGGCCCCTCTTGGTGCCTCCAGGTTGCTTCTGGATCTTTCAATTACATTTTGCCTTCAGAAAGCCTGAAACAATATCCCTGTCACTCTTTCTTTGCATTTTCTGTGTAAATCGAATTTCCGGGGCCCAGTTTACTGCCAAATTACCTGAGATAAACAAGTCACGCTAAGATTCTCTTTTCCTTTCCAGGCCCAAACAGCAGCTGGCAGCTAGAAATGGTTATTTATAACTTGCACACCGTTGCATGTGTTTGCTTGGTTTGGAAATGCTTAGGTCTGCGGTTCTTGGGGAGGCTTGACAATTAGCTGGGAGCCTGAGGACGGTGCTGTGCAGGGGTGAAGAGGGGGCAGCTTTTCTGGCTCAGCCACTCATTACCTACGTGGGAATCCTAATAGGCCCAATTCCCTTTAAGCTTTCAGGGTTGGGACTCATAAAATAAGAAAAAACAAAAAACCCACTGATGCGCAGTTGATTCCGACTTATGGCGCACCTGTAGGGCACAGCAGAACTACCCCACTGGGTTTCCAAGGCTGCAGTTTTCAAGGAGGTAGCCTGCCACAGCTTTCTCCCACGGAATGGCTGGAGGGTTCAGACCACTGACCTTGCTGTTAGCAGATATAATCCCACTGTCATTGAGCTGATCCAGCTTATAATGATCCAACTACAGCGTTCCTGTGACTGTCCGTCTTTGTGGGAGCAGAGATTCTCATCTTTCTCCCTCAGAGTTGCAGGTAGAGTTGAACTGCCAACCTTGGGGTTAGCAGTTTAATGCCAAAAGCATAGTGCCACCAGAACTCCTTTGAGTTAAGAGCACATATGGAAAAACTCTTAGAACAGCCCCAGCCATGCAGTATGTACTTAGTGGCTATTAGTTCCCTCTCCCAGGAGCTAACGGCTGCTCATGGGTCCCTATGAATTCTATTGAATTCTGCCTCCAAAATAGATCTGGATCTGACCGATGCCCTACGTCATCCCTCGTTAAGCCCCCATCATCTCTCGCCACACTTTTTCAATAGCCATCTAGTCTCTCTGCCTCAATTCTGGCCTCCTTGTCCCTCCCCCAGCAGCCATATATAACTAAGACCTTATCACTGGCCTGCTTGACGTGCCGATGTTCCCTTCTACATGGAGAAGAGAATCCAAACGCCTGGCCCTGGCTGACCAGGTCTGTATGGCCAGGTACCGGTGACCTACTGGATCTCACCTTGTCCCTTTGCTTAGGCTCAGACCACTGAGGCCTCACCAACATTTCTTCTACTCCTTGGGTGTGCAATTCCTTCCTGCTTCAGGATCCGTATCTTCTCCTTTCCCTCTTATTGGCTTCTTCTTGTCAAATAGATCGTAGCCCAAAGAGAGGACCTCCTCTGAGGGAACTAGTTCCCATAGTGCCAACTTGAATCTTCTGATCGTTTTCTTATTAGAGTGTGTGTTGGTGGTCTCTCTCCTCCACTGGCAGGTGGTTAAGCACCCGGCTACTAACTAAAAGGCTGGCGGTTCGAACCCACCAGCTACTGAGAGAGAAAGATGTGGCCGTCTGCTTCTGTAAAGATTTATAGCTTTAGAAACTATGGAGCAGTTCTACTCTGTTCTCTAGGCTCACTGAGTTGGAATGGACTCCACAGCAGGGGGTTTAGTTTGGTTCTTCCTCCACTAAATATCGGAGTCCTGCTGTGGTGCTGTGGGCTAGTGCGCTGGACTGCAAAGTCAGAGTGAACCACAAGGTCGCCAGTTCAAGCTTACCCACTCCTGTTTGGAAACCCTATTCAGGGTCACTATGGATCGGAATCGACTTGACGGCACTTAACAACAACAACCACTAAACAACAGCCTGTGAAATCAGAAGCGCCGTTGGGCTTTTTAACCACTGAACACTGCCTAGAATAAATAGGCACCAGTAGACATTTCTAAGGAGCTCTTGTAGTGTAGTGGTTACGAATCGGGCTGCTAATCTCATGGTTAGCAGTTTGAAACTACCAACTGTTCCGCGGCAGAAAGATGAAGCTTTCTGTTCCCATAAAGATTTACAGCCTCGGAAACCCTGTACAGGGTCGCTATGAGTCAGAACAAACTCCAAGGCACATAACAACGCCAACAACAGTAGACATTTCTAGAATTGATGACTGACTGACTAACTGAATGGACAATACCGGAAGGAAAAGGAAACATAATTATGAACTGTAGTAAAGACTTGATCGTCCCTGGCAATGTCTTTTCTGGCCGCCCCAAACACATAGACACACCATTTCAGAGGTAGTGAAAGGAAATATGACAAAGTAAGTTTTACACCCCATTGGAGACAATTGAATAATATTGATTTTCCCCCCTCCCTCCCATTTGAAATAGTAAAGATAAGTAAACACCATACTTCTGTAATTGAAATCAGTGGCTCATATGACAACCTGCTTTGCAAGCTGAAATGTGCTTTGATCTACGCCTGTATCTATCACACAAGCTCCACCCCCTAACTCAGCACCCTCCTCCCATTCCCAGCTCCTCACAGAATACAAGCATGGGAAATGCATTTATGAAAAGACGTGTGTGTATATGCCCACATTAATGGGCCTGGTGTGTGTTTGTATACTCTAGCTGTCAAACTGAAGTCCTGATGTGGCACTGTGGGATAAAGCATTACAGCACAAGGATGGCTTAACATAAGGGCAGTGGTTCAAACTCACCAGCAGTTCCTCAGGAAGCATAGGAAAGGATGCCTGGAGTGAGACCTTCCCCACACTAAAGAAACAGAGGCATTCATTCCTAGGACAGCAAACTTAACTTGAGTGCTTACTAAGTGCTGGGCATTGTCCTAAAGGCTCCAGATGGATGGATTCACTTGATGATCTACAGGAAGGTTCTATTATTATGGGGGGGGGGGGCCTCAAAAAGTTGGTGGAAAATTCCATGCATGACCTTTTCATTTCATAGTTCCACAAACTTTCTGAAGCCCGCTTGTATCACCACTTTATAGTTTAAGACATAGTCTTTTTATTGCTGTTAAGTGCCATCAAGTCACTTCTGACTCATAGTGACTCTGGATAGGGTTTCTGAGGAGTGGCTGGTGAGTTTGAACTGTTGACCTAGTCTAGGCACTAAAAAAAATGTCTAAAGTTAGTAGAGAAATTTAGCAAAGTTGCAGAGTACAAGGTCAACAGACAAAAATCATTTGGGTATCTGTACACCAGCAATGAGAATTCTGAAAGGGAAATTAGGGGAACAATTCCATTTACAATAGCATCTAAGAGAACAAAATAGCTAGGAATAAATGTAACAAGGGACAGGAAGGACTTACATGAGGAAAACAACAAAACAGTGCTGAATGAGATGAAAGAAGACTTACACAGAAAGATGTTCTATCTTCATGGATTGGAAGACTTAATACTGTTTAGATGTCAGTACTACCCAAAGTGATCTACAGATTTAATGCAATCTCAACAAAAATTTCAACAGCCTTTTTAACAGAATTAAAAAAAACAATCCACAACTTTATTTGGGATGGCAAGAGGCCCTCCCCTAAATAACTAAAAAAGGTTGAAAGAGATGAACAAAAAAGGAGAAGTCACTTTTCCTGATTTTAAAACATATTGCACAGCTACAGGAATCAAACCACCAGGTACTAGTATAACAACAGATACACCGAACAATGTCATCAAACTGAGAGTCCAGAAATAAAGCCACATACCTATGCTGTTGTTTTTAGGTATCTCTGAGTCGGTTCTGACTCATAGCGCCCTTACGCACCACAGAACCAAACACTGCCCGTTCCTACGCCAGCCTCACAGTCATTGTTACACTTGACCCCGCTGCTGCTACCACTGTGCCAATCCATCTTGTTGGAAGTCTTCCTGTTTTCGGCTGACGCTCCACATTACCAAACACGATGCCCTTGTACAGGGACTGGTTCCTCCTCCTAACATGTCCAAAGAGTGAAAGAAACATCGATAGTCACCTGGTTTTGAAAAAGGTTCTAAGTCCTGGTGTGGCGCTATAGGTTAATGTACTGGACTGCAAAGTTGGTTTGAACCACAAGGTCAGCAGTTCAAGCTCACCAGCCCCTCCTCAGAAACCCTATACAGGGTAGCTATGGGATGGAACTAACTCGATGGCACTTAACAACAACAATCATTGAATCCATTCAATAGGGAAAGAAGAGTGTCTTTAATATGTTAAATGTGGTCAAGTGGGTTCTGACTCATAGTGACCTTCTATAGTGTTCCTGAGGAGAGGCTATTGGGTTTGAACCACCAGCCTTTCGATTAGTAAGCCTATTTTAAACAATTAAAAAAAAAAAACAAACTTGTGGTTAGCAGTCTAGTGCTTACCCTGCAACGCCACACCAGGACTCCCCTCATTAAGTGGAAAATTGGATTTCCAAATGCAGAAAATTGAAACAGGATACACGTCTCACACAATATACAAAAATAAATTTGAAATAGGTTAAAGACCTAAATGTGTAAACTGAAACCATAAAATTATTAGAAAAAGAAGCAGAGACAACACTGTCAGGCCTGGCTTTCAACAATGGATTAATCTACTATAATAACAGAAGCATAAATAACAAAAGACAAAATAAATAAACGGGATCTCATAAAAATTAAATACTTATATTTATCAAAAGACTACCAAAAAAATTGAACTATTCAATCTGTCTGGGCGGAGCTGATGAAAGGAGATGCAGATGGTTAACTCGTGATACTGTAGTGAATAATACTTATCAGGATGGATTATGAGGGTTGGAAATGCAAAGGTAGAAGTGTTGTAACAAGGAAGGGAGTGATTAATTCTCCAGAATAGGAGCGGAGGCCTCTGGGACCATCAACGGAGAAGAGCCGAGAGCGGGACCCTACCCAGAGAAACAGAGATGCCTGAGATGGAGACAGAGATGATGACGTGGAGTGATGAAACAACTGGGGACTTTGGACCCAGAGAGGGAAAGGGACTGTGGGCCGAAAACTGGGGGGAGGAGGGGGAAGTGTAGGGGGCGGGTTTCTGGGATATACCCTTTGGGTGGTTGAGGATGCATGGAGGGGATTGGAACCATGGCAGTGAAATGATATACGATGGAATGAATGTAAAACTAAAGTTCTCCCGTGTAAACTATCATATAATTCACAATAAAACATTAAAAAAAAAAAAGACTACCAAAAAAATTGAAAAGACAAGTTACCAACTGGGAGAATAGCTTTGGAAACCATATATCTAAGAATCTAAAAACCAAAGTATACATACAAAACTTTGTCAACCTAACAACAAAAAGGTAAAAAAAAAATCATAAGATGAGCAAAGGTCTTTAATAGCATTTCACCAAAAAGGATGTTCAAATGGCCACAAAATGAATGAAAAGCTGCTCAGTGTTATCAGCCATCGGAGAGTAAATCAAGCTGACAAGAAGACACCATTTCATCCCCACTGTTGGTAAGTGTCTTGGAGTTGGTTCTGATTCATAGCAGACCTGCATAGTTTCCAAGGAGTGGCTAGTGGGTTTCAACTGCCAACCTTGTGGTTAGCAGTCCAGTTGTTGTTGTTGTTAAGTGTCATCGAGTCAGTTCTGACCCATAGCTACTCTGTATAGGGTTTCTGAGGAGTAGCTGGTGAGCCTGAACCACCAACCTTGCAGTTCAAAGAGCTTTGCAGTCTGGTGCATTAACCCACAGTGCCACACCAGGACTCTTCTTAAAATACCACACCACTAGGACATGAAAATTTTAAGAAGAATATACCAAATGTTGGAAAGGATGTGGGAAAACTGAAACCCTTATCCATTGATGGTGAGAATGAAAATGGCACAGTTATTGTGGAAAACAGTGTGGAAACTCCTCAAAGAACTGAAACTAGAACGACCGTGTTGTTGTCGTTAAGTACCATGGGGTCGATCCCAGCTCAAGGACCAGTATAGTTTCCCAGGAGTGGCTGGTGAGTTTGAACCGCCGACATTGTGGCTCAAACCAACCTTGTGGGCCAGTGCTTTATCCCACAATGCCACACCAGGACTCCAACAAACTACCACATTATTGTTAAAGTGCCGTTGTTGTTAAGTGCCATCAAGTCGGTTGCGACCCATGGCAATGCTGAATAGGGTTTCTGAGGAGCAGCTGGTGAACTTGAACTACCAACCTTGAAGTTTAAACCAACTTTGCAGTCCAGTGCATTAACCCACAGTATCACACATGACCTAGTAATTTCACTACTAGTTACATATCCCAAAGACTAGAAAGCATGGGCTCAAAAAGAGACTTGTACACTGATGTTCATCAGAGTACTAGTCACAATAGCTACAAGGTGGAAGCAACGTAAAGGGCCACCAACAGCTGAATGGATAAACAAAATAGTGTCCATACATACAATGGATACTACTCAGCTAGTAGAAGAAATAAAACCTTGATGTATGTTTCCATATGGATTGAGTTTGAAGGCATTATGCTGAATAAAATGAGCCACGGGATACATCTGTCACAAAAGGACAAATGTATGACTCTTATATAAAAATATAAGACAAGGCCTACACTTATGGATGCAGTAGCTCAAAAGAGGGAACAAATCTTTACGAGGATCATTCCCACCCCCTCCATACACAGAGTAGACAGGGATGGGCAACTTGGACATTGGCTGCCCAAAATGGGGGGACGGAGCCTACAAAGGCAAGAAGTGACTGGCTTACAAGCTTTCAAGAAGGAGCCTAGATCCAGAGGGCACAGAGGAAGGTAGAATCTCCACTGAGTAGTATCCAATCTGTTTGGGCAGGGCTGATGAAAGGAGATGGGGATAGGTCTCTTATGGTATAATAGTGAATAATTGTTATCAGGACTGATTGTGAGGGTTAGAAATGTAAAGGTAGACGTTTTCTAGCAAAAGGAGGGGAGTGGTTGACTTTGCAGTCCAGAAGCGTAAGTCCCTGGAACCATCAAGGGAGAAGAGTGGAGTGTGGGACCCTACCCAGAGAAAAGTGATGCCAGAGATGGAGGCAGAGATGATGATGTAGAGAGATGGAGCGGCTGGGGACTCTAGACCCAGAGAGGGAGAGGGGCTGTGTTGGTTGGTTGATGATGCACAGAGGGGATTGTAACCATGGCAATGAAACGGTATATGATAGGATGAATGTAAAGCTAATGTTCTCCATGTAAACTATCACATAATTCACAATAAAACATTAAAAAATGTATATCTTTATGGGGAATAAATATATATACATAAGACAAGGTACATGTGTAGAGACCGAGATTCACTAGTAGTTAGCAGGGCTGAGAGTGATGGGAGGAAGAAGAGTTAATGGTGATAGAAAGAGTGTATTATGGGTAGGGTGGCACAGTTAATTATTGCAATTGCTGTCAAAAAGTGTACACCTGTAAAAAGTTGAATTGACAAAAGTTGTGACAGATATACTTACAACAACAACAAAGAGTAGTTGCAAAGGCTGCTTACGTACAACCAAATAACTCACAGAATTTGGTTTCTTGGTTTGGAGGTTTCATGGGACATCCCATTTAACTGGCCTAATAACATGTTTAGTTACACTATACTACCTCCTAGCTTGTTGTGTAGTGCCTGGGGTATTAAAAGCATGCAAGTGGCCATTCAAGACACAATTGGTATCCATTCACCTGGAATAAGAGAGGCAGAAGCAGAGTCGGGAACAGGCGGGCATAGAATATGTGGTTAATTGACTCCATGAACAACTGCCTGCTTTGCCACAAGACCAGAACTGGGTGATACCTGGCTACCATTACTGAATATTTTGATATAAGATTCCATAGAAGAAACATGATCAAAGGGGGGGAAATGTAGGACAGAATTTCAAACTCTAATGGATTCTAGAGTCTTAGAGGCTAGATGAACCCCTGAAACTATTACCCTGAAATAATCTTTAAGTTTAAATCAAAAATATCCCCTCAAATTATCTTAAAAAGAAAAACCACTGCAATCAAGTTGGGTTCCGACTCATAGCGAACCTACAGGGTAGACTAGAACTGCTTCATAGGGTTTCTGCGCAGAAAGTCGCATCTGTCTCTCATGGAGTGACTGGTGGGTTTGAACCACCAACCTTTTGGTTAGCACCCCAGCACTTACCTTACTGTACCACAAGGGTCCAAAGTCTCTCTGGCTAAATGCAGACCATAGACGCTTGTCTGGTCTCCACAATGTTTTAAAAAACATGGTTTTTTTCTAGACAACATTTTAAAGTTTGGCAATTTCACATTAAAAAATCCTGATTCTCTGGACTGTCTTGAAAAATAGAAAGATCTGGCAACAAGAGGCTGCCTCCGTGTCTAGCAGCAGTCGTTGGGGGCCGAGGAGCAGTGGCCACCAGATGGTGCAGGCCCTCTAGCGTCACCCACAACTCCCTGTGGTAGCAATGGCAGTGAGCTTCCAGGGTCCACACGGCCACATCGTCATCATCACGGGCGCAGCTAATACTTCCAGGCGTTATTTACTGCGTGCCAAGTCCTGATCTAAGTTTTCTGCATCTTTTCATTCTCACAATAATCCTAGGAGGAGGATACAATTATCATCTCCATTTTATAATGGTGGAGAGACAGAAGAGACCATGTGCTTCACTAAATTAGTAAACAGGTTTCTGGGCATCAAGTATATGAAGCATATTTAGGTGTTAAAAAAATCCTACATAAAGCAGTGTAATGAAATAATCCTGCCCAGTGCAGTCACTTATATTACCTGCCTGCTTCCTGCAGGTAAAGTAAGTGTGTGACCTTGATCCTGGATCCTTAGGTTCTCAAATACCTCAGGTCCCCAAAAGGGGGCCTTGGACTAGATTGGTTACTCCCCTTCGAGCTCTTGCCTTTTGTGATTTTGTTGTTGTTGTTAGGTTCCATCAAGTTGACACGGACTCATAGCGATCCTATGCACACCAGAATGAAACACTGCCCTGTCCTGGGCCAACCTCACAATTGTTGCTACGTCTGAGCCCATTGCTGCTGTCACTGTGTCAATTCAACGCGTTGAGAGTCTTCCTCTTTTTCTCTGACCCTCCACTTTACCAAATATGATATTCTTCTCCAGTGACTGGTCCCTCCTGACAATATGTCCAAAGTATGACAGATGAAGTCTGGTCATCATGACTTCCAGGAAGTACTCTGGCTGTACTGCTTCCAACACAGATTTGTTTGTTCTTTTGGCAGTCCACAGTACTTTTAATATTCTCTAACACCATAACTCAAACGCAGCAATTCTTCCATGGTCTTCCATAGTCACTGTCTAACTTTTGCATACATGTGAGGTTACTGAAAATACCATGGCTTGGGTCAGATGCACCTTGTTGCTGTTGATAAGTGCCATCAAGTCGATTCTGACCCATAACGACCCGGTATAGGGTTTCCAAGGAGCAGCTGATAAGCTTGAACCACCAACCTTGTAGTTCAAACAACTTTGCAATCTGATGCATTAGCCCATAGCTCCACACCAGGACTCCTCAAACTGACATCTTTTCTCTTTAACACTTTAAAGAAGTCTTGTGCAACAGATTTGCCCAATGGAATATGTCATTTGATTTCTTGGCTGCTGCTTCCACTAATGTGGATGGTTGACCCGAGCAAAATGAAGTCTTTGATAACTTCAATCTTTTCTCCATTTATATGGATGTTGCTAATTGGTCCCGTGGTGAAGATTTTTGTTTTATTTACATTAAGATGCAACCTATACCTTAGGCTGTGCCTTTAGGTGGGTTCATAAACTATATCTAAAGGGTTTGGGGCTGTTTGGAGAACACATACACACATACACTGCATTGCAAGTTCACCTAGAAGTTAGGATCCTTGTAGGGGTCCTATGTTGGTGACCTGACATGTGTGCCACCTTCACCTGTGCCTTTCATAGCCTGAAGGAAGTATTCAGTAAGAGGTTGTCTTTAAAGAGAATTCATCAGGTAGCCAAGGTACTTGTTGTTAAGTGCTGTCGAGTCGGTTCCACCCATAGCAACCCTGTATAGGGTTTCTGAGGAGAGGCTGGTGAGCTTGAACCACCGACCTTGCGATTCAAACTGACTTTGCATTCCAACGCATTAACCTGCAGCACCGCACCAAAGTGAGGTAAGAGTAAAAGTATTGGGAAAGGAAACTTACTGGGGAAAATAAAAATGCTAACTGAAACATAAGGAGAAAATAATCAGAAAGTAAAGCATTGAGGTAGCTAGGGCAGGAAAAGTTATTAGCACTGGGGAGAACCACTCCAAAGGATGATGTCTGGAGGTCCTATGCTTCTGCACTAGAAAAAGAGGAACCTGTGAAGACCTCAGAAACTTGGCCTGGAAGCTTGGCTACAAGTCCTTTAATACCAGCAGTTCACTAGGGGGCACGTCTGCTAATCCCTTTCCTGGTTACAGTGTCAACCCAACAAACACTCATGGGCATATATGCTATACCTAATCCTTGTGCCAAGTGTTGACTATTCAAAGGAACAAGGGTGGCACCTGCTTCAGAGAGGGAGAAAGCTATGGAGGCAAAAAACCTCAAGACAGCTGGAGGCAAAGAGAACTACTGAGTCCCACCCCATGGGAGGAGTTAAGCCTGCAGGCCCTGCGGGAACCTGGCCATCCAAAGGAGGCCGAGGCAGTTCAGCTCGAAGTAGAATCCTGACGTGGTGCTGACACAATTTCTTGACCTTTTCAAGAAACCAATGCAATCAGTTATTTGTGAGAAATCTTCTAATTTTTCAGGGTTGGTAATTAAATTTTAAAATCTCTAAACAAAATACCCAGTGCCACTGAGTTGATGCCAGCTCACAGGGATCCTGTGTAAGGTTTCTAAGGCTGTAAATCTTTATGGGAGTAAAAAGTCTCATCTTTCTCCTATAGAGCCGCTGGTGGGTTTGAACTGCCAACTTGGTAGTTAGCAGTCCAGTGCTTATCCTACAGCACCATCAGAGCTCCTTACAAAATGTTACTGTTGCCAAGTGCCATCAAGTCGGTTGCCATTTATAGCAACCCAGTAGTTTCCAAGGAGAAACTGGTGAGTTTGAACAGTCAACCTTGCAGTTAGTAGTCCAAATAAACATGCATATGGGCTGTATTCAGGGAATCCCTGGGTGGCACAAACAAGCCCTAGGCTGCTAACTGAAAGGTTCCCAATTCAAACCCAACCACAGGCATCTCAGAGGAAAGGCTTGGTCATCACAGCCAAGAACACTTGAAAAGTGCAGCTCTCCTCTGGAACATATTAGGTCCCCATAAGACAGAATCAATCATATCTGGTTTGGTTTGGGTTTGGGACTATTTGCAGTTCGGGGGCTGCCAATTTGCAATCTTTTACCTAGAGAATTCATTTAAAAATTACTACATCTCTATTTTTGAAGGTTTCAAAAATATTTAACTTATATTTTCAAAATCAAAATCAAACTTACAGAAAACTTTTACGGATACACTCTACACCTGGATTCAATCTTACTCATGTTGGTATCTCTGTGTCCCAACACTGAAATGTTGTTGAATCAATGATTGAATGTCATGTGGAGAAATAAGCAGAGCAAAGCATGTCAAGGTCCAGTTAACCACAGGATGGAATGAATGGTGAAGAAATTGAGAGGAAGGAAATGAACCAGATACAAGGATGGGAGCAAAGTAGAAAAGAAACCAGAACAGACACAGAGACTCTGTGGTATATAAATGTATTTGGCCTGCTGAATGCTTGTTTCATTTTATTGTTGGTTTTTGCTTGACTTATTTTAAGCAATTAAGAGAAACACAAATCACGAGAAGCCCAGATAAACATCACACAACTACAGAAAACACCAAATACGCTGACTGTGTACTTTCAGCAAACCCCAATTCAATCATCACCTGTTTTGCAGTTTGGGATTATTTGGGCAAGCTAGGCTAAATTTCATCTTGGCATTATTAATTCTTTGAGAAAGTTTGCTAAGCAAGTGAACAGTATGAACAGGGGAATGTGGGATATTTGCTGAGAGGAGAGCAGAAGCGAATGAACAGCTTTAAAATCCTCTCTGATTATACTCATGCATTGAACTTTTGTCTAATTACTGTTCTTAGAAAACTGAGTAGAAACATGTTTTGTTTTTTTCCTAAACCACCTCATATTTTCAAAGCACTAGGGAAAATTTGACTACAACACAAAGGGGAATGGTTGCATAGACAAAAGACTCACAGACTGTCATTTACCTTTTTGTAAATTAAAAATGTCAAACACTGGGTGTTCTTTTAAATAAGGTTGGGTTAATTACAAAGATGATTATTTGCTAGAGAGTTAACACCACCCCCCTTCTTCTGTCTACAGTGTAGAAGTGGATTCATTTGCAGATAATGGATTTACAGCTGTCTCCTGTTGTTAAGTGCTATCAAGTTGGTTCAGACTCAGAGCAATCCTATAAGGGGTTTCCGAGGAGCAGCTGGTGGTTGTAAACCGCTGACCTTGTGCTTATCCCACACACCACACCAGGACTCCACAGCTGTCTCATTTGTTGTTGTTAAGTGACTCATAGCGACCCTGTGTAGGATTTCCGAGGAGTGGCTGGTAGGTTTGAACTGCTGACTTTGTGGTTCGCAGTCCAGTGCTGACCCTACAATGTTACACCAGGAGTCCATAGGAGAGGGTCTTTTGTTCGTGTGTTTAAATGCCAGGCTTGGTGTGAAGTCCTTTTGTGCATTCCCTCACTAGATCCATAAAACAAAGCAGGTTTCATCATTATCCCTATTTTACGGACAGAAAAGCTGAGGCCTCGAAAATCTTGGGAGGAAAATGAGGCTTTCAGCTTCTGCTAAAGGTGACAGCCTGGGAAACCCTATACAGGGCTGCCATGATTTGGACCTGGACCTGATTCAACGACACTTAACAACAACTAATGAGTCCAAGTACACAGCTGAGATTCAAATCTTGTATGACTGCCCCAAACTGATGAACACTGCACCATGCTGCACCCCAAAGGCAAAGGCAAATGGGCCGGGAAGGGAACTTGTGAAAGGCTATGTGATTTGGACATGCAGAATAAGCCAAACCATATCCAGTTTGGGGATATATGCTAAAGATTGGAGCTTCTGTGAGTTTGTCGTTGTTATTATGTGCTGTGGAGTGTGAGTTTACGAAATAAATTATCTGTTGAATAAGGACATGCTTGGTTTACCTAGTGGGCTAGAATTACAATTCAGGGTATGTTTCACTTTACTGAATGAATGGGTGCCTATGAAATTATGTGTAAATCAAAGTTATGAAACTCTGAAGATGGGAGTCTTTGAGAGTTAAATCTAATCTTAGGGTAAATACATTCTTAAAGATAATTATTCCCTTTTTTTTTTTTTTTTAAATAAACAGATTCCTCCACTTGGCAACAATGCTCATGGGGGTGATGATGGGCTAACAGTTAGAAATGACAAGGCTGGCTTCCTGGGAACAATCTACAGCACCCTTCTCAAAGAACGTTACAGGGATCCTGGAAGGGGTCTTCAAACCAGAGTCAGCTAGGGGAAAACCATGCATAGAGGGTCACTAAGGGGCTCTGGTAGTGTAGTGGTTACAAATCGGGCTGCTAATCTCACGATCAGCAGTTCAAAACTACCAGCTGTTCCGTGGGAGAAAGATGAGGCTTTCTGTTCCCGTAAAGATTTGCAGTACAGGAAACCCTGTACAGGGTCGCTATGAGTCGGAACCCACTCCACAGCACATAACAACAATACAGGGTTACTATTGGTCGGAACCGACTCGACAGCACTTAACTACAACAATCCTAATATGGTATTTGTTTTTATCACTGTGTGAACATTTGCCCTGATGATGCAAACAGAATAATAGGAAAAACTGTCCCTACCAAGCTGTTGTTCTTGGTAAGTGCTAGTGAATCAGTTCTGACTCATAGTAACCCTTTATAGTGTTTACAGTTGGTGGGTTTGGACTGCTTACCTTGAAGTTAGCAGTCCAGTACTTATCCCACAGAGCCAGTCATTTCTTTGCTGTGGTTTCTGACTAATCACTATGAAACTAACACTTTTAAAAATTTGGTATGATATCAAACAATGTGTACAGTTACCTGAAATAACAATGAGAAGACTCCTCCCAGTTCCCTGTTCATGTATCTGTGTAAAGCTAGACTTTTTCTCATACACTTCTGTCAAATAACATAATACAACAGCGTGGATGCAGAAACAGATATGACACTCTAGCTGTCTTCTCATCAACTGAACATTGAAGGCATTTGCAAAAATATAAAACCATAATTCTTCTATTTTTTTGCTTTATAAGTTATTTTTCATTAAAAGCATTCCAATATAATGTATTTATTATTTTTGTTTGAATTGGCAAGTGAATGCTCTAAGAGTTTTCTGTTTTAATTTCTAATTACAGTAAATGTTGTAGCTAGAACCCATATAAAGTTCTTTTGACATAACACATAAAGAAGTACTGAGTCTACAAAGGTTTGATTACTTTTGTTGTTTCATAGCAACATTACATTGAACTTTCCATAAGGCAAGCTGATACGTGACATTTTATAGTGCCACTGAAGTACAAAAGGAGCTCTGGTAGTGTAGTGGTTACGAATCGGGCTGCGAACCGCAAGGTCAGCAGTTCGAAACTACCAGCCGTTCTATGGGAGAAAGATAAGGCTTTCTGCTCCTGTAAAGATTTACAGCCTCGGAAACCCTGTACAGAGTCGCTATGGGTCAGAACCGACTCGACGGCACTTAAAAACAACTGAAGTACAAAGGGCAAAAATGTCTTTTAATCATGACACATTTTTTCAGAAAAAAATATTTTTCCACACTGTAATAAGTGGGTATCACAGAGGAAAACATTCTCCAGAAATAAGATAATGTTGTAAAATGAGGTATTCGAGTGATGCTGCAGGATAGGCACTGGGCTGCTAACCACAAAGTCGGTGGTTCAAACACACCAGCCGTTCCTTGGAAACCCTATACGTGGTCGCTATGAGTACGAACCAACTCCATGGAACTTAACAATCTTTACAATGGAATCCTGGTGGTTCTGTAGGATAAGCACTGGGCAGCTAACTACTACAAGGGGGCGTGGTGGACTGCAAACCAGAAGGTTGGCGGTTGGAGCCCACCAGCAACTCCACAGGAGAAAGACGAGGTTTTATGCTCTAGCAAAAGATTTAAAGTCTCGAAAACCTTATAGAGGGTCGCTATGAGTTGGAACTTACTCCAGGCACTTAACAACAAAAGCTAACTACAAGTTCGGCCGTACAAACCCACCAGCAACTCCACAGGACAAAGACGAGATTTTCTGCTCTAGCAAAAGATTTAAAGTCTCAAAAAACCCTATAAAGGGTCGCTATGAGTCGGAACCGACTTGACAGCTCTAAACAACAAGATCTTTAGATTGGAGGCCTGGTGGCGCTGTAGGATAAGCACTAGACTGCTAATCACAAGTTTGGTGGTTCAAATCCACCAGCTTCTCCAGGCACAAAAGATCCTCCTTCAAACCTCTATTCCCCTTTTCCACCCTAAAACCCCTTGCTGAGGCCTCGGCCTGTACCAGGTTCCTACACTGCCACAGTTTGACAAAGTGTCCATACCAATATTCCCAGTCTCTTCTCCCAAACTCGTACCACTAAGCCTCCCTTATTTTAAATCATGGACCACTAAGGTCAGGCAATGGTGGTCCAGGGTTCTGTTGTTGTTGTTGTCAGGTGCCATCGAGTCGGAACCGACTCATAGCGACTCCATGCACAGCAGAACGAAACAATGTTCGATCCTGGACCTAGGATTCTGCCCAGGGGGACTTCAGGAGAGATGGGAAAATAACTGCCCAACCTCCCGGAAGGGCCCACGGACACTCACCGTCCATCCCTAGAGGCGGCGGTTCCGGGTACTCGAACCGGAAGCATCTGCTACACTGTTTGCAGTTCCCCTGGTTACTGCGGGGCTCCGGACCAATGGTACTGGAACCCCAGCGACTGAACCCGCCCCCAGAGCGAGTCACGTCAGGCGAACGCGCTGGAGCTTCTCGGATCTTCCGGTCCGACCAGCCTCCCGGGGCTGCAATCGTTGTGCGCATGCGCGTTAGGCCCGAACCCTTGGCAGCGTGGTGCGCAGGCGCCCAAGGCGCCGACGACTCAAGTAGCAATGGACGCTCTGGAGTCGTTGTTGGACGAGGTGGCCTTGGAGGGACTCGATGGATTGAGTCTTCCTGCGCTCTGGAGCCGTCTGGAGACCCGAGCGCCGCCCTTTCCACTGCCTTTGGAGCCCTACACGCAGGAGTTTCTGTGGCAGGCCCTAGCCACGCACCCAGGCATCAGCTTTTATGAGGAACCACGGGAGCGACCCGACCTCCAGCTCCAAGACCGGTCAGCTGCCTGGCCTTGCGCGGTGGGGGACGGGCTCGGAGCCCCGGGTCTGATGGAGCTTCAGGGGACCAAATTCTTCGGGTGGAGGAAGGGCGAAAGGAATAGAGAGCCGGCCGAAGGGGGCGGTGTTCAGCCTGGTCTGGGGTCGGTCAGGCCTGGCAGGGCCCAAGCGCCTTAATGGAGTTGGCGGTGGGGGGGGCGGGAGTTGTGGTCATCTGATGATGCCCCATTACGCCCCTGTGTGTTGACTGGTGCGCTAGACTGGAGACGGGGAGTCTTTCTTCTCCCTGCGGACAGTATTTCCTGTGAGGTGGAGGATCGGTTTAGAGTAGGAGGACAGTTCCGATCAAACCTGGAGACAATCGAGGTCAATAATGGAGCCTGCATTCCGTGCAACCCAAGAAATCTGCACAACAGCAGGCCTTGCAATAATAATAATACCAATAATGTTGTTTTAAATGCCGTCGAGTCGCTTCTGACCCATAGCGACCCTGTACAGGGTTTCCCTAGGAACAGCTGGTGGGTTTGAACGACCGACCTTGTGGTTCGCTGTCCAGTGCTTATCCTATAGCGCCACACCTGGAGTCCATAATAATAATAATAGTTAACATTTGGCAATGGTGGTGTGCCTTGGAGTCGGTTCCGACTCACAGCGACCCTGTGTAGAGTTTCCAAGGCTGTAAATCTTTTAGGGAGCAGAAAGCCTCGTCTTTTTCCGGCGGGGCGGCTGGTCGTTTCGAACTGCTGACCTTGAGGTTAGCAGCCTAACGCTACCACAGCACCTTAGTTAACATTGATTGAGCGCTTACTACTGACCAGGTATCGTGTTAACAACCCTCCTGTTTTAGAACCTTCAGGTAGATGAATTCAATTGACTTTAATGAGAAGAAACTGAGTCACTAAGAAAAGTGAAGTCACCTGGTCAGGGTGTAATAAGTTAATTGAACCCAGGCCTTCTTTCTCTCTAGCCCTGCTCTTAAGCAGTATTGTGAGACTCAGGGGAGGCCCTCAAAGGTACCAAGTATCAAGATGATACCTCAAGGTTGGGTGTAGCTAACCAATTGGCAAAGAGTATTCTGTGTGGAGAAGAATAAATGTGAAAACCTGAGAGAAGAGAAATGTATGTACCTGAAGTGGAACTGAAGGTGGTGGTTATTGGGAAGTGCTGTAGAGTTTGGTTCCAACTCAGAGTTGTTGTTGTTGTTTGTAAGTACCGTGGAGTGGGTTCTGACTCATAGTAACCCTGCATAGGGTTTCCGAGGCTGTAAATCTTTACGGGAGCGGAACGCCTCATCTTTCTCGAAGGTGAAAAAACAGTAGTTGATACTTATGTATGTGAATTGGGCACAGTTCTGAGAGCTTGCGGAAAGCAAGTTACTAAATTTGTACAACAGCCTTAAACTAAATACCTAACCCATCAAGTCGGTTCCAACAAAGCGTGACCCTGTGTACGGTTTCTTAGACAAAAGCTTTATGAGATGGCCTCGTCTTCCTCCTGTGAAACTGCTGGTGGGTTTGAACTGCTGACCTTGCATTAGCAGCCTAATGCCTAACCTGTGCTGCCATGGGTGTTGGGGAACAGATAACTTGCAAATATTAAATTAATTAATCCAATTTACAAATACCCATGTGCAAAAAAAAAAAAAAAAAGAGGTGGGTAGTATTATTTCCATTCTCCTAATGAGAAAATCAAGACCAAGCATAGCAGACATGTTTGTAACTTGCTTAAGGTCATTGACTAGCAGGGGCAGAAGTAGGATTTGAACCAAGGGAGTCTGGGTTGCTAGGAGTATTAATGGGAATAGTTTGCATGTTTCTGTTTTTAGTCTGGGTCCAGAATCCATTCTGCTTTTACATGGATCAGTCCAAATTGGACTATTTGTTATTGTTGTTAAGTGCCATTGAGTTGGTTCTGACTCATAGTGACCCTGTGTAGGGTTTCCAAGGAGTGGCTGATGGGTTTGAACTGCCAATCTTGTGGTTAGCTGTCTAGTTCTTATCCTGTAGTACCACAGCAGGACTCGAAATTGGTCTCCGTTGTTAAGTGCCATCAAGCCAGTTCTGACTCATATTGACCCTGTATAGGATTTCCAAGGAGCGGCTGGTGGGTTTGAACCACAAACCTGTGGTTAGTAGTCCAGTGCTTATCCTACAGCACTAGAAATTGGGCTGTCTTATTGTCAAGTGCACAGTGACTGGGCTATTTGTTGTTCAGTACTGTTGAGTTGGTTCCATCTCATAGAGACCCTGTATTTTGTTTCTGAGAAGTGGCTGGTGAGCTTGAGCCACTGACCTTGCAGTTCAAGCCCACCTTGCAGTCCAGTGCATTAACATGCACACCACTAAACACAAACACACACAGAGTATGTGTGTGTGTTTGAGTATAGAGAGAGATCTTTTGATTCAAAGAGGTTTGTTGTTGTTAAATGCTGTAGAGTCAGTTCTGACCCATAGCGACCTTCTCTAGAGGGTTTCCAAGGAGCAACTGGTGAGCTTGAACCATGAACCTTGCAGTTCAAACTGACTTTACAGTCTAGCACATTAACCCACATTGCCACACCAGGACTCCATCCCTTATCAGAGGGATAGGTGGAAGCCATTGAACAGGCTAGTGACAAGAGAGGGAAATAGATTTGCATTAATTAATGCAGTCATGGACAGAATGGTAGGTGATCTGATTTACCATCGTGGGTGTGGAATGATTTTTAAAAAACACCACCTGGCAGAATCCAGAGGATTTGGTCACTGGCTGTGGAAACAAGTGTGGAGCACTTCAGGGTAAGCTAAGCAGCACTGAACTGCTAACCGAAAGTTGCTCTTTAGGGAGAAAGATGGGGTTTTCTCCTCCCATAAAGATTTACCGCTCTGGGAACTATACAGGGTCTCTATGAGTTGGAGTCCACAGGATGGTAGTGAGAAGTGGTGTAATCAAGAAAAACACCCTCTAGTTGCTGGTATTCAGGCACCTTAGCAAATACTGAGGCAGGGAGCTCAAAAGCGGAGCATCCAGATGGTTGAGTCTGGTGGGAGGTGAAGATGCTGGATTTATTTTGGTACGCACGAGTTTGAGATTGTTTTCGGTCATCTGAGTGAATATACTCAGTCCTGGTTTCACTCCCATGAAGCCAGATGTTTACTAGATTCTGTTTAGCAAACATTTGGCTTCAAGGCAGTAAAAACAGGACTGAGGGAGGAGGGGCTGAACTCTAGCTTGTGTGAGTCATCCGATAAAACCAAAAACCTGTTGGCCCCTGAGTCCCACTCCCACTCGTAGTGACTCTATGAGACATAGTAGGACTGCCCCATAGGACATGCCACGCTTTCGTCTATACCAAAGCAGACTGTGGTTCAAACCACAGACCTTCATTTAGCCAAGTTAGCCATTATGTCACCAGGGCTCCCTGAGTCATCCCAGATTGTTGGTAATAAAAGCTGTTGGATAATATCAACCCCAGGAGCTAGTATGTAGTATAATTGGAGGCTTTAAGACAGAGCCCTGAGGAGAATCAACACTTAAGGCTAGATACAGGCCAGTGAGTTTTCTAAAGAAAATTGGGAAGGTGTGGCTCTTGTTGTTGTGTGCCGTGGAGTCGGTTCTGACTCATAGTGACCCTGTACAGGGTGTCTGAGGCTGTAAATCTTTACAGGAGCAGAAAGCCTCATTTTTCTCCCGCGGAACAGCTGGTAGTTTGGAGCTGCTGACCCTGAGGTTCACAGCCCTATTCGTAACCACCACGCTACCAGAGCTCCTTAAGGTGTGGCTAGAGAGGCCAAATTAATGGAGAATGGAGGGCTAAACAAACAGTGGTGACAGTGAGGACAAGGAAAAAGGGGGTTGAAAAGCACGGTGTAGCGCTATTGATTAATGCGCTGGACTGCAAAGTCATTTGAATTGCAAGGTTGGCGATTCAAGCTCACCAGTCACTCTTTAGAAACCCTATACAAGGTCGCTATGGGTCGGAATTGACTCGACGGCACTTAACAACAGTGACAAACTGGAGTCCTAGCATGGCAGTGTAGGATAAGCACTTGACTGCAAGGTCAGTTTGAAACACAAGGTCAGTAGTTCAAGCTCACCAGCCGCTCCTTGGAAACCCTTTACAAGGTTCTTATGGGTCAGAACCTATTCAAGGGCACTTACCAATAACTAGTCCTGGTATGACACTGCAGGATAAAATAATGCGCTGGATGGTAAGATCTGCTTGAACCATAAGGTCAGTGGTTCAAACCCACCAGCCATTCCTCAGAAAGTCTATACAAGGTCGCTCTCGGTCATAACCAACACAGCAGCACCTAACAACAACTGTAGGATGAGCACTGGATTGCTAACTTCAGGGTCAGCAGTTCAAACCCACCAGCTGCTCCTGAGGAGAAAGCTGTAGTTCTGCTCCCATAAAGACTTAACAGCCTCAGGAACCCAATACAGGGTTGCTGTAAGTTAGAATTGACTTGATGGACAGCAGTGGGTTTGGGTCAGGTGAAATAACTCAGGAAGTGAGCAGATTTAAAAGGAAAACTTGATAAACTTGGCTGATTGAGAAACACAAATCTAAGTTGACTCCAACGTGGTGTTGATGCCGGGCAGCTGGGAGAAGGTGATGCCCGGAAGAACTTCATCTCCTTGAATTTGAGGGGTTGGGTAAACTGAAGTTGTAGGATTCATTGGTATTAGGAGAAAAAGAGGCCTGGAGTCTTCCAAGGTGAAGTATCAGGTGAGAATTGAGATCCTGAAAGTCGGTGAATGTATTAAAGAGAGAATGAAAGGTGACTTCTTAAAGGAGGCATTGAGTCCAAACTTGAGCTGGAGACAAAACACCTGATTGGAAGGGTGTCTTTTTAATTATCCAGTGCTGCTAGAACAAAGACTATGCTTGGATGGCTTTAGCAGACAGAAGTTTCTTTTCTCACAGTTGAGGGTAGATGTCTGAACGCTGGGCACTGACTCTAGAGGAAGGCTTTCTCTTCCTGTTGGCTGGGGGCAAGGCCCTTGTCTCTAGCGTCTGTTTCCTGTTCCTTGGGGATCTCCTGGGCCTGGCATCTATCTTCTCCATCTCTGTTTGCTAGTTTCTCTACTTGCTCAAGCTGCTTTTTTTTTTTTTTTTTTTTATCTCAAAAGACATTGATTCTTTAAGAGATATACTCAATACAAATACTGCCTCATTAATACACGGTATTTTTACACACATAATGTGCTTTTTTTTTTTTTGGCAAACTGGGCAAACCCCTTGCATATTAGTTTCTTCAGCATTCTATATGTGTGATATTCATGTGCTTGTTATATGGGCACATCATATGCGACAAAAGTAACAAATGCATTCCCAGTTGGGATTATAACCACAGGTTTTAGGTGACCCCATTCTCCTAGTCCATCTGATTGGTGACCCCAGCCCCTCAGCCCTGCTAGGCACCGTTGGCCTGATCCTTGGGAGATCCCATTCTTTTGGCCTTTTGATATAGCAGTCCTGCCTCTTGAGCTTTGGGCAGTGGCCCTATTCCATCTTCACCCACATGACTGGCAGACCCACACTCCACAACTGAGTTGGTAGAGATCTGATTCCTTGAAACTTTGGAGGTTATGGCTTTGAATCCAAGTCAGCCTACTTCCAGTTTTTTTTCCAGCAGTTAAGATATCTGAGCTGCTCCAAGGTTGGTCCTTTTTTACTTCTTTGAGGACAGCAGATAGCTCACTTGACTTGTTTCTTGCCTGTAAGTCTTCCAAGAGTAAAACAACTTTCCTTCCTTTTTCCTTTGTTCCCTTCAGCTCTGGCAGTGTAGTGTTACAGGCTGCTAACTTCAAGTTCAGCAGTTTGAAACTACCAGCGGTTCTTTGGGAGAAAGATGAGGCTCTTTGCTCCGTAAAGAGGTTTTGTTTGTTTGTTTACGTTTTTATTGTCAATTGAGTGATAGTTTACATGGGAGAGCATCCGTTTTACACTCATCATTTCATTGTAATGATTATAATCTCCTCCATGCATCATCATTCAACAATATTTGCTTCTAGTCCCTCTCTGGGTGGGTTTTTTTTTTGGGGGGGGCAGGAGATGTACACAAAAACACTAAGGAACATATAATCATTTAAAAACAACCAAAGGGCACATTCTGCAAACCTGCCTCCTGGCCACCAGCACATAGCCTTTCTGTTTCCATGAGTCTAGAGTCCTTAGCTGCTCTATTTTTTCCATGCCCTCATCTCTGTCTCCATCTCTGGTGTCACTGCTTCTCTGGTGCTCCCGTAAAGATGTCAGCCTCAGAAACCCTATACAGGGTTGCTGTGAGTTGGAACGGACTCCACGACACATAACTACCACCACTCTTCAGTCTAAGCCAGTGGGTTTTCTTCTGTGTTCCTTGGTTAGACCCATTAGTCATAGGCTTAATCTCTTTAATAAAAGGTTGTGTAGCCACAGTCTTTGTGAAAATTCTAGAACATGTGTCCTTAAGTTTGTACAACAGAATTTCCCAAATTTGTGTATTTTCTTTTCATTTTGCACAGTTCATTTTGAAGTCTATCCCTTTCCTTTTGCATTTAACTCTCAGCAGCAAGGAGAAACCACATGACCCCTTTAAAATCCATGTTCCTTACATAGAAGTCCTACCTTCCACCAAACATTTGAACTGAATAAGACAAGTTCTTAGTCCACTGTGGTAAAAAGCATTGCCCTTCCTCCACTATCAAGTCACATGCTCATTTTCTATTCAAGTCTCACCAGAAACACATTTAGAGTCCACATGTATAGCAGTGCTCTGTTGATGATGCTGTGTGGGGTCGGTCTCTAAGATGACAGAAATTTTTTTCTCTGTGACTCTCTTCAATTCCTTCTGCGCTCTCACCAGAATTGCTTTTGACATCCATGACTCTACCGTCTCTTTCAGGCCACCTACACTTTTTCAATGTCAACCCACTGGCATTGAATCAACTTCAACTCTGGGTGACCCTGTAGGGGGTTTCTAAGGCTGTAAATATTGACAAGAACAGAATGCCTCGTCTTCTGCAGAGTGATTGGTGGATTTGAATTGCAACCTTGAGTTTAGCAGTTGTGTTTATCCTACAGTACCAACAGGGCTCCGTAGGTTTTTCCTGTTGGGCATCTTAAAACTTTTCCAACCTCCACCCATTACTCAATTCCAAAGCCTCTTCCACACTGTAGTACTCAGCACTCTGTCTGTTATCTCAGTTATCTGCTATAACAAATACTACAGATAGAAGGCTTGAACAAATGAACTTATTTCCAGACAGTTCAGGAGGCTGAATTCCAGGTGCTACTTGTAGAGGAAGACTTCCTCTGTTGGCTGTGGTAGAAGGTCCTTGTTTCTGCTCAACTTCTGTTTCCTGGCTCCTCAGAGAGCTCATGGGGCATGGAATCTTTCTTCTGCCTTCTCTTCTTAGTTGCTTGCCCAATCAGCTTTTTTAAAAAAGTAATGTATCTCAAGAGATTTATTTGACATACCTCACTAATACAACAAATATAAATAAATAATATAACACTGCCTAACTAATATAGCAAAGGACTCCTGGTGTGGCACCGTAGAATAAGCATTAGGGAAACCCTGTACAGGGTTGCTAGGAGTCGAAGTCAACTCCATGGCACGTTAACAACAATATAACAAAGAAAACCCACTCTCAAATGGGATTGTGACTATAGGGTTAGAGGTGAGGATTGCAATACATATTTGGGTGGTGGTGGTTGTCTAATGTGGAGTCAATTCAGATGCATAGTGACCCTGTATAGGGTTTCCAAGGCAGTAAATCTTGATGGGAGCAGAAAGCCTCATCTTGCTCCTACAGAGTGGCTGGTGGATTCAAACTGCTGACCTGTGGGTAATAGCCCAATGTGTAACCCGTTTGTTAAGTGCTGTCAAGTTGATTCCAACTCAGCCACCCTATATAGGGTTTCTGAGGAACAGCTAGCTGGTGAATTTGAGTTGCTAACTTTGTGGTTCACAGTCCAGTGCTGACCGTACAGCGCCACACCAAGAATCTGTGTAACACACCAGACCCCAGAGGCTGGTATGTTACACAGATTCTTGGTGGTGGTGGTGGTGTGTTTGAGGAGTCAAGTCTAACTCCTAGCGACCTTGGATAGGGTTTCTGAGGCTATAAATCTTTACAGGAGCAGTACCATGCTTGTTGTTAAGAGCCATTGAGTTGGTTCCGACCCATAGCAATCCTGTATAGGGTTTCTGAGGAGTAACTGGTGAGAGAGAACATAATTTAATCCATCACAGGAAAACTCAAAGAGCTATGATTTGGGTCCAGTAAGGTGGTTCTGGTTCCAGTATCTAGCTTATGGGGTGGATTATGGGGATCCTGGAAGGGTATCATCTGGGGTAGAGTGGCAGGAACCCTGCTTCCAAGATTATCTGCATTTGTAACGCAGAGGTTGTCAAAAGAAAATGCCAAGCGGGTATTCTTTCTGAAGCTGAGTTGTGGTTTCATATGTTTACTTTTCCCTAATAGGTATGAAGAAATTGATTTTGAAACTGGAATCCTGGAATCCAAAAGGGACCCAGTCCCATTGGAAGATGTCTACCCCATTCATATGATTTTAGAGGATAAAGATGGCATCCAGGGCTCCTGTCGTTATTTTAAGGAGAGGAAAAACATTACCAATGAAGTCAGGACGAAGTCTTTGCAGCCTCATTGTACGATGGTGGAAGCCTTTGGCAGGTAACAGATTTGCATCACGTAGAGTCTCATGGAAATTGTATTGCTTTGAAGTCAGGACTGTGGTCAGAGCATTAAGATCATGAAAACATGAAATTAAAATACTGAAGTATCCTACAAACTTTCTGAAACTCCTTTACTGCTTTCTCTCTTTTTTGTAACTTCCTACACTATGGGTAAACTTTTCTACAATGGAAATGTGATGAGTACCAGGGCAGAGGGTTCAAACTGACCAAATTTGCTTCACAGACATGCATTAGCCAAAACGATGTTTATTTTAGATTTCATTTCACTGCCAGTATTTACAAATCCCCATGTCTATCCTCTGTTGAAAAATCACAAGACTAACCACACAGAGACTGATTTTTTTTTTTTCCTGGCAACATAGAGCAGGATTCTGGTTTCTGCTCTGCAGCTTCATTCACATGTGCCACTTATCCTCTTCACCATGGTCTAGAAGATTCTGGATGCCATATCTCTGCCCACACAGCTCTCTGAACTTGATTCTCTCAGCGTTCCCTGCTGTTCACCATGCTTCAGCCTGAAGACACTGGGCTCATTTCTGTCTCAGGGCGGTTACACATGCTGTTCCTTCCACATTGTCTCTTCCTCCTCACCCAGGTTTCAGCTCCTCTCCACAATTAATGTCCCCCTCACTGGCCAGGCACCATCATATTATTCTTTAGTACCAAAAATAGTCTTAATATTTGCCTTAATCGATCTTTCCTCACGAGATAATGAATTCCTCAGGAAAGAGAGTATCCATCTTCTTCACGGGTCATATTTAGGGCCTAGAATGTACCTGACATAGAGTAGCAGTTGCTGTTCAGTGCTAAGTCGCTTTGAGTCATAGAAGCCCATACAGGGTTTCCAAGGCTGAGCATCTTTATGGGAGAGCCTCATCCTTCTCCTATGACATAGAATATTATTGTTAACTGCCGTTGAGTTGGCTCCGACTCAGAAATCCTGTCTAGGGTTTCTGAGGAGCAGACAGTGGGTTTGAACTGCCAAACTTGTGGTTCGAAGTCCAATGGTGATCCTGCAGCGCCACACCAGGACGAGAAATACACATCGATTGATTTGACTCCTTGTTGGGTTTGACCTATGTCATAGAATCTGAACTGCCTAGCACAGCGTTTGTATCTCCATCTCATAGTGACCCTGTGCACAACAGAATGAAGCGCTGCCCAGTCCTGTGCCATCCTCATAATTGTTACACTTGACCCCATTGCTGCTGCCACTGTGCCAATCCATCCCATCGGATGTCTTCCTTTTTGCTGACCCTCCACTTGATTCCACCTGATACTATGTCCTAAGTATGAGGGACGAAATCTGGCCATCCTGGCATCTAAGGAGCTTTCTGACTGATGACTGTACTTCTTCCAACACAGATTTCTATTCTTCTGGCAGTCCATGGTACTTTCGATATTCTCTAACACCATAACTCAAATGCATCACATGTATATGAGGTTATTGAAAGTTTAATGGCTTGGGTAAGGTGACACCTTTATCCCTGAATATTTTAAAGTGGTTTTGTGCAGCAGATTTGTCTAATGCAGTACATACTTTGATTTCTTGACTGTTGTTTCCATGAATGTTGATGGTCAAGCCCAGCAAAATGAAGTCTTTGACAGGTTGAATCTTCTTCCATTTATCTTCATGTTATTTATTGATCCAATGGTTGAGGATTTTTGTTTTTCTTTACATTGAGGTGCAACCCATACTGAACGCTTTGATCTTCATCACTAAGTACATTTAAGTCCTCTTGGCTTTCAGCAAGCAAAATTTTATCATCTGCATATCGCAGATTGTTAATGAGCCTTCCTCATGTCACATTTTTCTTCATATAACCCAGCTTGTCGAATTATTCACTTAGCATACAGATTGAATAACTGTGATGAAAGACTACAACCCTGGTGCACAGGTTTCCTAATTTTAAGCCATTCGGTGCTCCCTTGTTCTTTTCAAACAACTGCCTTTTGGTCGTACAGGTTCCTCGTGAGCACAATTAAGCCATTGGTCTTGAAAAATTCTATCAGTTCCATCTCCATCATTTCTATCACCGATGCTATATTTTTCAACTGTATCCCCCCTTTTTTTTCCAACCAGCAGTAATTATGAATACTTTTGATTGAATGTTTGATGAATTTCCGAATTAAGAAGTTGGTAGAATTCTTTAATTTCATCAGCGCTGGCGTTAGTGGTTGGTGCGTACATTTTAATAGTAGTGGTATTACCTGGCGTTAGTGGTTGGTGCGTACGCTTTAATAGTAGTGGTATTACCTGGTCTTAGGGGTTGGTGCGTACGCTTTAATAGTAGTGTATTACCTGGTCTTAGTGGTTGGTGCGTACGCTTTAATAGTAGTGGTATTACCTGGTCTTAGGGGTTGGTGCGTACGCTTTAATGGTAGTGGTATTACCTGGTCTTAGGGGTTGGTGCGTACGCTTTAATAGTAGTGGTATTACCTGGTCTTAGTGGTTGGTGCGTACGCTTTAATAGTAGTGGTATTACCTGGTCTTAGTGGTTGGTGCGTACGCTTTAATAGTAGTGGTATTACCTGGCGTTAGTGGTTGGTGCGTACGCTTTAATAGTAGTGGTATTACCTGGTCTTAGTTGTAGGCTTACGGTTATTGTTCTGTCACAGCGTCATACTTCAAGCTAGACGTTGAAATCTTCTTCTTGATGATGAATGTGATGTCATTCCTTTTGAGTTTGTCATACCCGGCATAGTAAACCATATGATTGT